>NW_020954556.1:57824263-57983033 GCF_900497805.2 Vombatus ursinus
TCTCTCTCTCTCTCTCTCTCTCTCTCTCTCTCTCTCTCTCTCTCTCTCTCTCTCCTTCCCTCTCTCTCCCTGTCTCTCCCCTAACGTCCACGTCTTAGAAACTCTGGCTTCCTTCAAGACTCAGCTCAAAGATCTCTTTCTGTAGGAGGCCTTTCCTCATTCCCTTCTAATTGCTAGTGCTATACCCTCTGAGGTAACCTTTCAACTCTTCTATAGGTATCTTGTATATGCCAATTTACATGCATGTTGTTTCCTCTCTTAGAATATAAATTCCTTGAGGGACAGGACTGATTCTTTTTTTTTTTTTTGATGCCAGCATAGAGAACTTAAGAACATATTTAGATTAATATACATATATATGTATATATATATATGTATATATATATACATACAGAAGATGGAAACAAGGGCTGGTAAGGGAGGATGAATTCAAAAGCAAAGCATGTCTCAGGTGTACTAAAGCTTAGAATGGGTTGAGTTTGGTGGAGAAAGCTGAGGATAATAAAAAAAAGGCATTGGACTTTTTTTTTTAAGGCATATTGGAGAAAAGAGGAAAATCAAAGAAATGATCCCAGAGAAGCAAATTGTCCTTATTATCCTTTACAGTAAATTTTGTGAGGACTCCATAAAAGGAGAAAAGGACCCCCAATGCTAGGACTTCTAGGCTACCCCTTTACCATATACGTTTCTTACGCTTATGCCTCACTCCTTTTGTAATTTAAACTCACTTTTCCCTGTGTATATGGTGGACAGTGTTCCTTTGATTTGTTTTTATAATTACAGTTCTTGCTAGACCTTCTTAGGAAATCCCTTTTCTAAAAGCTAAGGGAATTCAGCTAATTGATAACTGGGAGCACATGGATGGGGGCTTATAAAGAACAGCACTACAATTAAGGAAAGAAGTAGGAAGCCATCCTCTGGGGCCTGGCTTCTGATTTCAAGTGCACATTATGGGAGTAGTACCAACTACATATATTTTGTGTTCTCTTATTTGTGTATGTGTGGTATACCCTCACCCCTACATCCAGTGGAATGTAAGCTCTTTGAGGGAAAGGACTGTTTCATTTTTGTCTCTTCATCCCTAGCACACTGATCACAGAGAACAAAGGAAATTAGGCTGACGTAGTCTACCTATATCTTTACAAAATATTTGATATCTCTTATGCTAATCTCATAGAAAAGAAGAAAAGTTAAAGATTAAGCAATAGAATAGTTAGTTGGTTTGGAACTGGTTGAATGAGTGGACCTCCCCCACCCCCAAAATAGTTACTGATGCTTTAAAAGAGATCTCAAATAGAATTTCCCAGGGATCAGCATTTAGTCTTAGGCTAATTATATTAATAGTTTTATTAATAAATAAATATTTAAAATTAATTAATTAAAATATTAATAGATAAAATATTTTATAATATTTTTATCACTGACTAGGAAAAAGGCAAAGATGGCATACTTAGCAAATTGTCTGATGACACAAAACTGCGAGGGATAATTAACAAGCAGGTTGACAGTCAGGATTTAAACAGATCTTGACAGACTAGACCATTGGATTAAATCTAATAAGATGAAATTTAATAGAAGATAAATGTAAAGTCTTACAGTAAAGTCCAAAGCAATCAATGTCACAAGTGGGAGATGGAAGAGGCATGGCTAGATAGCAGTTCTTATTGAAAAGATCTAGGAGTTTGGCTAGACAACTTCAGTATGAATCAATAAGGTTATATGCCTCAATAGAGTTATGATTTCATGAATTTGAATAAACCACCAAGGATGGGATAGCAATCTCTCCATGTGAATCCATGTGAATCTCATTCCTGTCCTCCCTTGAGTTCACACAGAGATCAATTTGATGTGCTAGAGATCTTCCTTATATTTTCTTAATAACATAATTGATAATGATACTGCTAACAGGGATGACAAGGAGGATGTGGCTTGCCCATTGGTTATTCCTTAATATCACTACAGGACCTTTTCTGATCATACTTTTTTGACAGCATCATTACCTTGCTTCTCCTCTTAACTCCTTGTTTGTAATGTGTTATGTCCCTGTTCCTCTTCTGATTAGCTGAAAGACTTCTGGGTGGGCAATTTGGCCTCTTCATGCTCTTTTGTATGTGCTCAGTTCCAGCTCAGCAGCCCATTAAAAGACTTTTCTTCATCATGCAGTAAGCAGACAGGAAAAGTTACAGAGTATGTGATCATGTCCTGAATCAGAGATATGGCACCTCTATTATATGTCATCTCACATTTTTTAGAAACAGGCTGACTCAACCCCATCACCTCCAAAACACATACACATACAGTCACAAGTTAATAGCTGGGAGTTCCCATCGGGCGTGCTCTGAAGATTGAGCCCTCATTGACCAGTTCTCCCCCTTAGACTTCAATACCCTCAAAATTCTGTTGTTTTCAGAATGGACTTTCTCTGTTTCCTTGGTCTAGTCTAGCTGTTTTTCCCTTGTTTCCATCTTCAAGGCTGTTTCTATCTTTTCTTGTTAGAATCCAAACTGAGGGCTCCACTGTCCTTGACGGTGAAAAGAATTTGTTATAAAAATCTTTTTAGAAAGCTTTTTTTTAATAAAATAGAATAGAAAATATTTTTTATTTACTTGCTCTTCTCTTTTCAATTCTATCTTAAATGCCCTTTGCTTAGCTGGGTCTCTTACTAAGCTTTCCTCAGGCTTGTTTTCCTCTCCACTGCTTTTTGCTGTCTCATGAGGCGACACAGCTCAAATCTTTCACCATCTTTTCCTCTAATATTTTACAAACAAATTTCTATTCTGTAAAGGTATTGCCCTTGGCTGCTACCTCCCTGGGTTGTTTTTTGTTGTTGGTTTTTTGTTTTTTTTTTTGCTAGGCAATTGGGGTTAAGTGACTTGCCCAGGGTCACATAGCTAGTAAGCATCAATTGTCTTGTCTGAGACCGGATTTGAACTCAGGTCCTCCTGACTCTAGGGCCCGAGCTCTATCCACCTCACCACCTCGCTGCCCTGCCATCTCTCCTGGCAAAAATTCTCTGCTAGGTGCAGAGGAAAGACAGCTGGACTGGAGGGTCAGAGGACCAATTCAAAATCTGATTCTGCCAGCTACTAGTTGTGTGACCCTGGGCAAGTTTATTTGCCTGTTTGGGAATCATCTATAAAAATGATTGGATCGGACAAGTTGACCTCTGCATTCCCTTTCAGCTCTAAATACGTGATCTTATGGTATGATAGGCAGCTAGGTAGCATGGTGGATAAAGCGCTGGACCTGAAGTCAAGAAGACTAAGTTCAAATCCCACCCCAGATACTTACTAGCTGTGTAACTCTGGTCAACATACTTAACCTCTCTCTGTCTGCTTCAGTTTCCTCATCTGTAAAATAGGGATAATAATAGTACCTATTTCCCAGGGTTGTTGTGAGGATCAAATGAGATGATATTTGTAAAGTGTTTAGTACAATGTCTACTACATAGTAGGGTATATGTTTGTTCCCTTCCCTTAAATCTTAAAGAGCTATATAGATGTTTTCACTGTAATTATAATTATTAAATGTTTAATGACTAAGGTGATGGTTACGCTCTTTTGGTCTTTTCCTGATGGCAACTGATTGACATTTTTTAAACTTCTGCATGAAATTGGTATAATTAAGCTCAATGTCCTTCTCTTCATCTTTCAATAACTTTTTTTTCTATAAGTCAGGTTGGAGTTATGTAAATTGCACGTATTATCATTTTCTCATTTTTATTCTTCTAGCTTTGTGTTAATTGTGATCATTGATTTAGTGAGTTGGTTGTCTGATTGTACATAGATTGCCAATTCAGGAATGACTTGCATGTTAGTAATGAATTGTTTCCTCTCTCTTAAGATATAGTTGATTCCATATTTTGGGGGCTTGGTGTTATTTGGTACACTCTTTGACTAATGCCTCCTAATTCTTTTCTCAGATAAAGTATTCATGATGTATAGGAATGTGGCTTTGTGTAGCCCACAAGTTTTTGTTCTCTCTCATTCCTTATTCCTGAACTATATTTTCTGACTTTTTTTTTTGCCATCTTTACCTGTGTCCCCTTTGCATTGAATTCACCAAATATTAAATTATATGTTAATTTAATTTGAATTTATTAAGTTCTTCATATACATTTCTTCATCTTCTGTGATAAGTGTTGATATATAAGCAGTAATTATTTTCATAGTGGTCTTTTAAAATATATTTGCCTTAAGCACTGGAATATGAGATGGTCAAGTATCCCATGAAATGATGTTTCTTATTGCTTTTGCACACATGATAAAATCAACTCCATCTTTTATTTAACTTTCCAAGGAGAACCTGTGAACCATTTTTCAAATGATCTCCAACTTCCTTCTGTTTCTGGTTTTACTTATGGCAAAAAATGTCAAGATGGTATGACTAGATTCTTCAGGGGTTTGCTGGTAAATATTTAACAACTGATTCTCTGAAAACACAAAACATACTTTAAAATTTAATCTTCATTATTAGCATTTTCTCTATTACTTTCTTAAATCTAGAGACAATTAACAAAACAATAAATCAAGCCGTGATTTGTAGCCTTTTGGATTTCTGAGGCATAAATGCTCATACTGAAAATTTAAATAATCATATACTGACTCCAGTACACACCTGGGGTTCTTTCAGTTGTAGGTTCACTTAGCAAGGGTCAATAGACAGTAGACAAAGTTAATAGACATTTAGAGTGCTGATAGCTAAATTAGTGTCAGTAGATTAACTAAAACTGTGTGATTCTTGGTACCTTCTATTCTCTTTCCTATCACCGACTGCAGATGCAGAAGGGTGTTGCAATGATTGAGGGACATTTTGTATTTTTCTTGGTTTTAAGTTTTTGGCCATGGCCAAAGAATTAATCAGCAGATCAGCAGATCACCAGACTATTGTTCAAAAGTCTTTTCATGTTTAACTAGGTTGATCTTTAGAAAACAAGCATTGTCTGTTGCCAGGACCATCCACAGAGACTTTCCAGCATGGCAGAGTGCTCTTGAGCTTGCATTCTATGCCCTAGCCTTTGAGCAACTAAGGTCCGTTTGCCCCAGTGAAGCACCACTGTAGGACTCCATGGAGGACGGTGAGAGAGCAACAAAAAATCCCCATTATTAGGCTGCATTAAGAAAGGCACAATGCCTGGGTCCTCTTGTACTCTGCACTTGTCAGGCCACTTCTACGAGATTGTATTCTGTTCTAAGCACCACCTTTGAGGAGGGCTAGTGGGAAGTTAGAGGTCATTAAAAAGAGGACAAGCAGGGTGAAATAACTGTGAGATTGGGCCATACTCACTTCATTTTGGTTCCTTCTAATTCAACTTAGCAATTGCTTATTAAGCACCTACCTTGTACAAGGAACAGTGCTAGATACTGGGGATACAAAAATAAAATGAAAAGTCATCTATGCCCTTAAGGAGCTCCTAACTGGAGACAGGATGGGTTGATGTTTAGCCTGAAGAGGAGAAGAACTAAGTGTTTGAAGAGCTACTAATGGAAAATGAAATAGGCTTGTTTTGCTTAGCTCTAGAGGACAAGACTAGGAGCAATGGTGAAAGTTGCAAAGGGACAAATTTAGATTTTATCTAAGAAAAAACTTTGTGACATATAAAAAGTTCAAGAGACATAGTTTCTGGGTAATTAATACATTAATCGTGCCAGCAGAGAATTAATAAAAAGGGTTAATGGCATTCTTGAATGCCAAAGACATGAGGGGTCTTCAGCATTTGAGAGTGCCAGTGACCCCTTATGGAACCTACTCAATGCTTATATGCCCTTGGAAGAGTGGGTGTTCCTGAGAATGGCAATTAATTCTGATTGGTTAACAATGAGAAGAATGAAATTTTAATGAGAGGTAGGCTTATTCTAATGAATTCATAAACTGTGGAGTGACCAAAAAAAATTCCCTTTTGCCAAGTGGCTTTAAGTGGCTCATTAACCCCATTTGAGATGGCGGCCTTGCTCCTAAGAATCAGCCTTTGCAGGTTACAGTCAGCTGTGGGCTGCTTGGTCTATGATCTTATCAGTTTGAAGCTTGTAGTTAAAGCTCCACTCAAAGAAAAACTTGGTGTTTTTACTCAGAGAAGTCTCACCCTGCTTTTTCAGTTCCCTTCACCTAGGATAAGTAGGCCATATCTATTGAAAAGTGGAATGAGCTACCTCTGGAAGTAATGAGTCCTTCTTCCTTAAGGCCTTCAACTAAAGCCTAGATGACCATTTGAATATATCATAGAGGACACTCCTGTTTAGAACTAAATGGCCTCTGAGGTCAACTCTGGATTCCAGGCCTCTGCGATAGGCAAAGGGAGAGATAAATTGTATAATTTTGGGACTTTTTTCCCCCAAGGGCTCCTAAGTGGCTTTTCTCTTGCTCTGGAGAACCAGGTAAATAAAAATATAAGTTGGTAAAAATTACAATAATTATCATTCAGATAAAATTTTTTAAAGATATTTTACATCTAAAAAACAAACCATAGAGTCATTATTTTGGAATGGCTCATAACAACTCAGACTAGGGTCATATTCTCCAGAATTTTTTTTTTTTACTTTTTTTTGGTGAGGCAATTGGGATTAAGTTACTTGCCCAGGGTCACACAGCTAGTAAGTGTCAAGTGTCTGAGGCCGGATTTGAACTCAGGTCCTCTTGACTCCAAAACCAGAGCTCTATCCACTGAACCACCTAGCTGCCCCTAATCTTAACCTTCATTGCTATCTTCCTCCAGCCACCCTTTAACCAAGAAGATCTTAGGAGCATAGATCTAATGGTAGAAGGGTTCTAATAAGTCATCATTTACAGATGAGTAAACTGAGACTGAGAGAAGTCACATGACTTGCCCATGGTCAAGTAGGTAGTAAGTGGCAGAGTCAGAACCTCTAACTCCCAATTCAGCAATCTTTTCACTTCTTCCGAATGCTTGCCTTCATCAACTTAAACTTGTTTATCTCAATAGTTTGTTTAAAATCTTGGGAGGTCCTAACTAGTTCTCTATCACTGTAAAATCTGGATGCTCAGTGATTTTCTGAGCTCAGTCTTTTGAAATGACTTAACAACAACTTTTAAAATGATAACTTATCTTCTTAAAATTTTTTATTAATTTTATTCTGATCTTAAGAAATACAACAAGTATTTTCATAGCATAGTAGAATAGATAAAAAAGATTTCACATGAAACTGCAAATCTGTTATGTACAACTTACTATTCCTTTTAAATATATAATAAAATTATCATGTGTCATTATGTATATATACGTAAAATCATTCCATACATACTTCTATTCATCAGTTCTTTCTGTAGCTGCAGACAGTGTCTTCCTTCATAGGTCCTGTCACGATATTGGAGACACCCTGTTTCCAGAGTTAAGGCCCAGCGAGCAATCTGTACCCTGAGTTCAGCATAACAACAATTCTTTGCTCACCCTCTGGATGTAATGATGGTTCCTGAGCTTGGGCAAGCACTAGCAGGCCCAGACACGAAGCTCTGCTATGAATAGACTTCTTGTCACTATACAACCTTGTCTCACTTTGCCATTGTGCCTCACTGCTGTTTCTACACGACACTGTTTGACTCTTTGTCTAGTCACAAGTATATAAATCAAGGTTCAGCCACATTAAACAGGTCCTGCTACTAGGGGTGGAGCCCCGACACGTGTGTCTAATCTGCCTCCTTGCTTGCAAGCCGTTTCCTTTACTTTGAAATTAAACTTCTGTTTGATTCCTGGCTCTCCTATCTCTAGCCCACTCTGTTCAGCTCCGGCTATCTGCAGGTTAGAGACCAGTTTGGTCTGGTTGACAGTTCTTCGTAGTTAATTTGTGCTTTTATAATAGTCAAAATGATCCAGTTACTCAAAGTTGTTCTTAAACCAATATTGCTGTCATTGTATACAATGTTCTTTCTGGGGAGGCCCAGAGTAGAGAGCCAGAACCCTGCATGCAAGGCTAAAACTTCTTGATGGTAAAGACTAGGTCTTTGCTTCCTCCAAGGGCCTTGTATATATTTTATTTCATATACTCATTCAGTAAGTATTTATTGACTATATGCTATATATGAGACACTATCTGTGATACCTGTATTAGGCGTTAAGTGGAATAAAAAAGATTAATAAATCCTCTATATATGAGATACTACATTCCATTCTCTGTGATACCTGTATTAGGCATTAAGTGGAACAAAAAAGATTAATAAATCCTTTACTTATTCCTCTCCAGCCCCCCAACATACACGTATAGGAGATGGCCTCACTTCCTGCTTCATTAACAAAACCGAGGAGGCCATTCGAGGTAAGCTCCCTTAACCTTGCCCCCTCTTTTCCTCAAAACTTCTTAGTAACATCGATGCTTTTCTTCTCCTCTAGTTACAGAAGACATATACCATTTATTTGCCAAGGCTAATCCCATTATTAGGAACCTTCATCCTATTGCTTCCTGCCCCCTCCAGGACCTCTCTTTCACACAATCTTCAATGTCTTTTTCACCACTGGTTTCTTTCCATCTGCCTATAAATGCACTTAGGACTCCCCAGTCCTAAAATCAGCCTTCCCTTTACCCTTCTAAGCTGACTAACATCCCATCTTTTTATGATCTTCATTCTAAACTCGAAAAGGTTGAGAAGAAAGTGTTCTGAATTTGGAACTCATAGAAGCCAGTGTTCAAATCCTACCTTTAGCATTTCCTAGATATGTGAACATAGAATGAGTCAAAAAATACCTCTCTAAGCCTCAGTTTCTTTATTTGTAAAATGAAGATAATAATACCTGTAGTCAGGGATGGGCTGGTAAAGGCTTAACAATTGACCCTGGAAAGAGCTGGGGATAGTTAATGTACACATGACACACTTCTCAGTTTAATTTGCATTATTAATGTTTTCTCCATCACTTTCTTAAATCTAGACAATTAATAGAATAATAAATCAAGCTCTGATTTATAGTGTTTGCTGATTTCTGAGATGTAAGTGCTCAACGCTGAAAATTTAACAATTGGTTCTTGAGAACCAGGTCAAGCTGGCTCCAACACAATCCTGACTGTAGCATTTACTTCACAGGATGGTTGTGAAGAGCAAATGAGATTTTATATATATATATATAATATAATATAATATATATACACACATATATATATATGTATATGTATATGAACATAAATAGAACATTAATATAGTATATTCATGGTACGTGAAGTGCTATATGCTCTAAGCGTTAGCTGTGAATACTTTCTATACCCTTACTAGGTCTCACTCCCACCTCCTGAAGTTAGGTTTCCCATTTAACCCTTGAAACTTCTCTAAGGTCACCAGTGACCATCACATTTAATGACTCCCCTCCCCCTACTCATCCCACTTGGTCCCTGTAGCTTTTCATACTATTGCCCATTTATTAATAGATACTCTTTCTCCTCTATCATCTTCAGGCACCATATTTTCCTGATTTTCTTGCTGACTCATCTCTTCTTCTTTCCAGCACCTTACTGAAATTTCCCCCGAGTGTCTGCCCTTGGTTCCATTCTTATCTCTCTCTATATGCTTTCCTTTGACAATTTTTTTTTAACTTCTAAAAGGTAACTTTTATTTTAAAAATTTCAATTAACAAGCATTTGTTCACCACCTTTTCTCCCCCAACACCTGCCATTAAAAAGAAAAAGAAAACCCTTCTAACAAATATGCATAATCAAGCAAAACAAATTCTCACATTGGCCATATTTAAAAATATGTATCTCATTCTGCATCTTGAGTCTATGATCTCTCTGTCAGGAGGTAGGTGGCAGGTTTCATCACAGGTCCTCTGCAATCATGGTTGTTTATTGCATTGATCTTAATGCTTAAGTCTTTCAAAGTTGTTTATCTTTACAACATTGTTGTTATTGCGTAAAGTTTTCTCCTCAATCAGTTCACTTCACTCATATACATTCAAGTGTCATATAAGACTTCCCAGGTTTCTCTGAAATTGTCCCCTTCATCATTTCTTATGGCACATTAAAGTATTTCACTACATTCATATACTATGATTTGTTTGCTATTTCCCAGTTGATAGGCACCCCTTTAGTTTAGTTTTTTTTTTTGACATTACAAAAAGAGCTCCTACAAATACTTTTGTATATGTGGATCCTTTTCCTCTTTCTTTGATTTTTTTTGGGGGAGCTATTAGAGGTATCTCTGGATCAAAGGGTATATACAGTTGAGTGACTTTTTTAGACATAGTTCTGAACTACTTTCAAGAATGCTCCCTTGATAATTTCATTTATTTCTACAACTTCAATGATAACATTTATGCAGATGACTGTCAAATCTCTGTTTCTAATCCTGAACTCTCTCTTCTGAGCCCTAGGCCTACATTTCCAACTGCCTCAATTTCCCACAGACATCTTAAATGTAAACCGTTCAACATTGAACACGTATCCCCTGACCCTGCTAAACCTGAAGTCCTTCTGTCTTCAGTTTTTGTGTCTGTGGCCTCCAGGTATACCTCCTAGCTTTGACTCTTCCCTTTTCCTTAACTTTAGCCAGTTACTAGGTCTTGTCAATTATGACTCTGTAACTTCTGTTTCCTCTGCCCTATTTTTTTATTCCCATTGCCAACCCCCTAGTTTGGGCCCTCTTTACCACCTAGGAACCCTTGACATATCCTTCATACCTTCACTTTCTTCCCATTCCAACCCATTCTTCATGCCACCACTAGAATAATCTTCCTTATATATAGATCTGGACATATGACCTTTTTGCTCAAAAATCTTCAATGGTTCTCTGTTGTTGTTGTTGTTGTTGTTTAGTTGATTAGTCACATCTGACTCTTTTTGACCCATTTGGGGTTTTCTTGGCAGTGGTTTGCCATTTCCTTCTCAATGGCTCTCTTCTAAAGGCTGTAGCCAGAGAATTTAGAACACTGGGAAAGATTAATGAACTTTCATAGTTGAAGATTTGTACCAGTAAGTAGGACTAACTCCCACTTTAGGCTTTCCAAGGGAGATTAGGTTATAAGAAAATAAAAAAACCTGCAATATACTTTTTTTTCCCCCTGTCATTTCAGCTTTGGCTATGTTGGAATTACGGAAATAAAATCAGACATTCAAAGTTTATAGAACCACTAAAAACATCTTAGCAGATTCTGGAGGTCTGAAGATTAATCATTAAGGAGTTTGAAGATTTATAATTTTTAAGATTGCACGGGAGAACTCCTGAGACTTTGGGTAATTCCAGGAACTCACTCCCTTCTGAAATATCTTGATAAGTTTTGTGGTAGTACTCTGTGGAATTTGTTTTAAGGAAAAATAAGGATTAAATTTTATAAAAGTTTTAAAGGTAAATGGCAAGATCAATAGTTTCATTGTTCTAAGGGAAATGAAGGAAGGCAGCTGGTTTGGAAGTAATCCCAGAGTGAAGAAAGAAAAAAAAAATAGGTAAACAATTTGCACCTTATAACAACTTCTTGTTAATCCTTCTTTGACATTTCTGACCAGGAAAAGAGAAAAGATTAAACCAAAGAGAGCCCTGTGACTCTGCCAGGTCAGAGACCCTCTCCCTGTTAACCCCTCTCATCCCAGATCAGATTCTCAAATACAGGTGTTGAAAAAAATGCTGTAAAAAACAGGGAAACTTGAATTTTGTTTTGGTTGCAGAAATTTATTAGCTGTGTAATCTTAGGCAAGTTATCTTATCTCTGTTTGCCCCAGTTTCCTGATCTGTAAAGAGAGAAGTAATAATGGTACCCACCTCTCTGGGTTGTTGTGAGGATCAAAATAATATAATGATTGTAAAGTGCTTAACCCAGTGACTGGTATATGCTAAGTACTATATTATTATTATTCCTTTAATTGAATGTAATTGTTCCATACCTGATAACTCAAAAGTGGTTTTAAAATGTCAAAGGTGATAAAATAAATGATTTTAAATGTGATAATTTGGAAATGCAATTGATATCATCTGAAGTTTATTGTTTGTGTTATTATTGTATTTCTAAATTCTCTTATATTGCGAAATTTGAGAGACCATTGTAACAGAAATGCTGTTAGACAAAACAACTTTTTCATTTGGATGCTGTTACACATGAATTGGGCTTTTAAAAGGATGTGATAAATATATATATTTGTAAACTATTAAATATTTAGTGAGGTATATTTTGTTATAAAGCAGATAAGAATAATAACGTTTACTATGACAGTAAATTCTCATTTGAAATTCTTGGCTATTATGAAAGTGTGCAGGATGGTTTAAATATGTAACTTCAACATATTAATGATGAGTCAACCATCAGATATTTGCTGTATATCTGAAGGTCCAGAATACGAGTAGTTTTAATTTATACGTAAAAGATAAATGAAATGTTAACTGTTAGGAAAATATAAGAAAAGCTATTCAAGCCTTAAGTTGTGGTTAGTCAAATTTTGCTATTTAAGGTAAAAATTCCTGGGACCATAATTTACTATTGTTTTGAGTTTTGATTACTGGGATAGTTGTCTGAATTGTCATGAAGCCAATAGTAGAAAATGGCATGTGCTACAGTCTGGGAACTGCTAAAGGTGGATTCTGTGCCTGGGAAAAGTTTTGGGGACAACTGTGGCATGGCCTAGGTAGGATCCTCCTGACTCTATTTCCCCATTGTGCTATTTCCTTTCTGAAAAGGAAATTTTTCCACCTAGTTAATCCTGATCCTTGCTTTTAACACCTGTGACTACATGCTTGGCTGTCAAATATGACACATGCCTAGAATCAAATAGAGCTAAGAGAGTCTTCCCCTCTGTGATGATACATGGCATTGTATTATTATATCCCTCCTTTTCCTTTTGCAGCAAATTTCTATAATGAAGAAGTTTTGTAAGTACAGTACTAAATCTATTAAATGATAGATTGATACTGGAACATCTCTAAGTTACTATAATAGGATGCAAGTATGAACATCTTACAATTTTAACCTATAATTGTGGTCAAATTATAATATAAGGATGATATCCTCCTAAGGGGGAAATGATTAGACAAAATAATAAGACAAGGATGTAATATAAGAAGTTTTATAAATAAATGGAATAGTAAATTTTGAGAAAGCAACAGGATTAGATTGTTTTTTCTAATAACTATACACATACCTATATGATTGGCTCCCAAATTTCTCTATCAGGGAAATTCAAGCTTTGAGTATATTTCAGTAGTAAGTTCTCAAAATTGGATTAAGGATTTTACATATAAATTGTGTTGATAATGGTAATGAAAGTGAAATTATTTCCCCATTTTTAAGGTATCTGTCTGATAATATTAAAGGTCAGAAGAATTCATTTTGCAGTTTGGACGCTCATAAATTTTTAAAAGATTCTTGTATCAGGTACAGGATTTAGGTAAGGATAGAAACAGCAAATAGTATATAAACTGAAATTCTCTAAGTTTCAAAATTGGAGAATCAAATTTAAGTGATTGTATTAAATTTTACTAACTCAGAATTACCTAGGAACCTCTAGATCTGGAACAAGAAAAGTAGAACCCCCTTTAGAACTGTCCTGAGAATAAAGCCTATTGTCCAAGAAAAAGTATCTGGGGACCAGATGACTACATGAGACATCTGGGACTCAAGAAGTGCTGATTAAATGGACATTGAGAATGGGTTACTAGGATACAAGGAGACTTGATGTTAACATTGGTGATAATTATTGTATTGCTTTGCATGGTTGATGTTTCAGTTTTCTTGGTTACTTCAGTGACATTTAAATCTTCCTTCTCAGACCTAGTCCATTGTGATTCTTCCAGGTAGTTTGCTGTGACCTGACTTAACGTAATTATAATAATGAATTTACAAAAAACTTTATTGCATTGTTCGAGCCTAGCCCGGCATGCCTGGGAAACTGGACAATCTCTGTGTGCTATTTAGAGATCCTTAACCAAGGACTTATGTTATGCTGACCAGAAACTCAGATCCAAAGATTGATGCAAGGAGTTTTCTCACATTTATACAGCTCAAGCTAAGTCATATGTCTTATCTGAAAACTGGCAACGAATCACCGTTTTGAAGGGCCTCTACCAGGTCCTTCTGACTACTCCCACAGCTGTCAAACTTGTGGGTGTGTACTCCTGGATCATCTGAAGAAAGCCCCTGCTCCTGAGTGGATGGCAGAACCCTCTGGGGACCTTAAAGTTTGTCTAACATGGACCCAGAAGCAGCCGACATCCAGATGAGACAGCTGTTCCAAGATTCCGGATGAGGGCTGGGTATATTCCTGGTTTTTTTCTCCTCTTCTCGTTTGTTATGTGCCCAACCACTATGGCCCCAATTCAAATGTGTGTTGCCATTTTCTCCCTCTACATTCTTGGCCTCCCTCTCTTTTCTGCTTGCAAGCAAACAATAAATAGCAATGATACCTGAGACACACTTCTCCAATAGGTCACCTCAAGGAATTAACTCCCTTGGACAACATCTTTTCCTGGCCCAAATGGCCTCTCCTGGCATCTTGGCTTATACTTGCCTCTCCTTTATTGGCCAGAAGGGTAGGGGTTCTTTCCCTTTGGTCAAAAGGGGAAAATGTCAAGATATTAGTAGACAACCTGTTTTCCAGAGCTAAGGCCCAGCAAACAAGCTGTGCCCTGAGCTTGGCATAGCAATAATCCTTGTGCTCGCCCTCTGGATGATCTCTCCCTCTGGCAAAATCATGTAATTGTCATATTGCTTTGACCAGCACCAAGTGTTCTCTGAGCTTGGACGAGTACCTGCTGGATCCATGTTCTGGTCATGAAGTACTGCTATGAATCAAACTTGTCTCATTGTTGTTATCCCTCATTGTCAGAGTTACAGCTCACTGAGTAGCCATTGGTATTGGTATTGAGATCTCCCCACACTGCTCTGAGTCCCCCTCCACTAGGGGCAGGGCCCTGGCACCTGTGTGTAGATCCCCTCCTTGCTGGCAAGCCACTTTCCTCACTCTGAAGTTAAACTTTTGTTTGGCTCCTCATTCTCCTGTCTCTAGCCTGCTCTGTTTGACTTCAGCCATCCATGGGTTAGAGGCTGATTTGGTTCAGTTGACAGAGGGTAAGGAGGGACTATACCAGGGTGGTGGTGAAAGTGAAAAGGGAGGGACAGAAGTGATAGGACTTGACTATTGGTTTTTTTGTGAAGAGCAAAGGCAAGGGAGGAGTCAGAGATTGAGGGCCTGAGTGACTGGCAATATAGCAGTGCTATCAACAAAAATAATGAATTCTGAAAGAGGAACTCGTTTTGAGAAGTTTGGTGCTATGGACATCAAACATGAAATGCCAAAGGGATATCAGAAGTAGAAAAATTCAGCAGAGTTGAAAATGTGGAACGGGAGTTGGAAGAGAAGGGGGAGTTTCAGAAATGGATTGGGGAGACATCTGTATAAAGATGATGGTAGAAGACACAGAAGTAGATGAGATAGTAAAATGAAAACGTACCTATGAGAGACAAGGAAAGCAAGTCAAGTCAGAACTCTGGGGAACATCTATGTTTAGGGGTAAGGAAGAAGAATCCTCAAGGGAGATTGATGGGAGTGGTCAGAGAGGTAGGAGAAGAACCACGACATTGAAATTTCATGAAAGCTAAGAGTTTTCAAAAGGATAAGTTAAATGCTATAGAGAAGTGAAGGAAACTAAGGTCTGTGAAGACCGTTGAATTTGGTGATTAGATTACTGCTGGTGACCTTGTTGAGCCAAGATGGCTGAGGACAGGCAGCAACCCAGCTGAACTCTCCCAACATTCCCCTCCAAACAACTTTAAAATGAAGCCTCAAATCAAATTTTGGAGTGGCAGAGCTAACAAAAAGTCAGAGTGAGACATTTTTTCCAGCCTAAGACAACTCAGGAGGTCGGCAGGTGGATGCCTGCTCAGAGCGTACAGAAGCCTTTATAGCACTAGCAGTGGACACTGGAGGCTGTGGCTGCAGCAGCTTTGGGGGCTCTGAGCCCAGAGACAGTAAGGGAGTCAGACAACTGGTTACAGAGGACCCTTTGCTGGCACTGGGTGCAGCAGGCACTGAATGGCAACTGTTTTGCCAGGAAGCAGTTCTGGGTTACAGTTACAGGGTGAAGCATCGTGCTTGTGGTCCGTCACAAAGGGGCAGGGGCCTTGGTGTAATTTTAAGGCAGAGAGGAGTGCTCACACTTGTGGCCAGAGGAGGGCAGGGTAAAGACCTGAGTGCAGACCAGGAGAGCAGTGACCACCTATTTCCCTGGATCATACCACCTTGGAAGCACTAAAAACTTGCCAACCCCCAGAACTAGCCTTGAAAACAGTACCATGCAAAAGCCTGCAGCTTGGGACAGTGCCTCCCCACTCCCAGGTGAACAGAACGTAACTTCAACAAAAAGGTCAAAGTCAAGAAATGAGCTGGAGAAACAAGCAAACAGCAAAAACCAACAAACAAACCAAAAACCCAAACAAAAACCAATCAAAAAACAAAAAAAGCCCTTGACTATAAAAAGCTATTACAGTAGCAGGAAAGACACAAACTCAGAAGACAATGTGAAAACAGCTACAACAAAGCCTCGAAGGAAAATGCTAATTGGATCTAAGCCCAACAAAAATTCCTAGAAGGGCTGAAAATGACTTTAAAAATCAAATAAGAGTGGTAAAGGAAAAATTGGGAAGAAAAATGAGAGTAATTCAAGAAAATTATGAAAAGACAATTAATGGTTTGGTAAAAGAGGCACAAAAAATACTGAAGAAAATAACACCTTAAAAAACAGAATTGGCCTAACAAAGAGGCACAAAAATTCACTGAAGGAAAGAACTCATTAAAAGCAGAATTGGCCAAATGAAAAAAGAAGTATAAAAGCTCACTAAAGAAAATAATTCTTTAAAAATTAGAATTAGGCAACTGGAAGCTAATAATTGCATGAAACATCAAGAAAAGTCAAAAGTGAAAAGAATGTAAAATTGAAGAAAATGTGAAAAATCTCATCAGAAAAACAACTGACCTGGAAAACAGATCAAGCAGAAATAATTTAAGAATTACTGGACTACCTGAAAGCCATAATTAAAAAAAAAAAGAGCCTAGGTATTACAATTTAACAAATTATTAAGGAAAACTGCCCTGATATCTTGGATCCAGAGGGTAAGAAAAGAAATCGCAAGAATCCAGTAATCACCTCCTGAGATTCCAAAATGAAAACTCCCAGGATTATTAGAGCCAAATTCCAGAGCTCCCAGGTCAAGGAGAAAATATTGCAAGCAGCCAGAAAGAAATCATTCAAATACTGTGGAACCACAATTAGGATCACACAAGATTTAGCAGCTTTCACATTAAAGGAGCTGAGAGGCCTTAGTTAGGATTATAGCCATCCCTACCCACCAAAACTGAGCATAATCCTTCAAGGGGAAAATGGATATTTAATGAAATAGAAGACTTTCAAGCATTCCTGGGGAAAAGATCAGAGCTAAATAGAAAATTAGACATTCAAACACAAGACTCAAGAGAAGCATAAAAAGGGAAACATGAAAGAGTAATCAAAAGGGACTCAAAAAAGTTAAACTGTTTACATTCCTATATGACAAAATGATACTTGTAACTTCTAAGAACTTTCCCATTATTTGGGTAGTTTGAAGGAATACACATAGACAGAAAACATGGGGGTAAGTTAATTATGTTGGGATCAATCCCTCCACCCCAAAAATGAAAGAATGAGAAAGGGGGATACATTGAGAGAAGGGGGAAGGAAGAGGTAGAATGGCAAAATTGTTCTCATATAAAAGAGGTATGCTAGTAAGAGCTTTTAGAGTGGAGAGGATGATGGAGGAGTGGTGGTCAGAGCATGAACCTCGATCATCAGAATTGGTTCAAATAGGGAAGAACATACATATACATATATATATATACACATACATATTTACACATATACATATACACTCAGTTGGGTATGGAAATCTGACTCAATACTGAAATAGGAGAGGAAGGAGATAAGAGATGTGGGGTGGGGTGATAAAAGGGAGGGCAGATTAAGGGAGGCAATGGTAAGAAGCAAAACAGACTTTTGAGGAGGGACAGGATAAAAAGAGAGACAGGAGGATAAATGGAAGAAAATAGGATAGAAGAAAATACAGAGTTAGTAATCATAACTGTGAATGTGAATGGGATGAGCTCACCCATAAAATGAAAGCAGAATGGATTAGAATCAGAATTCAACAGTTTGTTGTTTACTAGAGAAACACTTGAAACAGAAAGACATGCACAGAGTTAAAATGAGGGGCTGAAGCAGAATGTATTATGCATTAGCTGAAGTAAAAGTGACAGGGGTAGCAATCATGATCTCAGACAAAGCAAAAGCAAAGATAGACTTAATTAAAAGAGATAATCAGGCAAACTATGTTTTGGTAAAAGTTATCATAGATAATGAAATAATATAAAAATCTTTTACAGTAAGTTTCTTTGATAAAGGTCTCATTTCTCAAATATATAGGGAACTGAGTAAAATTTTTAAAATTAAGAGGCATTCCCCAATTGATGAATGGTCAAAGGATATGAATAGGCAGTTTTCAGAAGAAGAAATTAAAGCTACCAACAGTCATATGAAAAAAATGCTTTAAATCACTATTGATTAGAGAAATGCATATTAAAACAATTCTGGGGTACCACCCCACCTATCTGAAATGACAAATGTTGGAAGGTTGAGGGAAAATAGGTACACTAATAAACTGTTGGGGGAGTTATGACCTATTCCAATCATTCTGGAGAACATTCTGAAACTATGCCCAAATGGCTAAAAAACTCTGCATACGCTTTGATCCAGCAATACTAATTCTAGGTCTATATCCCAAAGATATCAAAGAAAAAGGAAAATGACCTCTCCGCACAAAAATATTTATAGCAGTTCTTTTCATAGTGATAAAGAATTAGACATGGAGGAAGTGCTCATCAATTGGTGAATGGCTGAACAAGTTGTGGCATATGGTTGTGATGGAATTCTACTACTGTGCTAGAAGAAATGATGAGGGGGAGGTTTCATAAAAACAAACAAACAAACATATATGAACAGATGTAAAGTAAAATGAGAAATATGGGGAGATCACTATGCACAGTAACAGCAATACTGTAATAATAATCAATTATGAAAGACTTAGCTGTCTTGATCAATACAATGATCCAAAACAATTCCAAAGTACTTAGGTTGAAAAAGTGCTATCCACCTCCAGAGAGAGAAATAATGAACTCTGAGTGCAAACTGAAATATAACTTTCTCACTTTATTTTATTTTTTGCAATGTGGCTAATATGGAAATAGGTTTTGCATTATTTCACACATATGATTGATATTATTTTCCTTAGGGAGGGAGAGAATTTGGAACTCAAAAGTTAAAAAGAATGCTAAAAATTAATAAATAAATAAATATTAAAAAATTGTTGATGACCTTTAAGAAAACAATTCTGTTTACCAATGCTGATAGAAGTCATACTACAATGTGTGTGAGTAAATAGAAACACGTAATTTAGGGGTATAAACTAAGTATAAATAATTGTGTAAGAAAAAAAGGAAAGAGAAAGGGAAGGAGGCAGGAAGAGAAAGAGAGAGAGAGAGAGCGCAGCTTCAAGGCAAAGAAAGTCAAGGGAAGATTTTATCCCTCTAGTAGCCCTAATGGAGTACTTTGCTGTCTCCTGCATAGTAGGTAGTCAATACATGTGTGTTGAAAGAGAGAATATTGAGTACTCACCATATACTAGGCCATGGTGGAGATACATAGACATAAAAGACATGGTTTTTGACCTCAAGAAGTTTATAATCTAATTGACTTAAATACATAGCGTTCCCACGCTATCCTTGGCGGACCAACAATGAGGGTGGAGAGCCCACATATAAATTAGTTACTGTCTTGTGCAAGTTTTCTTGCCTTGATATTGATATCTCCTCAAGCCTGTGAAGGGGAAAATAAAGGAAAAGAAGGAGAGAGAGAGAGAAGGAAGAAGGGAAAGAAAAAGGGAGAGAGGGAGAGAAGGAAAGAAAGAAGAGAAAGAGGTAAAAAGGGAAGGGAAAAGGGAGAGGAGGGAAGGAAGGAAAAAAGAAAGAAAGTGAAGAAGGAAAGGAGGGAGGTACAGAGGGAGAGGAAGGAAAGATGAGACAGCAAAAAGAAATCTTATCATAAACAGGTTGTAGTTTGGATAGCCTAACAGGGGTGAGGAACCTGCGGCCTTGAGGCCACACGTGGCCCTGTGGCCCTGTTCAAGTGTGGCCCTGTGACTGAATCAAACTTTTGTTCTGTGAAGTTTAGATTCAGTAAAACGGCTGCCCTTGAGGACCTAGAGGGCCACATATGGCTTTGAGGCTGCAGGTTCCCCACCTCTGGGAGGATAACTAACTTCAAAGTCTTGACTAAGGGAGAGGAATTAGATTTATCCCACTTGGCCCTTGGTAGAAATTACAAAGAGGCCAACTGAGGCTTGATGCATGGAAACACTTAATAGCAATAATAAGAACTGTTTAAGTTCTTATTAAGGGCTGTGGCAGTGGGTTCCCTTTCACTGCAGGTCTTGAAGCAAAGGCTGGGTATCTGCTTTCCATGTATTTTGTAGAAGGGATTCCCGTGCAGTTTTAGGTTGGACTTTATGACCACAAGGTCCCTTCCAACTCTCAAATTCTGTGATTCTATGAAAACGTACACAGGACCTCTGGGGATACAAGTGTTCAGAGAGGAAGGTGGAAATGAAAGAAAAAAAATCCAACCCACAACAACAACCAAAAACCAAAACAAAACCAAACCAGTGCTCCCAGATTCTTTAACCAAAAGACTATTCTTCTTTAACTTAAAACATGGATCGTTTTCTATAGAGACAGACCCCAATTCCTATAATCAACCAATCAATCAAATAATACTTATTAAATACCTACTGTGCCAGGCACTGTGCTTAAGCACTGGAGATACAAAAAGAGGCAAAAGACAGGTCCTGTCCTCAAGGGGCTTACAATCTAATGGGGGGGGCCACATGCAAACAAATATATACAAAGGAAGCTATATAGAGGAAAAATTAATATTATATATATACATATATAGAAAGTTATGTATTAATACATTTATATACAAATATTTATATAAAAATTAATAGATACAAATGTATGCAAAGGAAGCTATATACAAAAAATAATTAATAGAGGGAAGGCACTAGAATTTGGAGGGGCTGGGAAAGTCTTCCTGTAAAAGATGGGATTTTAGTTGGTACTGAAGGAATCCAAGGAAGTCAGTAAGGCAGAGTTGAGGAGAGAGAGTTTTCTAGGTATGGGGGTGGGGCAACCAGAGCCTTAACCCAGTTAAAAATTAAGGGAGAAACCAAGGGAAAGAAGGAAAGAAGAGCCATGATAAACCTAAGGTATATATCAACAACAGTTAATATACCTAAGAAATGTACCTCCCTGAGGCCAACCAACTATGGATGAATCAGCCTTTTTAAACTTAACTAGGTTGGTCCTTCCAAGACAAACATACAGTTGGTGCCTCTAGTGGAGACTGGCCTTAAACCACTTGGATTTTGAACCCATATGAATGAAAGGACTATATGGGAACACTGGTGGTGTTTTTGTTAATAGAGGGTGGGGAACCCTGCCCTTGGAATGAGAATTCTAGTTTAATTACTAATGTGGCAAAACCTGGAAGAATTGTGATTGAATTTCAAAAAATGGGAAAAGGACACAGAAGTCCCTCACATTAAGGTCAACATGCACACTCTTCCCTAAGAAAGGAGGACTGGTCTGAATCTAGAGGAGGCTGCTCCACCCAAAGACTCCTAGGATTCACAAGAAAGGAGCAGTCACCTTCTTGCTGTCTTGGCATGCCCAAGAATGGGAGCTGGTGAGTAGAAGGTGATGGAAAGCTGGGGTGGGGGTCTGGGGAGGGAAACAGCAAGTGCAGAAAATGCCAGAGGGTGATGAAAAATGTTGCTGCAAGGGAATATAAAGGAAATAGTGTGAGTGTCATCAATGACAGATGACTGAGGACAGGCAGAGTGGAAGGAGGGAAGGAGGAAAAAAAGTAAAGGAAGGAGGGAGAGAAGGAAGAATGGAAAGAAGATGGGAGAGGGAGTGAAGGAAGGGAAGAACAGAGGGAGGGAAGGTGAAAGTAAGAAGTGAAGAATCACCTTAAGGTGAAAGGCATGAATCAGTCAGTCAACAAGCATTTATTAAGCACCTACTATATGCAGGGCACTGTGCTGATCTACTGGGATATAAAGAAAGGAAAAAGACAATTTTCCTGGTCTCATGGAGCTCAAAGTCTGATGCAGGAGGCAACATGTACATAACTACGTAGAAAAATGCTATTTACAAGATATATTGGAGATAATCAACAGAGGGAAAACATTAAAATCAAGAGGGTTGGTTGTAAATTTAAAATTAGTAAAATTAAGGGGACTCAGGAAACTTTCTTGTAGAAGGTGGAATTTTAGCAGACTTGAGGGAAGATAAAATGAATAAACCAGATTGAAGAAGAGATAGGTTGGCACAGTGGATAGAGCGTTGGGCCTGGAGTCAAACCCAGCCTGAGACACTAACTGTGTGAGCCTGGGCAAGTGACTTCTTCTCTGTTTACCTCAATTTCTCCATCTGTAAAATGGGAATAATAACAGCACTTGCCTCCCCGGGGTTGTTGTGAGGATCAAATGAAATAATTATAAAGAGACTGGCACATAGTAGGTGTTATATAAGTGGTAGCTATTATAATACGATAATAATCATGTCCAAAAGATAAGTCAAGATGAATTTAATTAAAGCTATCACGTGCCAGGCATTTTACTTAGCATTGAGGATACAAGGGTAAAAATGGACCTTTTTGATGCTCTTTCTCCAACGTGTTAGGGGCAGGTGACATAAGCATTATCACCCCCATTTTACAGATGCTAAAACTGATGTAACTTGTCATGGTTTCCAAGCTAGTGTCATCAGAACCAATGCTGGTATCCTGATGCCAAGTCCCTCAATCTTTCCACAAAGAAACTCGGGTCGGGGTGGGGGAGGCACAGGGCAAGGAAAGAGGCTTCCATCCAGGAGTGTGCTGGTAAGTGTTTAACCACCTGCTTTCCGGGTAAAAAACGCATCCACGACACACTTAAGTTTAACATGCATTATTAACGTTTTCCTTCACCATTTTTAAAATAGTCTAGACAATCGACGAATGGACAAACAAAGCCTAGATCCGTCAAGCTCGCCGGATTTCGGAGAAGTAAAAGCTCCCGCTGGGAATTTAACGACCGGCTCGGCACACGCTCGAGCTTGCGTCCCTCAGGCTGGGCAGCTCCGCAGCAGCAGACTGACATTTGTTTACAAAGTGCGCCCGCGTCCTTGAGCTCACGTGGCCGGGGGACCCGGCCGCCATTGGCCGGCGCCCGAGCCCCGGAGGGAAGGCGCAGGTCGCCGAGCCGCATCCCCGCGGCCCACCCTGCGTAGGGATGACCGCGAGGCGGGGCGGCCGGAGACGGGTGCGGGTGCGGGTGCGGGTGCGGGTGCGGGTGCGAGCCCGCGGCGGGCGGGGGGCGGAGGACGCGAGGGGCGGGGCGAGGCGCGGGCGGCGCTAGGACCCGCCGCCCGCCCCCTCCGGTTCCCGGGAGGTTGATAAAGCGGCAGCGGCGTTTGACGTCAGCGGGGAGTTAATTTTAAATCGGTACAAGATGGCGGAGGGGGACGCGGCAGCGCGGAGGCAGCAGCAGCAGCGCCCGCCCCAGGAGCTGCGGCGGCGGCGGCGGGGGCGGCCGAGGAGCGGAGACCCGGCGGTCCAGGACAACCACGTCTCGTCCCGGTCCTCGCTAGGTAGGGGCCGCGCCGCGCCGCGCCGCGCCGGGTCCTCGTCCTCTGGGGCTCCCCGCGGCCGTGCCCTCCCGCCCGCCTGCCCGCTCGCCCGCGCCTAGGCCGCTGCCGGAGCGAGGGGAACGGGCGCGCGCGCGCGCGCGTAGGGCGGCCTGCTGCCCCGAGGGGGGGGGACGAGGAGGGGGCTGTCCTTGGCCGTTCCCACCTCGGAGCGGGGCGCTGCGGGGGGCCGCTTTGCGTGCGTGGACGCGCCCCAGGAAAGGGGGCAAGCGGACAACCCCCCGGGAGCCGGGGCCGGGCTCGGAGGCCCCTCCTCCAGAATCCCCACTTCGGGGCTTCCCGCGGGGGGAAGTTCAAGCCTACCCGTCGGACTCCGCCCGCGCGTGCCTGCCGGGGTGGGGGGCAGGGGTGGGGAGGGGGCGCCGTCGGCACGGGCAGGGACGAGCCCCCTGGCTCCGCGGCACGAACGTAAGCGCGTCGGGTGCATGGCCACGGCCGGCTCCTGCCTGCGCTCACCTTCCTCCTCCTCCTCCAGAGCCCGCGGGCGGGGGCGGCCGAGTGTTAGGTATCGCTTCGGCTACTGACGCCCCTATTTTTAGGAGAAAGCATCTGGCCTGTCGGGGTGGCGGCCAGGGCATGGACGCCGAAAACTCCCGCTGTCACCCAAAGTTCCCCGGCTCCTTTGCAACAATGAATTTCCCGGGACCCGAGCGAAGCCGAGATCGCTACAAACCACTCGCGTTGGCGGATAACTTTCTCCTGTTTGTCCTGCTGTGTCTGTTTGAAACTTCCTTTGACTTTATGTAGCAATTTGACTTCAATTTGTATTAGAAGTTGGTGGAAATTCCAAACAGCCCTGGACTTGTTACTGAGATTGAATTCTTTTCCCCCTTATTGTAAAAAATGACCCCATTTAGCCCTGTACGTGTTGCTAGAGAAATTAAACGTTTCCCCTGATTGTTTAACAAAAAAAAAAAAGAGAATACTTAATTAAAATGCCTGCCAACAAAAATACGTGAGACAGATTGTAACTGATACGCCCAGTATTATTCCATGCATTGGGAAAACTTTTTTTTTTAACCAAAGCATACTAGAATGTAAACATTTTTAGCTATTAGCTATTATTTTTAGCTACTAGCTGCTATTATTCTTATTCCCAGCATTAGGAAGACTTCCCTTTCCTAAGGTATACTGGAATGTTAAGAATTTTTAGCTATTATCTATTATTTTGAGCAATTAGCTATGATTAGTGTTATTCCTGGCATTAGGAAAGCTTATACAGTATTTGCTAAGGTATACTAGAGTGTAAGAATCTTTAGGAGTAATGTCATTTACCGAGATTATTTAAGACCTTCAGAAAATGGGTCATCCTAAATATTAAAGTACTAAGCTTTTATTTTTAATACTAGTTATTTAAAATAATTTCTTTATATAAATCTTAAGGTGTTAGAAATCTTCCCACCTTAAGATAATTTAACTTCCTAACTACCTGCTGACGTTAAATTGGCCTTCCCTGAATTCCTGCTTTGATGCTTCAGTCTGGCATGAAAGTATGTGAAAGTAGATTTTTGGAGGGTGTGCCAGCAGACCTACCAAACCTGAAAAGTTTCCAGTTTGTGGCTAGTTGTCATCGGAGAACTAGGCTAGGTGAGTCTTGGGAATAGCTAGAAAGTTGGCTCCTAGGTAAAACTTTGTTTTTTTCCCAAGCTGTAGCAATGCATGAAGAGTTGGCTAATTCAAAGAAGGGCTGTGATCTACATAGGAGGGAACACTCACAGAGATGAAGTCATAGATCTCTGTGAATTAGAAGTGTATGTTGTTAATTCATTGCCAGTTATGAAAGAAGAAAAAGAAAAATATCTGATGGTGTGCCTTTACAGTAAGTCACCTCTTATTACTATGCTTTTAAAATTCTGTCTGCATTCATTCAGTAAGCAAAGCTTACCTGTGCTAGGCACTGTATGAAGTCTTAGGGAGACAAAAGTGAATCCAAGGAACATACTACGTATTGGAGGGAGGCATTGTGAACTCATTTAAGTAGTTAAAAATATATACAGTTATTTTGGGGGGCTGGAAAGGTACTAGCAAGTAGGATTATCAGGATGTGCCTCTTGTTGGAGGTGACAATTGAGCTAAGCCTCGAAGGAATTGTGGATTCTAAGAGGCCCATGTGAGGAGGGAGGTATGGAGGACACAAGGTACAGTAGAGTAAGCCAGCCAGTTGGGCAGGAAGGTAGTGAATAAATGAACAATAGCCTGGAAAGATAGACCAGAGCTATTCTGAAGGGTTTTAAATGCCCTTAAATTTTATCCTAGAAGTAAAAGGGAGTCAATGGAGCATCTTGAGCTAGGGTTTATGGCTTTTTTTTTTTTGAGGCATTTTTGGTGGTGCAATAGATAAGAGCCCTGACCTTGATGTCAGGAAGATCTGAGTTCGGATGTGCCCTTAGACATTTACTAGTTATGGGACTGAAAACAAGTCACTTAACCTCGGTCTGCCTCAGTTTCCTCAACTTTAAAATGGAGATAACACCTACCTGGAAGGGTTGTTTAGGAGGATAAAATGAAGTAATATTTGTAAAAAGTTATTTAGCACAGTACTTGGCACACAGTAGGCACACGTAAGTAGTAACTGCTTATTTCCTTATCTCTTCCTTTCTGCTTATCAGTTTTCAGTATGCATAGAGCAGTATCTATCATTTTTCAGGTTTTGCTTACTTAAGGATTTGAAACCAGTTAATCGAGGTTATTGGAACCTATATAAAGTAGTATATAAGCAAGACTTGTTGAATTGTTTCACATCATGCCCAACTCTCTGTGACCCCATTTGGGGTTTTCTTGTCAGATACTGGAGTGGTTTGCCATTTCCTGCTCCAGCTCATTTTACAGATGAGGAAACTGAGGCAAACAGGGTTAAGTGACTTGACCAGGGTCACACAACTAGTAAATGCCTCAGGCTGGATTGGAACTCAGGTCCTCCTGTTTCCTGGACTGGCACTACATCCACTGAGCCACCTAGCTGCCCCAGAACAAGACTAAAATAATAACTGTACCTCACACACCACGCTCCGTCTTTCTCCGTGCCTTTGTATTTGTAATCTCTTGACTGGAATTAACTTCCTTCTTACCTGTTCCTGTCCTTCATACTTGTTCCTCATTATAATTCCTAACTTCCTTCAAGGTTTAGCGCAGACACCACCTTCTACGTGAAATCTTTACTGATTACGTGTTCTTCCCCAAGTGCCTGCCCTCATTGTCTGTTTTCTGTATATCCATGTGTATTTGCCTTCTGGAATAGTTGTTAGTTCATAGTTTTTGTATCCTCAGCACCTAGGACATTGCTTGTTGACTCATAAGAGCTTAGTGAAGGGGCCCAAGAGGGCTTTGTATTTATGAGATTGAGTTGTAGCTGTGCCTTGTCTAAATTTTTTTTGCTTAACCTGCTCTAAAGCTTAATAGAGTTTTCTGCACACCTGTTAGACTCTCATTAGGTTTATTGAATGAATTAAGTGCATGAACTTAGGTGTATATTTTGGCTGCTTATAAGTTTTTTAAAAAGAAACTTTATGGTTTCTTGGCTGTGTTGCTCAAAGGTGAGGTGCTATGTGGAAGTTATCATTAGAAGTCTTTTTTGGTAAGTGTCAAAAGAAAACCTTAATCACCCTAGAAATGTATTTTATTAAATGTGCTTTTGTACTTTTAAACTTAAGTTTCAGAGTATGACCAAAACAATATGTAATATTTAAAAATAAATGTATTGCAGAGTATATTTTTTGGCCTTCTGTGGAATGCAATGTTTGGGGCTGAGAGGAAAAAAAAAGTAAAGAGTACTACCTAGTAAAGAGACGCTACCCTTTTCAATGAAAATATATTAGTGGTGAAAACAACTCTGCTTCCAAGGTTAGAACATTTACATCTATTTTTGGAATTCTGTTTAGTTGAATTCAGTAGTGAAGGGCCTTGGAGTTGAGAATACCTGTGTTTTAAGCCCTGCTTCTGAGGCTTAGTACTTGTACGACCCATGGCATGTCAGTTAACCTCTTCATGCCTCAGGCAATGAACTTTCTAAGTCAACAAGCATTTTTTAAGGGCCTACTGTGTGCTAGTCACATAAGATGGGGATATAAAGAAAGGCAAACCTCACTACATCTCTCAAGGAACTCAGTCTTATGGTGGAGACAACCTGAAAACAACTGTGTACAGACAAGCTACATGCAGGATAAATTAGAAACAGTCTCAGAAGGCATGCACTAAGATTAAGGAGGTCTGGGAAAGTTTTCTTGCAGAAGGCAGGACTTTGGCTGAGACTACAAAGGACGGAGTCATTGTACGTGTATCTGCATTGGTGGAGGGAGTTTAGCAGCCCTGAGGTCATAGAAATAGGGAATAGAAGTGTTACAAATTCCAGTTTTACAGATGAGGAAACTCAAGTGTAGAGAGGAATTGGTATGTTGAGGTTTACACAGCTGTCTACATCAGTAAGTGTTGGAACTAGGACTCAAACCAAGGGAGCTTATTTTGAAGGTTTTTTAAGAGGCTCCATTATGTTTTTTTTTTTAACGTAGTTTAAGACATTTTTCAAAATATTTCCATGTGTCTGATACCTCTTGGGCTAAGATAGCATTTAAAAGTAACTAGAAAATGGCTAACTAGTTGAATGCTCTTGGAATTCAAGGTCCCATTTCTTTAAAAGCATCAGACCAAGCAGTAGGAATGAAAAGGCAGTTAAGCACCTGCTATGTGGCAGCCACTGTGGTAGATCTTGGAAATACAAATACAGAAGTTACCTTACTGGCCGTCTAGAAGCTTAAATTCTAATTGGGATTGGGGTTGGGAATTAAGGCCGTAGGGAACTGGGGACCAGGAATGAGAGTTTTGTTCTGGCGGAAGTCACCATGATTCTTAGTGCAGCCACCTGGCAATTGATTATCTCAGTTTTTCTGGTAGCAGTGGTAGCTGCATTGGTCACTGTTTCCAGAGTAAGTGGGGTGGGGGAGGTAGGAGGAGAGGAGTGTTGGAATAGGTCCATTGGAGATAGAACTGATGGTAGGATGGCTCCTAGTAGATGACCTGGGGCCAACTAGATACGGTGGGTTAGAGTTTTCATTCACTCACCCACTAATCAAGATAGCACTCCCCCAGGGCACAGATCCAAAATTTAGTGGATTAACTACATCAGGATGGGCAGGGAGCTTGGTCTCTGGAGATCTGGGTCTAGAAGGCCACCATATTTGGTGGTAAAATAGTAAAATTTAAAGGGGCAGACAATGTCTTTTTGCATCTGAACCCTAATCATCTTCCAGAGGTTTTCTCTTTTCCTGTTGTCAGTTCCTGCTTAGCCACTAAAGTTAAATTCTTTATTTCCCACCCCACCTTGCATCCGACTTTGGAGTGTGTATGAGTACATCCTCCTTTCAGGCAAACTGAGATAGATTCAGCTGGGATTAAAAAAAGTACAAGAGCATAGAATTGTTGACCAGTTTTCCCTCTCTGAATCAATCAGCCTTCTATACTGGTTTCATCTCTCATTTTGTTTAGTTGTATCCTGTCAACAAGTGGGACCATGGGTTGTGCTAATGAATTCCCAATTTCTGAAGCCTCTTTTCTACCTTAGGAATACAGTAGCATATAACTCTTTATGATAACATTCTTTTCTTCCATTTCTTTGGGTGAGAGCAATATTTAAGACTCAGAAGAAAGAAAAGAAGAGAAAAGTTAGAGAAAAGGAAAGAAATACAAAGTCGTTTGATCTTCGGGATCCAAAGCCCCAGATTTAGGATGTAAAAAAGAAATTTAATTGCTATAAATTTAGTTTCTTCTCTGTGTCATGGGTTGTTGTGATATTGCATTCTTAGACTAAGCAATATGATGAAAAAGCATTTATTAAGCACCTTTGTGTTAGGTACTGGGCTAGATCCTTTCCAGTTAATGTTTTGGACTGCCAGCATATTCCTGAGGAGGAAGAGGTTTCAGAAACTAGAAAATTTTACTTTTTAAGTACAACCTCTTTTCCCACTTGATTGATAAGGTTTAGTCAATCCAGAGAGGAAGAATGAGACTGGATGAGGATGGAGGTGAAAGTAAGTGCTGGTAGACAGCATTGATTTATTTTCTTGAATTTCTGTGAGTAGAATAATATATCTGATTTTTCACTTTTAGCTTTTTCAGATTTAGTCTAGGGTTTCTTTTGTTATAAAATGCAGATTCCATTTAACTTAAATTTTAAGGAAGCATGTAAAATTAGAATGTCTGCTCTGATCTTGTATAGGAGAGGTAAACTTACATTTAATTCAGTCTTCCCTACCTTACCTGTGTTCATAACATCTAGGTGCTTAGAAATTGAATTTGAATTTGTGCAGGCAAATTCTAATCCTGTGGTGAATTTGGACCTTCACTAATACGGTGGAGGGCAACACCACCTTCCCAGTTCCTCAGACTCACAGACCTAGGAGTCATCCTGGACTCCTCTTTATCTCTCCATTCCCTTCACCTCCACTCCCCAATCTGTTGCTGAGGCCTGTAGATTTCACCTTTACAACCTCTCTCCAATATGCCTCCTTCACTCCTCTGGCACTGCTACATTCTAGTGTAGACTCTGTCACCTGGATTATTGCAATAGCTAGCTGGTAGGTCTGCCTGCTGCAAGTCTTTTTTCTTTTCCACTCCATTTTCTATTCAGCCACAAAAATCATTTTCCTAGCACATCTGTCGTGGTCTTCCTTACCAAGTTCCTCCCCTCCCCCCATCCAGTGGCTGCCTGTTGCCTCTAGGAACAAAAACAAAATGCTGTGTTTGGCATTCAAAGCCCTTCCTAACCAAGCCCCCTCCTACCTTTTCAGTCTTCTTACACCTTACTCCCCAAGACATACTCTTCGAAGCAGTGACAGTGGCCTATTGGGCTGTTCCGAGAACAAAATACTCTCTCTTAAGCTCTGGGCATTTTCTCTGGCTGTCTCCATGCTTGGAATGCTCTCTGTCCTTTCCTTTGACTACTGCCCTCTCTTATTTCCTTTAAGTTCCAACTTAAATCTCACCTCCTACAGTAAGCCTTTCCTAACCCCTCTTAATTCTAATGCCTTCCTTTTAAATATTATTTCCTATTTAACCTGTAGGTAGCTTGCTTTGTATGTATTTGTTTGCATGTTGTTTCCCCTTTAAATTGTAAGTTTCTTGAGGGCAGGGACTGTCTTTTGCCTCTTTTTGTGTCCCCAGTGCTTAGCACAGTGTGTAGCACATAGTGGACATCTAATAAATATTTATTGAATGAATGAATAGGTGAAACAGAAGGTGGAGAAGTTAGAAATGTAGAATAAAGAGTAGAAAATAGGAGTAACGGCAGGGAACAAGGATGGAAAGGAATCAAGTCAAATTGTTTAGTCCTTTGAATTTTATCATCATATTATCTTTGTTCTTTGTTTTTTGTTTTTTTTGGCAAGGCAGTGGGGTAAAGTGACTTGCCCAAGATCACAACTAGTAAGTGTCAAGGGTCTGAGGTCCGATTTGAACTCAGGTCTTCCTGAATCCAGGGCCGGAGTTCTATCCACTGTACCATCTAGCTGCCCCCATCATATTCTTTTTAAATGACTTCTTTCTTCTCTGAAAATAGGCAGTAAGGGCAGCTTTCTTAACTCTTTATCCTGAGCAGGTAGCTATTTGCAAGACTGACTTATAAATTAAATGGTAGTAACATAATTTGTAAAGTACAATTTATGTTCTAGCTCTCAAAATTTATACTCCCATTAAGGAGATGGAATATCAGAGTTTTTAGTAAGGATTGTTTACATACATCTAATGGATTTCAGGTTTGTTTTAAAAATACTTAGCTTACTTTGTGTACAGCTGCTTTCTAAATACACAGAATAACATGAAATTAGTCTAGAACTCATTTCTGTGATCTGAACTAAAATTACTAGGTTTCAGAAGCAAAAATTATGTAAGACTGTTGCACTTGAATCTTGATAGTAAAATTTCATAAAGGTTCTGAATTTTACCAGTAAATCTAGTTAGCTGACCTGGGATTGATTTCAGTATCCACTTAGAAATCTAGCACCTCATCTTTAATTGTATGGGTGTAGGTTTATTTGCTATCCTCATCTGATTTTTACAACAACCCTGTGAAGTAGATACTGTAAGTAATAATATTCTCATTTTACAAATGAGGAAACTGAGATTCAGAGATAGCAACCAATATTTTTATGCTCACATAGATGCTAAATGGCAGAAGAAGGATTTGAATCCCCGGTTTTCTGGCATATAAATCCAGCATTCCATCCACTGTCCCTAGTGCTTCTCAAGGGCAACTTACACTCAAGTTTGCAGAATATACTCATTAGTGGAAGAAATGAGAATGAGTATCAATATTCTGAATTAGTGGCTTCTTGTGTGTATAATACATTTCTGCTACCAAAAAGTGTCATCTTATGTTTCTGACATGATTAGTTAGTTTGGGATTGATTCGAGTGTGATCCACTTATATGTAGAAGCAGCAGCCTGCTTTGGACAATGGAGATAGCTCAGGATGCTGAGCTCAAGAACCTGGGACAGAGCACTGTCTCCCTCCTCTTCCCCCACAAACCACTAGACCTGCTTCTAGCCCAGCCCCACCAGCTTTTATCTGGGAAACAAACAACAGGAGATGCAACCTGGCAGCCACATCTGAAGGGACTGCAGCCCCTGGCTGTTTAACAGCCACAGTCACTGGAGACTGGAAAAGAAAGTTCTCACGACCAGAGCCTTTGGCATTGGCCAGTGGTTCAAAGCAGAGATGGGTATATTTGATCCATGGAACTGACATTAAAGAAGGTGCATTACCAGCTTTTTAGCCATAGACTAAAGACCATGAGTTCTTTCCATCTGACTTGGTGTTAAAACCTTCATATGTGTTGTCTCTTCCATTTGAATGTGAACTCCTTGAGAGTAAGGACTATCTTTACTATTTGTATGACCAGTGTTTTACACAATGCTTTGCACATAGTAAGTGCTTAATAAATGCTTATTTATTAATCCTTAATCTTTCCTTAAGCCTTGTAACCCTTAACCTTCTTCATTCTCATCCTGATTTCCAGTCCTTTCATATCTTAGTTCTTTCCCAAGCTGTCATGCCCATACTGGCTACATTCTTCTCCCTTCCCTTTCTTGATCTCTTGGTGAGCTCATTCAAGTCCGCATTATCCTATAATCTGAAATCCTTTGCTCCCTAGCAGCTTCCACGGATTCACCTCTTATTCTCTTCCAATTCCTCTGCAGTCTGGCTGTTCACCTCATTCAGTTGAAACTGTCCTCCTTCAAAGTTAATGGTGATATTTTAATTGTAAAATCTAAAGGCCTTTTACCAGTTCTTCTTGACCTCTCTACAGCATGTACCATTGTTTATTGCATTCTCCTGGATACTTGTTCTTCTTTAGGTTTTCATGACACTGCTTTCTCCTGATTCTCCTCCTACCAGTCTGACTTCTCAGTCTTCTTTTGCTGTCTCTTCATCCATGTTACTCTCACCCTGAGGGTCCTCCAGGGCTTTATCCTAGGTCTTCTTCTCTTCACTTTATACTATCTCACTTTGTGATCTCAGTTCTCATGGATTCAGTTATCTTTCCATGCAGATGATTCTCAGATATGTCTACCCCTAGTTTTTCTTGGATATTTTGAACTGGATGGTGAAAAAGTGTCTCAAACTCAATATGTCCAAAATGGAACTCACATTTCCCTTCAAACCTTCCCATATTCCTTAGTAACCTATTACAATTGAAAGTGTACCATCCTTGAAGTCACAGGACAGTAACTTCAGTTTCATCTTCAATTCCTTACTCTGACTTAACCCACACAATTCAGTCTGTTGTCAGGTCTTACTTCTATTTTCACAACATCTCTCTTGTGTACCATATCCTCCATTCACACAGCCATCATTCTAGTCCACACCTTCATTACTTCTGGTTTGGGTTGTTGCAGCAGCCTTCTAACTGGTCGTCTTCAGGTTTTTTCACTCAATCCATTTCCCACATAAGCTGCTGAGGTGATTTTGTTTTTAGAGGTTATCTATGACCATGTGAGCTGCAGGACTCCTTGTTTTGATATTTAAAGCTCTCTAAAACTTGGTCCATTCCTGCCTTTCCAGACTTCTTAGACTTTTCTCCGCTTCTTTCACTTTGTGATCTTTTTCCACTTGCTTACTTGAACTTGCTGCTCCTCTCCCTCTCCATCTCTTGTCTCTGTGCCTTTGCATTGACTGTCCCCTAGACTGGAATGCTTTGTCCTCCTTCACCACCATTTCCTTCTTGGCTTCTTTCAAGACTGAGCTTAGGTTCTACATTTTCCTTCCCTTTCTCCCTCCCTACCCTTCTTCATCTCCCAACTGCTAGTCCCTTCCCCTCTCATATTATCTTTCACCTACTCTGTATATCTCTTGTATTACCTATTATTTACATGTTATCTCTCCCATTAGAATTGTGAGCTCCTTGAGAAGCTCACAGCAGAGACTGTTTTTGCCTTTTCTTATATCCAGTGCTTGGCACAGTGCCTAGCACATAGTAAACACTTATAAATACTTTTTGACTGACTGATTCTGGGCCTTATTTCCATGTAGGGGATTGGACTAAAAGATTCCAGGGGGCTCTTCTATCTAAAATCTTACTAAACTTTTTTTTTGTTTGTTAGTGATGGCTTAAATTGTGGTTAGACCTGTCCACCTGGAAGAGATAAAGCCTAAGATTTAGAAGAAACTGCAGAAACCATTTTGTTCAGCTCATATTACATAAGGGTTCATTTTGCAGTGTTGTGTGGCATAGTGGACAGAAAGCTAGCCTCGGAGCTAGGAAGACCTGTATATAGGTCCTACTTCTGGCATGTATGTTTGGTAATCCTGTGTTTAGCCTCTTGGGGCCTCAAGGACCTCTAATACCAGAAAACTCAGACTTGGCATTGGTAGCTGGAGTTTTTTCACCTGGGAGTTCCCTACACCAATGAAATGTCGGCTCCATACCTATCTGTGTATAGTATATGGATCAAGCTTTTGCTTGATCGTTTCTGGTGAAGTGGGAGTCTTCTGCCTCTGTCTGTAACTAGTTTCACTGGGAGATAGCTTTATTAAGAAACAAGCTGTCTGCCTGTTTTCACTGCTCCTAGTTAAGCTCTCTGGGGCCAGCAGAACAAGGTCAATCTCTCTTTCACACAACAGTCCTTAAAATACTTGAATATGGCCTCATGTCTCTTCCTTTTCCAACGAATTCCAGCCCAGCACACTGCATGCCACCCCCCCACCCCGAAGCTGCCCAAGTGATTTTCCCAAAGGGAAGTTCTGACCACCGCACTCCTAGAAGTCACAGGGAATGATGACTTCTAGGAGCAAACCTTTGGCTCAAACCTGTCTTTCCAGCTGTGTCCATCACTTCCTTTCACACACCTGGTAGTCTAAGGCTCATTTTCTGGCCTTGTAATTGTCTTGAGGGAATCTTAGAGTCCCTAATTCCCTTTAAGGCTCAGGCCAAGTCTCGAAGCTTTTCTTGATATCCTCAGTTGCTAATGCCTTCTCCACAAAAAAATTTCAGGTATTTATTTTGTATATACTTAGATATGTATATGTCTCTTCTCCCATCCCCACCCCCTTACGGTCTTTGAGGGCAAGAATGCTTTCGTTTTTCTTTGTATCATGTTAAGTGCTACATAGGCTTGACAAATATTTGTTGGCTGAGTGCTGTCTTGTCCTTCCTAAGTCTATTCTTTTCTAGGCTAAATGTGAGATCATTGGTTTAAAGCTGCATCCCCAGCTCCTTCAATAACTTCTAATGGAATGATCTTGCAGTCTTTCAGTATCCTAGTTGCTTTCTCTAGGATACTTCCAGCTTATTAATGGCTATTTTGGATTTAAGGGGCTAATTTTAGGAGAGGTGATGTCTCCTGTCCATTTCTCACCATTTAGTAGCAAATACTTTCTAAATAGGTGGCTATGTGGTGAGTTGGCCAGCCTGCCACAGAAGCAAAAAGAAAGCCCAATGAGCAAGACTTAGATATCCAGGAGGTTAATTGAGAAATATACAGCACCACCAAGCAGGTCCTATGATGATAGAGAAGGGTGCTGGAATACAGCTTCTTTGATGTTACACTTAGGCCTGTGATAGGCCTTTGTAGAGGTGAACATTGATGCTCATGTAGGGCAGGTCCATGAGCTGGCCTAGCTTCTAGGTTTTTATATCTCAAGCTTATATTTTGCAGTTATCTGCTTCTTTGCTCCTCATTCTGAATCATAATATTAGGCTCTTAACATAATTGGCTAAAAGGGCATCTGGACTCAGGATTAGAAATGTTGCTTAGTGGTCTTGAGTTGGGAGGCTCTACTCTTAGAGGCCAGATGGTTGTTATCTATAGAGCTATTATTCTTAGGAGGGGGAGTAGGCTTTTCCACATATAGCCATTATCAATACATTTGTTCCTCTCTTAAGAATTTGGACTGGAGACTTCAGCTCAGGAAAAACAGCAGCTCTCTTAAAGCATTCTAATATATGCTACATTCTAATATAGCATATATATAATATATAGCTATTCTAATATAAACTTTTTGTATTTGAAATAATTTCATGTGAAAGACATACAGGAGTGTGTTTATACAATAACTTTTAGGGTTTTCCTTTATCTTAGTTTCTGGATGGCAATGGTACAAGTTACGGATTTTTGTTCTGTACCTCCTATTGATGAAGAGATGTGACAGAGAGCCATTATAATACCCTTCCTAAAATGTGGTGCCTAGAACTAAATAAGGGTCTCCACATAATATGACCAGGGTAGAAGTAGACCCTTTCCACTTAAAAAATTTAATGTCATACTTGTAAGACAAAAAAAAAGTCATTTTTAAGAATATGCTGTTGCTGCTATGAATATAAATCTGTGTAATAATTTAAGAAGTAAATATAAAAGCAGTGATTTGAAAGGCTTTAAAATACACTAAATAGGGACAATAATAGAATATTTGGTCCAAGTGCTTAGTTTAAGTAATTGTTCATTTGAGTGTAATACAAGGGAAACAGCATTCTAAAATGTCTGCTTATTTGATTTGATAAGGATTTGATAATAGTTGATTTGAGATCATAGCAGTTCACAGGAATAATTGCTTATTTAATTCTTCATTGGCTTTTCAAAAATACCTTTTAGAACCTGCACATACGTACTCAATGTTGACTGGAAATGTTTTGGTTGTTATGTCTTTCATTTTTGAAGAGGACCAGTGACATCACAGGATGATGTCTTGACCCATGAATGAACTGTATTTAAGTGAGGCAGAATTGCAGAAAGACATAAGCCTCACTCTTTCAGTCATCGAAATCTAGTGGTAAGACAAAAGTCAGGATGACTGGCAATGGCCTAGGATACAGTGGATGACCTTGGTGTCTTCAGTATCTGATCAAGCTCTAAGTGCTCCTCAGTGCCTGCTTCAGCTGCCTGCGGGGCTGTTGAACAAATTGTTCTCATCTGACCATTCCGGGGGGGGAGTTTTCACATGCTTGAGTAGACATCACCCTACCTCACAGATGGATTTGTGGCCTGTTTGTTACCCTCAACCTGGTTTAGCTCATCTGCTGAGACAGTTTACTGGGATGTGGCTGCTGAGCATACTATATGACTTTTAAGAGCTGAATGCCAGATGGACACCAAAGGTAGATTGAGTAGCCCTGAAAAGGGCTCAGCAAGCCCTCACACTAGAGGTGCAGTCCTTGAACACACCATACACCCTCAAAACTGACTGGCAATACTTGTAGTGAAGAGAATAAAAGGTCTTGGTCATTTAGTCATCTGTAGTGTTTACTGCTGCGTGATGGCTGGAATTCTAAATTGCTCAAGGCAACTAAAATCAGTCTTCAGACTTCTGAAGTTGACTTTCTGTGTCTTTTTAGAGCTGAATCTCCTTTACTTTAACGCTCCGTTCTGCAGAGAAAATTGTGGAAGAGAAACTACTTACATAGTATTTTGCATGACCAGGTTTATGTGAGGTCTATACAGCTGATGTTTGTTTTGTGTTTTTCCTCAGAGTGAAATATGTAGTCTTGAGCCATGGAAAGAAATTATAACACCCTTCTAAAGGAAAGAGTTCTTTGAAAACAGTTGTTAGTCAAAGATTTTTTAAAAAATCTTTGCCTTTTATTGGCATTTCTTTCATTTTTGAATAGATGTGGCAATATGAACCATGCCGTGGAATGCTTTTTATTGGGAGCTGAGAATCTGTTAGCACAAAACAACTGCAGTTACATCTCATAAAATGGCAGGTAGTTCAGTAGAAAAATATACAGTACAACCAGAAAATGTCACCTACTTTTTATATTTCAGTTCATTTCATACTACAATCCTTGTTCATATATTCATTATTTATATTGGTGTCTGTGGTCTTTGAAGGCTTAGTATAGCTTCCTGTCATGTTTATTACTCTAATAACGAACTATACACACTTGATGGTTTATAAAGTATTTTACATAAATTGTCATTTGAGCCTCTCAACTACCCTGTGAAGTAGAATCTTCATTTTAAACAAAGAAATGGAGATTCAGAGCAGTTGAGACTTGCTGAAAAGGCACACGAGTTGTAAGTTACAGAACTGTGGCAGGAATCCAGGTCTCTTCTTTCCGTATTCTGTGCTCTTTCTATTACATCATAGCTGAACTTCTTGGGACTGTGGCTCATATCTAGACTTCATAAACTGGTGTGCGTTAGGGGAAGAGTCAGAGGGTCATTGATTGAGTTAGAATATAATTTTTTCAATTAAAAAAGTGTTTTATTGTTGCCTTGTTTTTATGTCAGTCATTTCACTGAATTTTAACACCCCCTCCTCTCTGGAGCCTTCCTTGTAACAAAGAGAAACAGTTAAGCAAAAACAAGTGATTGTGTCTGACAGTAAGCATTTTGTATCCATGGTCTTCCACTTCTTTATTAGAAGGAGGGAATATGTGTTTCCTTATGTTTTCTAGGATCACTGTATGGTCTTTTCTAGATCATTTTACATGATCTCTCAGGAGCTCAGCTTTCTTTTAGTGTTGTAGTCATTGATATTTTATGTGTTGGGCATATTCTCTTGGTCCTACTTACTTTAAGAATTAGTTCATTCGAGTCTTCTCATGTTTCTTTGAACTCATCATTTCTCATCAATTACATTCATGTACCATACCTTGTTCGGTCATTCCTCAATAGATGGATACTCACTTGGTTTCTAATTTTTAGCTACCACAGAAATTTAATGCTTTAAGTATTTTGGTATACATAGGGGCCCATTTTCTTTCTTTGACCTCTTTGGGGAATAAGCCCAGTTGTGGAACTGCTGAGTCAAAGGGTATAAAACAACTTATGACTTTTGTCATGTAATTGCAAATCGATTCCTAGAATGGTTAGACTAATTTGCAGCTCATCCAGTAGTATTTCGATGTGCCTGCCTTTTCTGTACAACCCTTTTCCTTTTTCCTTTTTTTTTCCATCTTTGCCAGTTTGATGGCTGTGAGGTGAAAACTTCAGAATTATTTTAACTTTCAGTAGTGATTTGGAACATTTTTTCCCATGTTTCTTGATAGCTTGCAATCATTTTGAAAACTGTTCATATCCATTTGCAGTTTATCTCGTGGGAATACTTTTCATATTCCCTGCAACCCCACTTCTTTCCTGAGACCTTTACTATTTACTTCTCTCTCTCTGGTCCACTCTTCCCTTTCTTTGTGATCTGACTAGTGTTATCTAACTTTGTTGGATTTATTTTCATCAAGGGACATAGGGGTGTCAGATTGTTGTTGTTGAGGTTGTTTTTGTAGGACAGGTGGATGGTAGCATAGAACATGGCTAGAAATTGTCTTCTCCTTTCTCTTAGGAATATTTGCAATGTACCAGGCTGTGTTAGTTGACTGTGAAAGGTGTGAGAATGGGTCCTTATCCTCAAGGATCTTGAACTTTATTTGAGATATGTGAGGATAACATATTGTTTAGTATTATATGCCAAATGAGTGGCAGGCAGTAACTAGTGCAATGAGGTAGCCAGAGGAAGGTACCTGAAGTCTTTGAGATTTGGGGAGGGGATGCAGCAACTTTAAATTGTCAGCTTTGGAGGGCTTGAAGAATTGGGAAGACATAGATGTTCTTGGGAGGATGCGGAAGTATATGTACCCTTATTACACATATAGTGCCAGGCTTTTATAAGAGACAAATAATGATCTCTGCTTTCTAAGGATTTATGATAATCTAAAAGGAATATCTAAAGATGTATGTTATGTTTTTCTCTATAGAGATTCTACTTTGATAACTTATTGTGGGGAGGTAGACATGGCTTTTCCAAGTCTACATTGGCTTAATGTAAAATCTGGCTTACAAAGCTGGAAAGTATGAGCAAAATGACAAAGACTGTCTCTCCCCTCAGGAGAAACCTAGCTAAGTTGGAGAGACTAAATTCCAAAGAGGCTTCAGTGTAATGAGTGTTTTAGCTGCAAACCCTCTGAGAGGTTTTAACCTGGACTCAACACAGGTGAATAAATCATGGATAGAAGGTGTACTCTTTTAACTTAAAACTTTTTGTCTTCTTAAGGTACTTGTGAGGAATCCTGCACAAAGTAGGTTTAATGAATGTTTGTTGAGTAAGTGCGGTTATGATACAGTATAGTGATGTAATTCTCTGCTGAGGGAACTGAGAAATACAATAGAGTGGTTTTTTAAAATGAGGTCAAGATGTTTTTGGATAATTTAGGGAAAATTCTCATCTGAATAATCTAGATTGCTGCCTCAATTTTCAGCTTCAGTGTGATTGGAGATCTGACCTTTGTGTTACTGCCTTGGCATGTGTTAACACTTGAAAATTAGGTGCCTACTCCCAAATCTCAGAATCAGTATTGAGAAGAAAGAAGGGCAGGCAGGATATATGGAAAAGCTAGCTGTTGCTTTCTTCTGCTGCTTTTCAAAACTGGAATGACTTTTTTTTTTAGCTTGATGCTTAAAGGATGCATATTTGTCTTCATCTTTGGCATTACTCCTTTCTTTTTAAAGCTTGCTACTGTCCTAGTAGGAATTTTGTCTGAAGTTTTAAGCCAAGCCTGGGGGATGAGCGTATGATTTCTTTAACTGCTGCTATATCAGGTTATCTGGGGGTGGGAAGATGTGGCAAAAGGGAAATTGGCATCATCTTCCAGAGTCTTGGCAGATGCATTTTTTAAGATTTGCTCTGGAAACCCTAATCTAACTTGACCTTGGGTCTTTACTTTCATTTCTATTAATTTCATTTATGCATATTTGTTAATATGACATCTTCTATAGAGCAGATACATAAATCTGAAAGTGTTGTTATTCAGCAAACATTTAGTTCTTTAAAGAACACTGTACTAGCCATTGAGGGGCTAGTCTCAGCCATAATGATCCAGTAGGAGAGATAGCACATTGACTTGACATAATAGTTATTCACATGTAAGTCTTAAGTATTGAAAGTGCTTTAGGAATAAAGGGGAAGAAGATACTTCTTTCATTTTGGGGAAAGTGAGATGACCTTAGAATAAAGGAAGACTTTGGGGTAGAAGTAGCATTTGAGCCAGGATTCCTAAGAAGGGTAGACTGTCTGTAGGTAGAAATGAACAAATTCCAGGAAGAGGGAAGCACAGAGGCAGACAAGAGGTAGAAGCACTTTGTCGGGAGTAGATGTTTTCCTATAGTGACAAATAACTCTGGAAGTAGAGGTCGTGGAAGCTATAGGCAAATATGGGAAATGAATGTAGATGCAAAAATGTTGAATAAAATATTAACAAAACAGCCTCAGCAATATGTTCAAAAGAGTATTTATTTTGACTAGGTAGGAATTATAAACAAACGTAGGGATTGTCTGACATTAGGATAACTGTAAATATAAGACAACATCAATAACAAAAACAGTGTAATTATATGATTATGTCAGTAGATATGGAGATTTTAAACAAAATATAGCATTATTTATGTTTAAAAAGCACTAAAAAGCATAGGAATAAATGAGCCTCTACTTACTATGATAAAGTCTTTAAAAATCAAGAGCTCCTGTTATCTACAGTGGAGAAATACGAGAAGCCTTTCCAGTAAGAGAAAGGTTAAAGAAAAAATGGCCATCGTCACTGCTCTTATTTGATAGAGATGAGAAATGTCAGCTATATAAGACAGGAAAACTAAGTTGAGGGAATAAAAATGTGTAAGAAATAGGTTTCGGGAGGATCCTATGAGTAGAAAAGCTAGGGAAGATACTCGTGAGTATGAGTCTTGACCTTGTTTATGATCTTCTTTTCCATTTTTTTCAGTCCCCTTTTCCTGTGTTTTTTCTTCTCTAGATCAACCTTCCCTCCTTTTACTATGGCTAATCTCAGTTCAATATGTATCTGATTAAAGGAGTTGATACTAAGGTGGGAATGACTTGATTTAGTGTTGTCTGCTTTTGAGTTTCTTGGCCTAAATGAATTCCTAATTCGGATTTTTGGCTTATGTTTAGTGCTGGCCTGGACACTTGAAGGAGGTTGGATGATGATGATGATGATGATGATGATGGTGGTGGTGGTGGTGATGGTGGTGGTGGTGGTGGTGTCGGTGGTGGTGGTGGTGTCAGTGTCTTTGTTACAGATAAAGGTCCAGAGGGGTCAAGCTTTGTCCAAAGTCACAAATGTCAGAGCTGGAATTTGAACGAAGGCCATTGACTCCAAATCCAGTAATTCTTTGCTTGTGGTAAAGATATATGAAGATTTGTGCCAAGGCATCCTCCTAGTGCTTCTTAACTACCACAGATTGATTTTATTTATGTGGACAAATAATAGCATTTGATATAAAGGACATAATTTCATTCTTTGTACTTGTACCCCCAGCACCTAGCATAGCGCCTGGCACATAGTAGGTGCTTAAATATTTGCTCGGTTGATATTAAAAAGCCAGAATCTCAAATTAGTTTTTCAGAATACAAGTAGATAGAGAGTTAGCACATATCAATAGGTAAGCAGTGTGTCATGGCAGCATTCAATCATAGAATCTTAGGAGTTGGAAGTGATGTTAGAAGTCATTCAGTACAACTCCTTCCTGAAGCGTGAATACTGCAACATCCCATACAATTAGTTGGTTAGACACTGGCATTACTAAAAATATAAAGGACTATAATCCTTTCTGAAGATGAAGGCTCAGAATTAAAAGTATGATTGGGAACAAGTCAGTGAATCCTGTTAAGGAGAACTTAAGAGTTTATTCTTATTGAGGTGAACTAGGCTCTAGGTGGTCCTAAGGTCTGTCTGTAGAGATCAAGAAATCTTGTAGTCCCTTGTTGAGATCTCTTTGGGAAAGCAAAGAATAAGCAGGTAGATTCCAGCTCTTTCAGAAGTTCCAAAGAGCAGAGACTGATACCTTTCTCTGTAGTCAGTCATGATTGTTGACAGAGGATGACCTTTATTAGTTGTTATATCACCAAAAAAAGTCATTTTAATGTGATGAACTATTGGAACCTGTTGGGATGATCTTAAGTTCAAAGGATCTTAATAAGAGGTATTCTACTCAACATCTTCACTTTTTAGTGGACAGAAACTGAGGCCCAAAGAAGTTAAATTACTTCTTCAGGGTTACACAAGTAGTAAATAGTAGAGCCAGGATTCAAACCCAACCTCTGATGCCACATCCAGTGTTATTACCATCTTATCATTAGCTTTTGGCCAAAAAATGATGGATTCTTTTCTGTCAGTCCTCATGTTACCCAGAAAAACCTCTGGTTTCCTTGAATTCTTATTACAGCAAGTTTCTTGGAATTACTTTTAAACATTTGCAACTTTCACTAACTAATCCTGATTGCACATGTAGTATTTATTGCTTGGTCTGTTTTGAGCATGAGTAGGTAAAGGCATAATGGAAGGTAAAGTACAGAAGTCCTTTCTTCATTTGGGGATTCTCCCTTCTTGGTCTCACATATTCAGTCTTTCTCATTACCAATCCATATTTGTTTTTTCCTGAGTTTCTTCGGGTTCAAGCCTTTCCAGAGTATGGGTGGTACAGTATAGTGTGCTTGTAGGTAACAGTACTTCTTATCTTGCACGATTACTTGGAAGAGAACTAATAGTGTGGGTAAGGTAGGCAAAGTGTCCCTGTTTAAAACTATATATCTCCAAAAGTTTTTAACAGTTTGATTTTCTTTGGGTTAATGATCTCTTTTTGGGTACTGCAGGTAGTCGTTAGGAATGTTAAACCTATGGGTCAATTCACACCTCAGTCAAGAAGTCTTTATTACAAAGACAAACGTGACAGACCCTACTCTTAAGGAGTTTACATTTCAGTTAGAGAGAGAATGGAGCAGCTAGATGGCGCAGTGGATAGAGTACAGGCCCTGGAGTCAGGAGTCCCTGAGTTCAAATCTGCCTCAGACACTTGATGCTTACTAGCTGTGTGACCCTGGGCAAGTCACTCAACACCATTGCCTAGCAAAAAAGACAAAAAGAAACAAACATAACAGAGAGAGAATATATAAATATAAACATGTACAGAACATAGTAAAACAAAGTGGTTTAGGGAGGACACTGGGTCGAAGAAGGAGTTAGGAAAGGCTTTATGAAGAAGGTAGGGCTTGAACTGAGTCTTGAAGAAAACCACTAAATCTCGGCTGAGGAAGAAATGTATTCAGGTATAGGAAACAGCCGTTGCAAAGACACAGAGAGACGGGTGGTTAGGGTGTTGTGTGAGGATAGTAAGTAGGCAGCAAGACTGCATAGTATAGAGTACATTGGGAGTGGGGATGGAGGGAAGACTATTAAGTTAGAAGACTAGAAGGCTTGAAGGGGCCAGACTGTGAGGAGCTTTCCTGGCCAAAGAAGTTTATACTTGATCCTCGAGGTAATAGGGAAGCACTGGAGTTTGAGTTGGGAGGAGGGGGCATACTTTAAAGTGCTCAGACTTGTGCTTTAAGGAGCTCAATTCTGCCGATGTGTAATGAATGCATTGGAATGGAGAGGGACATGAGGCAGGAAGAGTAGTTTGGAGGCTATTGCGATGGTTTAGGTAAGAGGTATTAAAAGCTTGAACTATAGTGTTGGCCATGTCAGTGCAGAAAAAAGAGTCATATTCAAGAGATGTTTTAGAGACAGACATGACAAGATTTGGCAACTAATTGGATACTGTGGAGTGAGAGAGACATTGAGTATAACGTGGAAGTTGAGAACTAGTATGAATAGAAGGGTGGTGGTGCTCTTGAGAGTAATAGGGAAGTTTGTAGGGAGAAGATTTAGAGCAAAAGGATGAGTTATGTTTTGGACATAAGGATTTTGAACTCTGGTAGCTGTTGATGTTGGATTGACACTCATGAGAGAGATGAAATGGATATATAGACCTGGAAGTAATCTGCAAAGAGATATTTGAACCCTTAGGAGCTAATGGCATCACCAAAAGGGAGACTGTAGAGAGAAATAAAGAATATAACTTAGGATAGATCCTTGGGGTAGACCCACTGTTGGGGATGATTATGGATGGGATTGAGAAGCAGTGATCAGGTAGGTCAGAGAAGACCTAGGAGAGAGTAATGTTAGGATAGCCCAAAGAGGATAGGGTAAATCATTGTCACATGCTTCTTCGAGCTCAAGAAGAATGAGCAGTGACACGATGCCACCCCCAGATTTAGCAATTAAGAAAGAGGTGGCTGGTGACTTTGGAGAGAGAGATTTGTGGTTAGTTATGAGGTTGGTTGCCAGATTGCAGAGGGTTTTGAGGAGAGGAAGGGGAAGCGCCGAGAATCATTCCCTCTTCTTTCTATCTTTGGTGTGAGTACCAGTGGATCCTTATACGTAGGGGATTTCTCCTTTCTTCCTGACAGCCTTCTTAGGTGTGGTCTACTGATTATGCTTCTTAATACTATTGTCCTTTTATATGCTAATGGTTTTTTTCCCCCACTTTTCAGCCATAAGCCCTCCTGAATCTTTTCTCTTAATAGAATAGCTACTTCAGCCTCCTGGGAAGGAAATTATTCTTTGGGTTAAAAAAGCAATGACTAGAGCAGTGTTACCCTGAAGGAAATTCCTTAGATGTTTGCCTGATCACCTTCTCCAAATTTTCCTATACCTTGGATCCGTTGTGCTAAAGATAACCTTTGCTCAGGGTTACATAGTTAATAAGTGACTGAGGCCAAATTTGAATTCAGCTCTTCCTGACTCGGGCCGACACCCTATCCACTGTGCCACAACCTGACAGTTGACTGAAGGATGGACTAGACTGAAGAGAGACATGAGGTTATATCAGTGGGCCAGCTCAGAGGTGATAGGCTCTGTACCAAGGTAGCAATTGTGAGTGGAAAGGAGGAGGCTATATACTTCAGATGTTGTGAAGGTAGAAATAACAAGACCTCGCAGCAGATTAAATATTTGAGGTGATTGTGAGTGAGTCAATCAGTGATGACAGAGTTTGTGAGCCTGTGTAATTGAGTGGATGATGATGCCCTCAACAATAATTGGGAAGTTTGATAGAAGGCAGGGTTTGGGAGAAGGATCATAAGTTCTGTTTTGGAAAAGTTGAGTTCTAGATGTGTCTGTTATACCAGTTTGAGATGTTCAGTAGGCAGTTGGTGATGTGTGATTGGAGGCCTGGAGAGAGCTTAGCGCCTGGATAAATAAATCTGAAAGTCATCTGGCAGGAAATGATCATTGAATCCATGGAAGCTGATGAGATCACCAAGCAAAATAACATAGAAGAGAAGTGAGCCTAGGACAGTCTCAGACAGCAGCCGTGGTTAGTAGACTTGATCTATCCAGCAAAAGAGATTGAGAAGGATTTGTCAGGTAGGAAAACCAAGACAGAGCAGTGTCATGGACACCTAGAGAGAAGAGAACGTCAAGGAAATGAGGGTGATTGTGTTAAAGGTGCAGAAAAATCAGGAAGGATTAGGATTGAGAAAAAGCCATTAGATTTGGTCTTAAATTAAAAGATTATTGGTAACTTTGGAGACAGCGATTTCAATTGATTGACAAGGTCAGAAAGCAGGTTGCAGAGGTTTAAAGAGAGGAAAGCAAATGGAGGCATTTGATTGTAGATTTCTCCTTAAGGAGTTTAGCCAGACAAGGGGGAAGATAGTAAGACCATAGCTAGCAGAGATGGTTGGATCTAGTAAGTGTTTTTTTTTTTTTTTTTTTTTTTTTAGGATGGGAAGACATGGGCATATTAGTGGGAAGCTGCATAGATTGTAGGGATAAGGAAAGATTGGAAATTAGTGAGAGAATGGAAGGTGGAGGGGGGAGAGGAGAAAAGGCCCTCCAAGGCTGATTACCTCCCTGTGAAGGGGCACTGACCCCAGGATAAAAAGATACAAAAGGGAACAGCTGGGGAGAAGCAGACTATCGGACAGCTTCCTGTCTTAACTAATTTTCCTAGTTAACTCGGTACTAGGTTCCTAGAGGTGGCCTGACACATGAGCTTCAGAGCCCAGAAGCCAGAAAGACTCAGGGTCAAGGTCCCACTTGTGATGTACTGGCTATAGGACCTTGGCAAGTCATCTAACATCTAGGACTATAAAGGGCAGATGCGTGCTGATCTGTATTGGAAGAGGGAGTTTCCTCACTCAGGAGTTCTCTATCTATGAATTACAGGTCTAGTCGGTCCTTATTCCTAACTAGATGCTTCAAGTTGGTTTTTGTTCACAGTTGGCAACTGGGGAGCGGTAGCAAAGTAGTATTAATTCCTGTGACAGAGAGCTTTTTGGAAGTGTTTGAAAGAGGACTTGAGTCCATAATATCTCCACCCTCCAAAAAATAAACAGTAACACTCAAAAGTAGCTCTGGGATACAAAGAAAGGCAAAAACACACCTCCTGCTCTCAAGATCTTACATTCTCATGGGAGCAGGGGAGGAGAAAACACATAAGCAGTTAGGTATATAGGAGACATATGCAGAATTAATGGTTAACTGTTAACTGAGAAAGACATCCTGGACCAGGTAGGATTTTAGCCAAGTCTTGAAGGAAGTCTGGGAACCCAAGATGTGGGTGAGGCAGGGGTGGAAACTTGCGGCCTCGAGGCCACATGTGGCCCTCTAGATCAAGTGCAGCCCTTTGATTGAATCCAAACTTCACAGAACAGATCCCCTTAATAAAAGGATCTGTTCTGTAAAACTTGGACTCAGTTAAAAGGTCGCACCCTAGGAAGGACTTAGAAGGTCACTTGGCTGCAGGTTCCCCACCCCTGAGTATTCCAGGAATAGGGGATAGCTAGTGGAAAGGCATGGAAATGGAGATTTGCTCAGTATCAGCTTCATTCAGCTTATACTGAAGCTCAGGCTAAGCTGGAGGGGAGTCTCGTGGAATCTGAATCTCAGAAGTACAGAGGCTGTGGGAAGGGGCCCTGCAAGCTGCAAGTTAAGTGTCAGAGGAGGGGCTGGAACCCAGGGCTCCTGAGTCTCAGGGTTTTCATCTCATTTGTTAAAGTTTGACATTCTGAGAAAGGGTTAAGGTTTACTCCTTTGTACAACACTAGGCCCTCTGGCCTTGTGATTTTTTTTTTTGCTTTAAAATTGTTTGCAGATATTTTTCTCATTTTTCTTTTGTTCCAATTTCATCCTTATCTGTTTTCACTTCAGTACAAGCATTTATTAGGTGCCTACTCAGAGTAGAACAAAACCCTCACAAATCAAGCCCTGAAGGAGCGAGCTTACGTTCTACTAGGTAGAACAACAAGTATACAGAGAGGTATATGCAGTGCATTTTGGGGGGTTTGGAATTGGGATCAGCCTCTTGGAAGAGGTGCTTGAGTTGAGCTTTGATGGGCAGTGGGAATTTGAAGAGGACAGGGAGAGCATTTCATGCAAAGTTACAGTGAGTGAGAGGCAGTAGGTAAGGGGATTGTGTTTAGAGAATTAGTAAGTTGAGCCATTTTGCCTGGAATCTAGAACATACAGAAGGGAGTAATGTGAAATCAGTCTGCATGTCTCTATTTTTGAAGGGCTTTGAATGCCAAACGAGAGTGTGTATTATATGCTAGGTACAATAGGGAGCCACTGCAGCTTTTTGAGCTGAGAGATGACAGACCTGTCTGTACTTTAGGAATATCAGTTTAGCAGCTATGTGGAGGGTGGTTTGAAGATGGGAGAGTCTGGAAGCAAGGACATAACTTAAGAGGCTATCAAAGTAAATCATGGTGACACGTGGTAGGGACCTGAATTAGGATGGTGGCTGATGCTAGAGATGTAGAAATAGAATTGATGCAATTTGGCAGTTAATCTTATGGAGACAGGAAGAGAGTAAAGAATTGGGAATGATTTCAAGGTTGCAAGCCCGAGTATCTGGAACAATGATGGGATGATTTTGCTTAAATTGGGTTGCTTGTGTCAACCAAAATGATCTCTAACCCATGGATGGCTGGAGTTCAGCAGAGCAGACTACAGACAGGAGAGTCAGAAGTTTAATTTCAAAGTGAGGGAAACAGCTTGCAAGCAAGGAGGAAATCTAGGCACATGTGCCAGGGTCGTTCCCCTAGTTGAGGGACCTGAGGCAGATCTCAGTACTTATACCAATGGTTGCACAGTAAGCTGTAGCTCTGAATGAGGGGTAACAGCAACAATGTTACAAGTTTGATTCATAGCAGGGCTTTGTGACCAGAACTTGTCTGAGCTCAGAGAATACCTAGTGGTGGTCAAAGCAATACAGTAATTTGTGATTTTTGCCAGAGGGTGAGATCATCCAGAAGGTGAGTGCAAAGGATTGTTGTTATGCCAAACTCAGGGTGCAACTTGCTTGCTGGGCCTTAGCTCTGGAAAACAGGTTGTCTCCTAATATCTTGACACTTGCCAGGCTTTCTTTAAATTTATTTTTCCCTCTTCTACTCACTGTTTTATGAGGCTATATAGAGTTCATAATCTTCCATCCTTATATATGAGATTTTACAATTTATTTTATATTCTATGCAGGTATTGCCCTTGGCTGCTGTATCTTAGCAATTGGCAAAGGGACCAAATGTTTGCTGACGATACTGATTTGTAGCTTTTTTGGTCTCTGTTATGGCCACTGATGTACATAGGCTAAATTTCTCTAGGAGCAATTATAGTTGTTTTTCTCATTCCTTCTCATCCTGTCTTTTTCTCATCCATTTACCATTTTTCATCGTTAATGATTTAAGTCAGATTAGGGCACTTGCTTGACAGATCATTTTCATTTTTTTTCTTTTTTTTTGCTCAATTTTGGCATTGATTCTATGTCAAGCGATGTTTGACCCTACTCATTTGATTCATAAATGACTTCTACATTAGCAATCAAACATTTGTTGTCAACATAGATTGTTTCTTTTTTCTTTCTTTTCCTTTATTGCTTATTTTTGGTAACGGTATCTAGTGCTCACTATATCCAGTGTTTCCCAGATTTTTTCTTGAAATATTTATGAATTGTGAAAAACGTCTATGAAATCTACAGACTGTCCGCATCTTATTTTGTACTCCTGAACGGCATTTTCCAGCAGTTTCTGCTGTCTTCTTCTATGCTCACTTTTGCATGGAAATCAAGTATCAGATTAAGTACCTACTATATGTCAGTCACTGTAGTAAGTACTGATATCAGAAAGAAAGGCAAAAAACCAGTCTGTGTTCTTAAGGCATGCACAGTGTAACAGGGGTGGGGGGGGGGGGGGGGGGGGGGAGAGAGATAACATGCAGGCAGCTACATTTTAAATAAGGAATATACAGGATACATTGGAACTAATCAACAAAGGTATTAGCATTAATGGGGATATGGAAAAGCTTCTTGGAGATGGTTGGATTTGAGCTGGAATCTGAAGGAAGCCAAGGAAATCAAGAGATAGAGATGAGGAAGGAGAAAATTCCAGGCATGGGAGATCTCCACTGAAAATACTCAATCAGGAGATGGAGTAGCATGTTCCAGGAAGGGTCAGAAGACCTGCATCACTGAGTGGTAGAGTATGTGGAAGGGAGTGAGGTGCAAGAAGACTGGAAGGGTAGGAAGGGGCCAGGTTGTGAAGGATTTTATTTTATTTTATTTTATTTTTTGGCATGAATACATAAAGTTTATATTTTTATAAATGTCTCGAATGTATTCTTCCATATGTTTGTCAGAAACTAAAAATTATGCAGGATTGGCACATGACCATATCATACATATATGTATGTATGCATATATGTATGTATATGTACACACATACACATGTGTATATGCACATACACACGTGTATATACACACAATAGGTATTGCACTAATAAGACCCATAGAAATAATATTAGAGCCATCAAGGAATACACCTGAAGGAAAGGTATCAAACACATTTCAGAAATGACGAGCTATTGAAGATCTGCGGAAAGGCAATGGAAAATTACATCAGTGTCTTCACATTGCAGAAAACTTGAACACCATATTGTCCATTTACAGGCAACAAAAACCTCAAAGAAACAAAAGTGTATCAGAAATTGTTATTTCCTTTAATCAGCAAATTAAAGCCAAAGTTGAAAGGCTACAATGATATGATTCAAAGCAAAACCAAAAACAGAATAACTCGCTCAACTTCAATAAAAATTATTCTACAGAGGAATGAGAAGTAAATAATAATTCAGAGCTAAAAGAGGACCCCTGAGTTCTGGTTGTTTATATGGCTAAAAAACCAATTTAAAGAAAAAGGAAATTTTATTAAATGAATAACAGCTTAAATATTTTTCATATAATATAGGATAAAGATGGTCATGTCAAGAAAAGTGACTGCAAATCTAGTTTCTTTGTAAAACTGGAAAGTGACAGGGTTAGCTATATGTAATTTTTGGTTCAAATGTGGTGTTTAATAGCAAGTAACTTTACTCCCTATCTCTAATTAATTTTTATTCATTAAGAAATCTAGTATTGTTTTGAATATATATTTTTTATTTTGTTAAGTATTTCTCAAATGTAAAACAATTTAACATTGACTTAGGAAGGATTTTAGAAGCTAAACAGAGGTTTGTGTTTGATTCTGAAGGTAATTAGAAGCCTCTGGAGTTAATTGAATTGATGGGTAGGGAGGATCTTGCACTTTAGGAGGATCAATTTGACAGCTGAGAGGAGGATAGATTTCAGAGGCTTGGGCCATAAAAGAGCAACTAGAAGGCTTCTTCAGTAGTCCAGGAGTGAGGTGATTGAGGGTCCACACCAATGTGGTGGCAGTGTCAGGAGAGAAGGGGGCATATATAAGAGATATTAGCAAGGCCGAAATGACAGAACTTGGCAGCTGATTAGATATTACAATGAGAGAGAGGAGTTGATGATGACATGTGGGTTGTAAGCCTGGGTGACTGGGAGGATGGTCATATCTTTGACTGAAATAATAGGAAAGTTGGGAAAGAAGAGGGGAGAGTTTGGGGAAGGAGTTCAGTTTTAGACATGTTGAATTTAAAATGTATCTGTTTGTTGATTTAATTTTGGAGAGATTCTTATTAAGATTGTAGTTTTTTTTTTTTTTACTCCCACCTTTTCTACAGCTGATGTTGCATAAGTTGAAATTTCCTTAAGGTATTTTAAAAAAAAATGCTTATCTTAAGCCTTCTGGTATAAGGTGATCTTCATGTGAAATGTTTGTCATTGACTTTTGATGATGCAGGATTATAGAATGACAGTAGATTTATGGCTGGAAAGGATCTTAGAGGTCATCTAGTCCAGTACTCTTATTTTACAGATGAAGAAACAGGCCCAGAAAAATGGTAACTTTCCCAAGGTCACACAGGTAACTAATGACTGGACCTGGATTTGAAAAAAGGTCTTTTGATTCCAAGCAACCTTTCCATTGTATCTCTCTGCTTTCTGATTAAACCAACTTAGCCAGCTCCTTTAAATATCTTTTTTGAGGAGAAGCATGTGAATCATTCTCTTATTGATTTGCAACTTTTTGTCTTCTGGTTTAAGTTAAAGCAAAGATATCAACATGGATTTTGATCTTGTTGAATTTCTTCAATTTCTTCTAGTATTTGTTAGTTCCCTACAAAGATCTTGGGTTCAAAATATCAGTAGTCAGTGTTTTGAGAATGTCTAAAAACTTGTGATTTTTATCCTCCTTTGTCCTTCTTTTCTGCTATTGAAGGCCTTCATGTGGAACGTTAGACTTATTTTGATGAACTGTTTTCATTACTTCTTGCTCCCTGGTTAGCCCACCTCTTAGAGTTCCCTGTATAATTGTTTGTTGGTATCATATTCTAGCCTTTCCACCTGTACTATACCTGCCTATATTGCTCTTTGGGTCATCTCCTTTCATTTCTTAGGATTCTCTTATCCCATAGTTGGTGGTTTTTAGACCTTTTTTCCCCAGGTGAGAAAAATATAATCATTACTTTTAAAGCCTCATTTGTACTTAATGACAAGCCACAGATTTTATTGGTTATAGTTAATGTTTAGGTTTTTTTATTCCTTAAAATTTATAAACATAATTTTTGTTCCTCATTGCTTTGTAAGTGAGAACAGCCTAATTCAGTTCTGTGACATCAAGGCAGGTTACTATGGTAACAAAATTGACTTCAAGTGGGAAGAAGCAGAATAGTATAGTAGGGGTCTTCCCTCTCCCCCTAAAAAGACTTTTGGGATACTTAGGAAGGTTGAAGAGTATTCAAGTTACATAGTGTTTAAATAAGATGTTTTCAAAATCCTTAATGACACTTGGCATGCTTCTGTGTATGGGGCAAGATAGTAATGAACATTTTACAATTCATTTATTACTTCTCCTGCCCCATGCTAAGTTCTGTTTGGGACAGAAAGCCTTAAAAATTCATATGGCATACTAAAACCAGATATTGTCTGCTCACTAATCTCTCCATTTTTTTTTTCCAAGCATATTGATGTGTTGCCACCAAGGCCAAAAATCGATAGGATTTACTGATTGATTGTATATTACATACAGAGTGCTTTGAGCTGAGTCTTAGAAAAAAGCAACCTACCTTCAAAGTTTAACTTCCTGCAGGTAGCTAAAATCCTTTCCCCACTTTCTTTCTTTCCTTTTTGTTTTGTCTCAGCATTTAACGAGAGATATCTAGAAAACCCCAGGTCTAGCACTTTGCCACTGGGAAAAGTAGAAAAATGGTCCAGAACATTTTGAAATGCCATTGTCTATGAGGAGGTAGGTAGGTGGCTTAGTAGATAGAGCACTGGGCTTGGAGTCAGGAAGACCTGAATCCAAATGTGGCCTCACACACTTATTAGTTGTGTGACCTTAGGCAAATCGCTGAAAGTCTTTTTGCCTTAATCCACTGGGTAAGGAAATGGCAAACCACTCCACTATCCTTGCTAAGACAACCACATGGACTATATTAGGATGCTGTGGTCCATGAGATTATGAAGAGTTGGACATGACCAAACAACAACAATATTTTCTATAAACTCTGCTTCTGGGATCACATTCTAGAGTAAATTAAAAATAAGAAATCTGAGTCAGGAATTATCAGATGTTGAGATTTTTTAAGCTGTTGCATATATATTTGCATATTCAATGTTAAAATTCTTTTAAATTATTATTCCGGAGTACCTTAAGGTTTTTATTTGTTTGTTGTTTTTGCCATTTCTGTAGTTTTAAATTCTGTCACTTGTGGAAATTGCTAAAAACTTGTTTAGTTATGCCATTCCCTTTAGCAGTTGTATGGCACTGGGCAAGTCCCTGAAGTTTGGTATAGAATCTTAGAATCATAGAATTTGGATTTAGAAGGGGACTCAGTGGCTATCCAGGTCAAACCATACATAGCTATTATTGTTCAGTCATTTTCAGTCATGTTTGACTCTTCCTCACCTCCTTTAGGGTTTTCTTGGCAAAGATACTGGAGTAGTTTGCCATTTCCTTTTCCAGCTCAGGAAAATGAGATAAACAGGGTTAAATGACTTGCTGAGGACCACACAGCTAATAAGTGACTGAGGCCAAATTTGAACTGTTTGCTGAGTCACGTAGCGGCCCTAGTAATATATTTGACAGACCTTTATTCAACCTTTATTTGAAGACCTCTAAGGAGGAGGAACCCCCTACTTCTTAAGACAAGCAGTTTTCGTCCAACTTAATTGTTGCAAGTTTTTTCTTGAATTAAGCTTAAAATTTGCCTCTTTGCAACGTTTTTATACCACTCCTGGTTCTTTCCTTTGGGGCCAAGTGAGCAAGTCTTACTCATCCCCATGACAGCCCTTTAAATACGAACACAGCTAACCTGTCCCCTCTGAGTCTTCTTTTCTCAAGACTATCCCCAGTTCCTTCAGTTGGTCCTCCAGTGTTATAAGCTGATGATGAAGGCCCTTCACTATTCTGGTGGTTCTGTTCTGGACACCCTCCAGCTTACACTGTACTTCTTGGTAGACCAGAACTGAAAGCAACTTTGTACGTGAGATCTAACAAGAGCAAAGTATTGTGGCTTATCACCTCCCTCCTGGAAGTTGTGCCTTTCTTAATATAGTCCAAGACAGCATTAGCTCCTTGGCTGCCACATCACACTGTGGACTATTTTGCACTTGCAGTTCACTAAAACCCCCAGATCTGTTTCAAAACTGCTTCCTTATCTGTGCTTCCTCCATCTTATAATTTTGAAGCTAATTTTTTGTACCTAAGTGTAAGACTTTCCATTTATCTCTGTTTCATCTTACTAGATTCAGCCCAGTGCTTTAGCTTGTCAGGATCCTTTTGGATCCTGCGTGCCATACACTGTGTTAGCTATTGTACTCAGCAGTGTGTCATCTGCAGATTTGATGAGCGTATCTTCTGTGCCTTTTGGATATCCAGGTCCTCGATAGCCAAATATAGGTTCCTCTACTGGAGACCCCCTGCCATACTGCCATTGAATCATTAACAACTACTTTTTTGAGTCTGACTGTCCAGCTGGTTTTGAGTTGATGTGGTCACATTATTATCTAGTCCCTGTTAGTCATTTCTGTTTTATCATTTTCAGTGTAACGGTTATTCTTCTTTACAGAGAAAACAGAAACAAAATAAAAATTGAAAATCTCTGCCTTCTTTATTTTGCCAGTTATCGTTGTTGCATTCACCCCCAGAGCAAAGGTCCTGTCCCTTTATGGGTCCTCCCTTTCTTCCCAGGATAACTAAAAAAAGGCCCTTTTGTTGTCTTTCGCTTTTCTCACTAGCCTCAGCTCATTCTGACCTTTAGCATTCCTGACACTTTTTTTAATAGGGCTGAGCCATGTTCTTATATTATATTCTGTTACTTGGCCTTGCTTCTGTTTTCTGCACATTTTTTTGAGAAAATCTAAGGAAATCTAGGAGTTCTCCCTGTTAATTTACATTGGTTTCTTCAAGTCATTTTTTCTTCCTTCTCACAATTGTTTCCTTTTGTGTCCTCTGAGTTTCATTCTTGAGCATCTCATATTCCTTCTGGGCTAACTAGTTCCTGAAGCATTTTAATCTGTAGGGCCATAATTAACTTTCCTCTGAACTCACTGAAATTTGCTTTCCTAAAATTTAAGGTGAATGTTAGACTATGCCTAATTTTCCTATTAGTGGATGGAGGCTTAAACTGCAAACAGCTGGGTAAATCACTTAATTTCTCTCAGTCTGTTTTCTCATCTGTCAGATCGGGATAATCATAGCTCCCATCTCACAGGGTTACTATAAGGATCAAATGAGGCAATAAATGTAATGTGCTTTGCAGGCCTTAAAGTATTAGGAGGAAGTTGTTCGTTTTTATTGTAAACTGTAGGGTAGAGTGATCAATTCACAGTGGCCAGATCTTCCTTATTAGTAAGAGTCAGATCCATTATATTGCTTTCTTATTGCATTTCCCTTCTTTTGAAGGATGAAATTATCATTAGGGTGAGTAATAGCAACAATAATGGTAATAGTATTAGTAATAACAATAATCATAGCTAACATTTCAACAGCGCTTACTGTTTGCCAGGTATTGTATTAAGTGCTTAACAATTATTATCTCATCTGATCCTCACAACAGCCCTGCAAGGTAGATGCTATTATTCTCATTTTACAGATGAGGAAACTGTAGCAAACAGAGGTTAAGTGACTTGCCCAGTGTCACACAATTAGTAAGGGTCTGAGGTTGGATTTGAACTTGGATCTTCCTGGCTCCAGGCTCACTGCTCTATCCGTTGGGTCCCTAGCTGCCTCTAAATAAGTGAAGAGATTATTATCCATTCTGTTTTTGGCAGAACAAGAGTTTCAGCAGATGTGGGACTAATAGAAGTTTTCATAGTACTATTTCATACCTTTGTGCCAGGCTTGTGATTTCTTTCCCAAGCTCGTGTCTTCTTTCTCTGTCCAGGGGTTCTGTAGTATACTGCAATGATAAGATAATTTCTATTTGTCCTTCTTTTGACTTTTACCCAAATATTCTATCATCCTTCCTCTCTTGTTCCTGGATTTCCTCTCATGAATGTATTCCTTAAGGTCCAATGCTATCCTGCTCTCCTTTTTACCTATTCTACTTCTTTTCAATAAACAAGATATACCCATCCAGAGCCATGGTCCAGTCATGGTTTTCATATCACCAAATCTCATCCCTATGAGATGAATTTTACCCTCCTTGCATTAGGATCTCTAGTTCCTTTTGTTAGTTATATAAACCTTGGGCTCTGTATCTAGAGATATTTGAGGTCATGTGTTTTACTAATGGCTCCTTTCTTGGGTTTTGTCTCCTGTGAATTTCTGAATATCTCAGCTGTTATTTTCTCTACTTTTGAGATTTTTTTTTCTGTAGTATCTAATTTTGGAGATTTACAAAGGCAATCTTCTACCTCCCCATCTTTTAAAATTTATACTTCTTTTGACTATATTTACAAATACATTGTTACCAACCTTTGTTGGTTGTAATATTTCTCTGTTCAGAAATGTGTTAACTCTGAATTATAACCCTTAAAATTAAAAAAAAAATTTAAATCTCATTCCCATACCACCTTGTTAGCAGATGTTCGTTTCTTAAATTAATTTTTCTCATCTTCATTTCTTACTTGGTCTTCTTGACTTTCTTGCCCAGCTCTTCATACAGTATTTTTTAGATTGGGAGGTTTGGTGTTTTGTCTTGTAAATATGCCTCAGAATGACTAAAGACTTCTATTATTACATCAGGTCTACAAATAGCTTAATGCCCCTTAGTGGATCATCTCCCACCTGATAACTTATGTGGCTCACTTATAGGAAGACGACCAACTTCTTCAGAGCATCCAGTTTTCTCCTCTTTAGGCTCTACGTAGATCAGGTACAGCCTATATTAAGTCTTCAAAGTCTTGTGTCAGCTGCTAAGGTAAATTTTATTTTTTGGTAATGGCATTTTTTTCTTTGCTTACTTACTCTGTATCATCTAGATAAACTAGATATTTTGTTAGCCATGTATAGGATTCATGTATATCACCTTTTCAGAGATAGGATTGTAGTATTATTAGAAAACTTGGCCCATGTTGGTCAAAGTATACACATATACATACTGTATATATAGTATTTAAAAATTGATCTTGGCCTTATCTTTTCTATATGCCACACACATTTCATATTTTTAGAATCTTTTCTGTAAATTTATATTCATTTCAAGCCTGCTACAGTTAATTTTAAAATGGCTAACTGACCATTTTTTAAGACCAAGCTCTCTTGACATAACTTTTCTTTTTTTTTAATTTTCTTTTATTTATCAATGCTTCCATATGCTTTTGAGTTTAAAATTTTTCTCCCCTTTCGTGCCTACCACCCTCCCCAAGACGGCGCACAATCTGATATAGGCTATACATTTACATTCATATTAAACATTTTCACATTGGTGATGTTGTAAGTAGAAATTAAAATCAATAGGAGGAACCATCAGAAAGAGTGAACAAAACTCAACGGAACAGGAAAAAAAAATAACAATTCAGCTTCCATAGTTCTTTCTTTGGGTTGACATAACTTTTCATATTGTGTCTAGGCATTTGTGCTTAACTCTGATTCTATGCCTCAGACTCAATTAATAGAAATTGAGAAGCATGATAATGCAGTAAAAGTTTTGCCCAGTTTGGAGACAAAAGGTCTTACTTTGATCTTGGCTTTTTCACTTTTTACTAGGGTGACAATTGCCAAATAAATCACTTGATCTCTCTGAGCCTCAATTTCCTCTGTAAAATGAAGGAGTTTTTGTGTGTGGACTAGATGACCTGTAAAGTCCCTTTCAGCATAAAATCTATGAACCTATGATCTATACTAATATAACACTTAATAAATAATAGAGACAGCTAGGTGGTATAGTGGATAAGAGCACTGGGCTTGGAATCAAGAACTGAGTTCAGTTGCCTCAGATACTTTTTGGGACCCTCGGCAAGTCCCTTTCTCTTTGTCTCAGTATCTTCACTTGTTAGAAAGGGGATAATATAATAGCACCTACCTAGCCAAGGTTGTTGTGAGTATGAAATGAGATGATATTTGTAAAGCACTTTGCGTGGTGTCTGGCACCTAGTAGATGCTATAAAAGTGCTTATTCCCTTCCTTTCCCTAAGCTACACACAAAAATAGGGATATCATAAGGTACTGTATCACTAATTGCTAAAGTCTAGCATAGATAGTAATAGAAAGTGAGATAAAGGAACAATTATTGTCAGCTAGAATAGTCTAGGAAGATTTCAAAGAGGAATAGAGAGAATCTACAGCTGACCTTTTACAGGTAGGATTTTGATAGAGAAGAACATGGATTTCCTTTCAGGGAAGGGGGGGAAAGTATGAAGTTAGAAGGAGGAGAAAGTCAATGTGTGGGCATATATATCTGTTTGGAGATAAGGAAATTTGAATTTACCAATTTGAATACAGTCGAAGGAAAGCAGTGTGAGAGAAGTTGAAAAGTGGGGTTTGGGAGGAGGAGGGTCATGAGATGTAGTCAATGGGAGCCACTGAATTTTTTACAAGGAAATGATGATTAATAGCATTGTGATTTGCTTAAGTTCAAACACTTGTAGGGGTGACTGGACTCTAGGGATCTGCTTGTTGGGCATTTGTAGAGGAGTCATTTATATCCAGCCTTTGCTTGAGGAGTTTAAGTAGGGAAAAAATTGACTTTCTAAGATAACCTATTTTACTTATGGGTACCCAGTGATTTTGGACATTTTTCCTTACATAGATCCTAAATTGTCATTTCTGCACACTATCTTATCAATATGTTTTCTAAAATGTGTTGTTCAGAACTGAACACAATACTCCGTTTGAGATGTGATTAGGGCAGAACGTAGCTGGACTATACCATCTGCCTTTCTGGATGCTCTGCCTCTTGAAATGTAGCCTAGGATTGCATTAGATTTTTTGGTTACCATATTATAAAATAAATTCATTGAGTTTGCATTTTATCTAAACTCTGAGATTTTTTCCATATGACCTGCCATTTAGCCACACTTCTCTTTTCTTGTACTTGTAAAATCCAAATGTAGTACTTTACATTTATTCCTATTCTGTTTCATCTTATTAGATTGCAGTTAAGTGTTTCAGTCTGTTACTCTTTTTAGCTTTTGAGTCATTGATCCAGTGTGTAGCTGCTGTCCCTCACCACTTTGTGTCAGCTACAGATTTGATGAGCACGTGAAGATAATGCCTTTAGCCAGATAATTAAAAGAAAAAAAAAGTTAAACAGCACAGAGCCAAACACCTGATCTTTGGAATGTACTATTAGATATCAACCTATAAATGACTACTCCTTTTGGCCTAGCCATTTGAGTAGTTCCAAATCCACCTGTATGGTTTCAGTCTTTCTCACAAAAGTAATGTGGGACTTTACCATATGCTTTGCAGAAATCTAGGTCAATTGTATCTATAAGCATTCCCCTGATCTTCCAGTCTAATAACCCTATCAAAACAGTAAAGGAGATTGGTTTGTCTTGGTCTGTTCTTGATAAGGCCACGTTGGTTTTGTCATTGCTCTTTCCTTTTCTAGAAATTTACTCATGTTCTAAGATTTTGCCTGCGGTCAGGGTTAAGCTCACTTGCTGGTGCTTTGATAGCTCCATTTTCTTCCTATTTTTGAAAGTCAGGACAGTATTTTTCCTTCTCCAGTCTGCTTCACCTCTCTCATTCTTCTTAGTCTTTCATAAATCACTGACAGGAGCCCACTAATCACATCCATCATCTTTTACTGTACTCTGAGGTGTAGTTCATCAGGGCCTGGTGAATTAAATTCATTAAACTCAATGAAGGCAGCTATGTGCTCTTCTTATCTCCTTACTTACCTTGAATTTCAACTCCCTATTAGTTATTTTTGTTCTGTCCTTTTCTGTCCAAAGGTAATTTTTTTTTCTTGGTAGAGAAAACAAGCTAAATAAGCATTGGGCACAGTGTACTATCTGTTGTGTATTATCCTTGTCTAACAACCCTGAGCAGCAGGCCTGCCCCTTGAGTCTACTCTTTTCTTTAATATGACTTTAGAAACATCTTTGTGGTATACTGAGCTTATCTCCCCCTCAGTTACTTACTGTGAACTTTGGCATCACTATGTAGAGAAATTGCTATGGTTTGGTATTTGTCCTTTGTTACTTGTCCTTGAATTCTCCCACTGCATCCAGGGTCATTTCCAGTTGTCCTTATCTATATCTGACTTCTGGTCCTAGATGGTTCTGGAGGAGAGAGTGAGGCTGGTGACTTTGCACAGCCCTCACTCACTTAAATCTAGTTCACTTGCAAATCATGGCATTATCTTCCTGATGTCTTGGTCCTCTTGGAGAATGAAAGACAAACAACAGTCCTCAGTATATGCCTTTTTATAAACCAAAGCTGGTTGGAGGATTCTCTGTGCCATCCACATCAGTGTCTTCAAGTAACTCCTGTCTTTCCTCCTCATTACACTTGTTTTTCTTTGTGTCTTTAGAATCTCTCTGCCCCATACCTGACTTTCCTGTAGAATTTTAACCCATGGGATCTTTCCTTTCCCTGGGCCTCTAGAGAAATATTTCTATCAAGGTTCCCTTCTACTTGTGGGAAAATAAAGAAGTGGGGTATATAAAGAACTACCTGATGACTTTTTCAGAAAAAAAATGTGAGCTGGAACCAACTTGTGCATTTCCTTCTTAATATCATTTTGTTTCTGCTTGCAGGAACCCTTCTTTTAATAAAGACTAACTCAGGTGCTACCTTTTACTGGGAATACTTTTTTTGAGTTTTTAAGTTATTCTGATCTTATTTATATACTTATTTCCAAATCATTCCTCTACTTCCTAATTATGGCATGGAAATGACTCTTAATTCTCCATGTCTTTGACAGTGGGTACAAGCTGTACTAGATTTTACCATGGTAGAAAGGTTTAGAGTATATTTCCATTGATAGACCACCTAGCTAGGTACAGAGAGGTTCATCTCCAGTAGGATGATCCCTAGTGAGGAAATCTTGGGCTGTGTCAAGCCATGAAACAGAAGAAAATAGAAAAATTGCCCCCAATCCTGAACAGAAATTAGGTGGGCTACAGTGATAACAGCAAGAACAGAAGGCAGAAGGTGCTAGAAATTATGGTTTGTAGTCTATAAACATTAATTTAATGGTTGGTACTTTAATATGAAATTCTAATCCAATAACCACATGGACATAGTACTTGAGGAACAGAATCAAATCAATCCTGTTTCTTGAAGTGAAATCAGAAGACATAAAGAGCTTGCAATTAAATGGAAAAGTGGCTCATGGATCCTCCTTGGAGAGGGAAATAGGAAGAGTTAAATTTTACCATGTCTTCAAAGATGATAATGAAACATTTCATGGAAGTACTTGGTTATCTTATTTTGTGCTACCCATAAGTAGAAGTAAAAAGACTTCCATGGAAAGCATTGCAGCCAATGTGCCAATCTGCTGCAAAGGTGATGCAGAAAAATGGGACGTTGTATAAAAGAACAGACTTTATTATTCCTATGGAAATTTAACCCAATTTAAAGCAGTCACTACAACAAGGAGACCAAAAGATCCTAGAAACTATTGCAGTCAGCAGATGCCTTTATCTTCTTGCCAGTAAGAGAGAAATGGTAGCCCAAGGGTAACAAACTTTGTAAAAAATTTGTGAAGACATATGGAAGAAGATAACTATAAGCAATATAAGCCCATCAAATAGAAATTTAAAATATTAGCTCATAATCTGAAATGAAACAACCAGTTTCTATCAATTCTTTGTCGTTGTTATTTAGTCATTTCCAGTCATGCCCTCCTCTTTTTGACCTCATTTGGGGTTTTCTTGACGAAGATACTGCCATTTCCTTCTCCAACTCATTTTACAGTTGAGGAAACTGAGGCAGACAGGGTCACACAGCTAGTAAGTTTCTGAGGCCAGATTTGAACTTGGGAAGATGAGTCTTCCTGACACTAGGCCCAGCACTCTATCCACTCTGGTATTCCTGTAGTGCTTTAAAGTTTGCAAAGCACTTCTCTCAGTAATCTTGGGAGTTAGGTAATGCAAGTTTTCTGTTCATTTTATAGGTGATAAAAATTAGGCTTGGGGCGAGGAAGTAACTTCTCAACAATCTCAACCTTAGGAAATAGCAGAGATTGGAGCTGCATCTCTTTGATTATCAAGTTTATAGCTCTTTGTGCTAGAGGATCACACACCATTTGGACTTTACAATCTCAGTACCTGATGTGCTGTATTTGAGAAGTAGAAACAGCATTCAGGAAAGTAAAGCTGATTACAAGTGGCTGAACATGACCAAATCGATAGAGAGAAAATCTGTACTGTATTTGACAAAATTTAAAGGCACTCAGGGATTGCTTTTCAAGACTTTTTCAGAGGGGAAGATACTAAAACATTGTAAAGATCCAGTAGGTCTTACTTTTAGTTTAAATTGTTAAAAAATCTTCTATAGATAGTGTGGAACTAAGTCAGGTGGTGACCATTCCTTTTCTTTCTCTCCCCTAAATACAGTTTTTCTCCTCTCCTCTCTCCTTCCCCCCTCCCCCTCTTACTCAGCTTCAGTCTAAACATGAAGCCACATTTTCCTCTTTGTAATTTCTACCCATTGTTCTTTATCCCTTCCTTTCTGGACCAAGCAGAATAAATCTAATCCTTGCTTTTAAGATTTTCGAAGACCACTATCATGTTTTCCAAACTAAACATCCCAGCTCCTTCAACGATTCTGTGACTTTTTGTAAGCCCTTCATCATTCTGGCTGCTCTCCTCTGGAGTAGTGGTATCAAAAGAAGGGACTGAGGATCTACAATGGGCAAGGGCCTTCGCTCTGAGGAAGGGCCAACAAATCAGAAGGTGGAGAGATTGCTTGTATTCTGCCCTCCCCGGGTAGCCATGGGTGGGACTTGTCTCCAACACAACAACCTATCCTTCAGTACTTGCCAAATCCTGGACTGGCAGCCAGGCATCATTTCCTTAGAGAGGACAGAGTTCTTAAGCTCTTTGTCTTGACAATATGGTTGTCGTATAAATTTTACTCCTGGATCAGTTTACTTCACTCAGCATCAGTTTAATTTTTTCTCAGGTTTCTATGACACTGTTCTTTTCACCATTTCTTATAGCAAAAAAGGAGTCGGTTCCCATAGTATTTCATAATTTGTTTAGCCCATTCCAGTTAATGAGCCCTTACTGAATTTCCAATTCTTGGCCACCACCAGATACCATGATAGGTATCTGCACACTTAAACTTGGAAACAATTTTCTAACCATTTAAAAAATATTCCAGATGGAGAGTTTCAGTGGATTTGAACCCATTTGCTAAAAATATAAAAATGCAGACTTCTGATTAGATTGCAAGAACAACTGATGGGATATCAGTGAAGGCAGAAATTTACTAGCTAAATTTCAAAGGAAAGTGTGGTTTACTAAGTTGTAGTCAGTGATGTACTGCTTCCATTTTGATCTACTTATCTTTGTGAGGAGACTTTTCCAGTTAAGACAGCCATTGAAATTAAGTATCTAAATAAAATGAATGTAGAACTAGACCTTCAGATCACTGTATCACACACTATTAAACCATGATTTTTTTGAAAAAAGAGACATATATAGTGGTATTGTTTTTTCTAAAAATATTTATATTTTGTGCTGTTAAAATGTAGCATAATTCTAAAATATTTCATCTTTTCATACCCCTTTAATATCTGTTTTTATGTATTTTATAATATTCATAATACATTAGAATATCTTCCTATTTTATAAAAAATATACCTTATTTAGAGAATGTGCTCAAATTTTTCATGTATACTTCCAAAAAGATTTGTATTATTGTATGTATGTTTCATATGTATGTTTGGCACCACATGCTTTAGAGGTTCCCCAGTATCAATACCTCCCTCTTCTGTGGGATTATCATTGATTGAGTAGCAATGAAGAGATTTAGGATGCTTAATTTAAAAAAAAAAAGTCTTATTTTCAGGATGGCTTCTATTACTTTCCCTTCTTAGGGATCCATCCTTTTAACAGACTAAAAAATAGTAGTTCTCGAAACCCAACCATAACATCTAGTAGCTGTGTCTCTCAAACAGTATATACAGTACTTGATTATTCCTTGTTTCTCACCTCTGTGAAGATTCTTTTTCTTTTCTGGGTCTGAGGTTGTTCTTTTTGAGAAACGGGTACAAAGCCTGGTGTACAAATCTTGATTTCTGCATGTAAAATATATTATGGGAATAATATTTTACATATTCATATATTTACACATATGTAAAATTACTTTTAGTCTACTTTCTCATGGTTTATTTGAGTCATTTATTTTACCATTTTTGCCTTGGCAATTTTTATGGAGCAAGTTCCTTTTTAACCTGTGTGGGGGGGGGGGGGGGGGGAGGGGGTAATTCTGTCTCCCAGGTGTTTCTAGCTTACTGATTTAGAAACTCAGATAAAGCAAAAGGGCTAATTCTGTAAAGATTTGTTATAAAAAACAGCATGCAAGTTAACCTAAGTCAGGTTAAAAAATAGAACTCCAGGTTTCGCAAATATTGAGTATTTGGTTTCGCTGAATCAGTGTCAGGACATGGATTAGGTAACAGTTCTCTGACGGCTATTTGTATATTTATTTATTCACACATTCCTTTATCTATCCATTTACTTATTTTTGTGCTTGAGCAGGTTACCATTTTTGCCTGTTCTTTAAAAGTAAGTAAATAAAAATTAGAAATTAGAAATGTCCATGAAAAAAATAAAATGTTTATAAAATTAAATTTGAAGCAGATGGTACTAGAAACCATAGGTACTAAATCTGAAAGAGTTCCTGGCAGGAATGCTAGTGGTGTCCCAGTTTTACAAAGAAGATACCTGGATTGAGGTGTGATTGACTGTAGATCAAGTAGTATGGTTGATCTGCATTGTGCATGTAGGTTCTTTCCTTCAGTAAGTCTTTAAAATAAGTTAAAGAAATAGCCTTAGTCATTACCATCCTTTTACTCTCAATTCTGTTTTATCTATTTTTTTAAGTGAATCCTTATAATATTTTGCACGCTGTAAAATATTCTTTTAACAAACTAAAACAATATCTTAACCTCTTTCAGGATATTCTTATTTTTTCCAAGTTCGTTTTGCTGTAATCTAAAAATTAATTTTTTTAAGGGTTCAGTAAAGAGAAAAACATCTGGCCACTGTATGCACATAGTGTTCCTTATGCTTCTTGTTTTGAGTCTCTTTTTGGAGGAAGCTATTTTTTGCTTGGCTCAGGTTTAAGTTCAGTTCATATCGCTAAATATTAACTTCTGTTTTAAAAAAAAATCTGTGATTTTTAAATTTTAGTTTAGAAATTCATTCAGGTCTATTGCAATACTTTCTGAGGTTGGCTCCTTTCTTTAGTTGAATGTGCTGTTGTGCTATTACTAACCTTAAGTTTCCTTGGTCATTGTTGATGGTTAGAACTGGCTTGGCAGATTTATGCACCTTGGATTTATAAAAGATACAATAGAAAAATAAAACACCAGACCTCTTTTGTTTAATCACATACCTCTCTAGCTATAAGTTTTCATGGTACCTTTATACCTTAACTGTGTAACTCTCTGAATAGCTCTGTCTCCTGTTCCTTTTGTGCTGGTATTTGATTTGTGGAAAGCCTCAGGGTCATGAAAACTTAACATTATTTTTGTAAGAATATTATATACTGAATATATTGCATTTTATGAATATAGTCTGATGCTTTTAAAATATCAACAGTAATTAAATTATTTATTATCTCATCTTACTCATGATGAAATAGAATTGGATCTCACTTTCCTCTTTTGTAAAATTTTGAGGTCATTATGGGTTACTGTTATTGTAGTGTTGAAATCTTTCCTTTTGTTTTCTTTTACGTGACCAAGATCATCATGGAAATTGTTTCGCTGGTCCTATTACCTTTCCTCCTCTTCAGCTTCACCAAGCCACCCCTGGCTTCTCTAAATCTCTCTCCCTCTCACGGTTTCACACAGTGCAGTGTTACTCTCTTATGTTTACCTCGCATGTCTTGAATGCATGTCTTCCTTATTTTATCAGTCTTCTTCCTTTAATATGAAACCCAAAGGCCATTGATAAAAGCTGTTTCCTGTTTTCTCAGCCATTATTAGCACTTTCCATCTCATACTACTTGCATCCCTTTGTGCTGAAGTCTAAACACATGCTGTATTTGTTTCCCAATAGAATATAAGCTTATTGTGAGCAGGGATTCTTCATTTTACTTGTTTCCTCGCACAGAGTAGGCACTTTGTGAGTACTTATTATTCCATAATTTGTCCAGAACTTAGCACGATGCCTGGCACATAATAAGCACTTAACAAATGTTTATTGGTTGATTGTTTAACTCTACTTTGTGCACTCACTTTGTGTATGGTTCTTTTCTTATAACAAAAAGTGTTGCTATAAATATAATTGTACATATGGGTAATGTGTAGTAATGGTTTAGGATGATAGAATGTGTTACATTAGGTTTTGAAACACTTTGTTATAAGTATAGTTCAGTGTTTCCCTATGTAGAGATCTAGTTATTAAATATTAATCAAGTATTTAAATGCATTTTTATGAAACCTCTACATTATTCTCTTAATTCAAGTACTTACTCATATTTTCAATAAATGAAATTACTTATTTTTTCTGTCTTCTGAATGTGGTAGGCAACCATGATAGATCACTTAATTGATCTCAGGTAATAGTATACTCATAAGCTCTGTCATGGCCTTGAAACCTCCTCCCACCCCCCAGGTTTAATCTGTTAGTTGACTTGTGGTTTTACCCCCACAGCATTTCTCACATCTTTACACTTCTCTTTATGGGCACAGTTGCCACTCTTTACCATTTAAATAGTCTCCTAGTTGGTCTCCCTGCCTGAAGTGAGTCTTTCTCTCTCTAGCCCATATTCCACACAGCTGCCAGAGCAGTGTTTCTGAAGCAGTCTGATCATGTAACTCTTGCTTAGGAAGCTTTAAGGATTCTTTCTTGTTCCTACAATAAAAATACACGTTCCTCTAGCTTAGGAGTTCTTCACCTTTGTTATGAACCCACTTTGGCTGTTTTATGAAGACTATGGAACGTTTGGCAGAATATTTTTAAATTATTGAAGGAAATGCTAAATTTCATTTGGAGGTTAATGAAAATAAAGAAGTACATTTTTTTTCCCATCCAAGTTCACAGGTGCCCTGAAATCTATCTGCGGATTCCTCTCTTGACAGTAAGAACCTAATGTCTTCTGGCTTTAATTTGTCTTTTGGACAAATTTCAGATTATTATACATTACTCTCCCTCATGCATTCTGTATTTTAGTCAAATAGTAAATTTCAGCCAGATTGCTCTATTTGATTTTCTTTGTTAATGACATTTTATCTTTTGATCTCTGCCTGTCTGCAGGGGAATTGCCATGCTAGGAATCATCCCACCTTAGCTTTGAATCTCCAGTTTTCCTTTGGTGTTCACAGTGTCATTTCTTTCCTGCTTCTCTTTTGACCATTCTGCTTTGCATTAACTTTGTACATGTTTGCTCAAACACATTTGCTCTTTGAGGGCGGGGATTGCTCCATTTTTGTTCCTCTAACTGCAGCTCCTACCGTGATGACTTCCATAGAACAGTGCAAGATGCTGTGTTACTTAATTGTTTCAAGGAGTTATAGCCTGCGTTGTGTCAGTACTTCAGTAGTGAGACTTCAGGTGATTTATTAGTTAACATAGGAGTGTAAAAAGTATCATCTTTTCTCTTTCTCTTAGGTGAAGATTATGAAGACGATGAGCTGGTAAACTCAGATGAGGCTATGAAGAAGCCTTGTCCAGTACAGATTGTTCTTGCTCATGAAGATGATCACAACTTTGAGCTTGATGAAGAGGCATTGGAGCAGATTTTGTTACAAGACCATATTCGTGACCTTAATATCGTAGTGGTGTCTGTGGCAGGAGCTTTTCGAAAAGGGAAATCATTCTTACTGGACTTCATGCTGAGATACATGTATAACAAGGTGAATAGTGTCTCCTTGCTTTTTAGAAAAAAATTTTCCTCTAACTTTGTAAATTGGTATATAGAAATAATGATTTTTGCAAGCTTTTAGGTTATAACTGGTTTGTGTTCTGCTTATTTCTCCCTTTCTTCTCTCTTTCCTTAATTTTATCAATTATTTTCTTCTTAAGGCCCCAATATCTGTATGCCCTGAAAAAACAGAGCATTATTGTTCATTGGAACTGGGAAACTTTCAAATTAGGAGTCAGAGGCCTAGGCTTCTTGTTTGTAAAATCAGAATTGAACTAGGTCAGTGTTTCTGAATGTACAGTCCATAGAAAATTTTTTATTGGACTAGAAAGTTTATTAAAAAATTTTTACTTCTAAAAAATTTTAAATTTAAATGACTCTCTTCCCTATAAGTCACGTTCCTTCTAGACCACTATAGTTTCACAGTAGGCAGTCCATGGTAGAAGAGTAACATATAAATATTTTATTGGTCTGGTCTATAGTATAGTTTTGGGTTGGGACTGAATCTCTAAGATTTATTTCTCACCTCTAAAATTTTATGATTCTAAATTTTGAGCTTAATCATTATTTTATATTAAAGGTGAACTGGTAAGCAGTTGCAGTAATAGATTATAATTAGTGTTACTTTTATATATCTAAACTAAATATTTTTGTGGTTAATGCTGGAGGCTGAGGGAACTAAGTAAATCTGAAATTTACTACAAATAGTGCTGCTATGAATAATTTTGTACATTGGTCTTTTCTTGCTCTGTCATTAACTTTCTTGGGGTAGAAATTATATTCTGTGGTGGAATCACTAGGTCAGAGGATCTGAACAATTTCATACTTCTTGCCTGACTCCAAATCGTTTTCCGGAAGAGTTGGACCAAATCTACCAGCAGTGATTTAGCTGGCCTTAAGATTATTGTGCCATGTATTGCCATGCATTTACACAGATTAATAGGCTCCCCTTCCCCCAACTCCTCTACTTCCTCTTCCCATCCTTCTGAATGATTGAGGATGTTTGATGTAGAATCTGTCACTCATATACAGAAAATATAGTCATCAAAACTGATCCTGTTTTGAAGAGTACTAGAAGTCAGGATGTATTATCTAATGTAACTGTAATAGTAATTTGAGGTAATTGTATTGCACTGAAAAGATACTGACTTTAAAAAAAAATCAGCTCTACTGAATAGGCAGCTAGGTGGCTCAGTGGATAGAGCACTGGGCCAGGCATCAGGAAGACTTGAGTTAAGGTATGACCTAAGACAATTTACCAGCTCTGTGACCCTGGGCAAGTCACTTAACTTTTGTCTCAGTTTCTTCATCTGTGCAAAAGGATGATAACACCTGCCTTGCAGGGTTATTGTGAGGATCAAATGAGATCATATTTGTCATGCATTTAGCCCAGGGCCTGGCATATGGTAGGCAGTCTTAAAAAATATTTGCCTTAAGTAAGCTTAACACACATTTACTTCCCTTTTCCCCTGAATAAAATCATAGGGTGGATCTGTGCTTTTCATTGGAAAATAGTCTTTATCGCTGCTTTTTCCCTAATGAAAAAGTCAGGAGATTTTTTTGGACCTTTTCAAGAGGCAGCTCTTAAAGTAGCTTGGAGAATACTAAGATTAGAAAGAGTTTTCCTGATTCCTGCATACTGCTTTTTTGCTCTTTTATCTGATCTCTTCATTATCATATTTGATAATTAATATTCAGGGTTCTTAATGCAAATCCATAGCTTTGTTTGCTAATCAGAAATGGAATTAAAGAGGTTATATTGAACTAGTTTTATGGTATATCACTTTATATATATGTTTTAGATAAATAAAAGTTAATAAGTAATTGTAGATGTTCATGGTAGAATTTGTTGGTCAAGAAAATGTGATGCTAATTAGGAAGGCAGTTTATGGAATCTGAAAGAAATAAAATCATTTTTACTTTTTAACTCCTGCACTCAGTTGAATTAGATTCTTTGACATTTAAGCATACAGATTACATAAGGGTGTTAAAAAGATAAAATGCAAAGACCCTTAGAAACTCTTAGGTAAAGGTAAGCATTTCAGTAAAAATAGTATTATCTAACATTTATGTAAATGCTCTAAGTTTTGCAAAGCACTTTAGAAATATCTCATTTTATTCTAACAACTGCCCTGTGAGTTAGGGTTGTTAATACTCCAGTTTTGCAGGTGAGGAAACTGAGTATCACACAGCTAGTAAGTTTCTGAGGCTGGATTTGAGTTCGGGTCTTCCTGATCTTAGCCATTGTAAGCCTGAGGATAACTAATTCAGGATACATCTATTGGCCTTGGCTGATAGATAGATAAATACAAAACAGCCCAATGAGGGAAGGCTGTCTCCATTCGTCCTGATCTGTATCTTGTCACTGGACCCAGATGTCTCCAGAGGTGACTCTGCACAGCCCTCCCTCACTTAAGTCCAATTCACTTGCACGTCCTGGCATCACCTTCCTGATATCATGGTCCTCTTCGAGAAAGAAGCACAAAGAACAACCACAAGAAGTGTAATCTTGTTCCACCAGCCTGTTGATGTACTACTGGAAACACTGAACTATAACCACATTGATATTCTCACTGTAAATGAAATTGGAAGGCACAAGTTACCAGTTAACAGTACCTAGCTATTGGAAACAATTAAATAGAAGAACTGTTTACAGGCTTTACGTGGAGTGATGAAAAAAGCAGTAGGTGGGGTAGGTTTTGTTGTACATCTAGAAGTTAAAAAATTCTGTGATGAACAGCTAATTCATATCATAAGAAGAAACACCACATTTGGACTCTACCCTTCTCAATGTCTTATGTAAGTGCTGTGGGAGGAAGCTACAATGGCTGTTAAGAAGACGAAATCCAGAAGGATAGCTTCAGATAGGTGCAGAAAAAAAATGTGGTTATGACACAATTTTGCTGGCATTTGAATTCAATTTCTCAAGACAATATGAAGGAAAAGATTACAGGTAAACCTTTTGAAGCCCATTCTTTTTTCTATCCTCCTCACTGTGTCCCCCCCACCCCCACCCCCACAAAAAGGCAGTTGGAAAGACATCAGTAATTACTGACAGACTTGCTTTTCTTTTTTTCTGTAGAACTGGTAATGTAGCATTTTACTTGAAAAGGAAAGAAGAATTCAAAGAACAAGATAATGATGACCTTAAAAAAACTTTTCTCAAAACGTAGTGCATATGTTAAAAACAAACAGAATTCTCCATCTGCACTCACCTGAGGTGTAAGCCAGTGTTCTTGGTAAAATTCAGGTAGAAGAATAAGCCCAGTTTTGAGGATGATATTGTACTGATTTATTTCCAGTGCCGAGTTGCCATATGGCCTTAGGGAGATCTACTTTGACTTCTTAGCTTAAGAAATTCTTCTTTGATACACAAAATCGCTAATATTTCTTCCTTTTTAATTATTAGTTTAAAGTTAAAAATTAAGTTTTGAATATTTTCAGGGATTAGTTTTACTGAAATGGGCATGAGTATTTCACTGAAATACTTTGTTCTCTCTCTTGATTTAGCAGTGTTACCCCAGTTCTTACAACAACAGCAATATTATCTAGCATTTATGTAGCACTTCAAAGTTAGTAATATGTTTTACATGTCCTCTCATTTGTTTTTCACAACAGTTCTGAAGTAAGGGCTATCATTAGTGCTATTTTACAAATGGAGAAATGAGGCAGAGAGATGAAGTAACAGGAGGTATCTGAGGCATGATTTGAATTCGTGTCTTCCAAGTCTGGTGCTCTTCCGATTGCATCACTTAGTTCTTGATGGACAAGCAGTTCAGGATGGCTTTTGCTGTCCAGGGTGTCAGTACTTGGAGACTATTTCTTCAGTGGGTAACATCAATGTGAGATCTTCATCCCAAAGCTTGTGTTAGACACCGGGCCTGCCTGCTGTGGCACAAGGAGTTGTGTTCCCAATGTGTGTGGAGCTTGGATACTTTATTTTTTGGTAGCAAAACAACTCCCTTTACAGAGTGACCAAGTAGCTTTTTATTTACACAGGAAATTGAACTTTGGAAGAACATGCTGTGGAAAGTGGAGGGTTACAAGGGGTCTGTGACTGACATCTTTGAATACTGAAATCTCTAACCATGAACTTGTCCTCAATCAGGGAAATGTCCTGATGGGTTTTTTAGGTCTGACCTGTTTTACCATCAGTGCATGAAGAAACTCCTCTTAATACACACGGAGATGTTCTGAAGCCTAGACTTGCCATGGCAGTTAAGTGGTTTAAGTGATTTGCTCAGATGTCATCACGGCCATTAGAGGTCACAGACAGAACTTGAACCCAGGTCTTCCTAATTCCCAGGCCAACTATTATGCCACATTGCTTTTGTCCATACTTTAAAAATACCTTTTCTGTAAGGTGCCCAAGTATATAAAAAAGTAATGTAGCAATGTTTTGTTAACTCTTAAGATAGGCTTGTTGCCTATTAGTCATAAAATAAACAAAGTATCTGAGGGGAAGTGATTAGGGAGCCTTGTTTTAGGAAGACCTAATTTCAAGGCCTGCTTCTGCAAAGCTGTGTGGCCTTGCTACAAGCAAATCACTTAATCTCCCAGTGCCCCCAGGCAGCTCTCTAAGATTTAGGTTACATAACAGGCCATCACCTCCATTGGGAGTGCTTCCAACCAATGAATCATAGATCTGTACCTCCACCCATCAAAATTATACATGTCTTTGTATATAGACTGGACTTGAACCCAGGACTTCTGAGGCTTACCGTATATCCACTATACTACTGGGGAGGTACATGTGATATAAAATATATGCATATAAATATATGTACATATGCATGACATGAATCAAAGTAGATACTATAAAGAATACTGTATGTGGATAATATAACAGGTATACGTGCATATGTTTGTGTATTGTATGTATCTGTATCTATATGTGATATTTTCCACTGTGACTCTGGGAAAGTCACTTAACCAACTTTTCAGTGCTCCAGGCAACTCAGTCTGTAAGTTGCAGAAGATTAGTTCATCTACATTGGTAGAAGAGTTCTCTTTAAGGAGAAATCACAAATCCTGAAGTGCCCTCTTTCCTTTTCAGCTCTTGAATATTTAAGTGCTGATTAGCCATGGCTGGTTCCTCAAGGTGCACCCCCCCCCCCCCCCTCCCCCCCCCCCCCCATTTCGGATATACCAGCATTGACTTAGATCAAGTGGGAGGCGAATCTGATAGGAAAGAAATCCTAGCATGTATTTACAGGTTCAGTGTTTTTGGGGATGGACTTGTGCTAGGCTAGAGGCCCCTGCTATGAAAATGGATAATTTTTTCTTTATCTTGCTTTTAGTTTGAAATGGTGAGTTTAAAGTTGAAGTTCATCAACCCCATCTCAGAAAAAGAAATCGAACAAGTCATTGATGAACTCCCTAGGGCCAGATGGATTTACATGAGAATTCTATCAAACATTTAAAGAACAATTAATTCCAATACTGTATAGACTATTTGGGAAAATAGGTGAAGGAGTCTTACCAAATTCTTTTTATGATACAAATTTGGTTCTGATACCTAAACCAGGAAGAGTCAAAACAGAGAAAGAAAATTATAGACCAATCTCTCTAATGAATAGATGCAAAAATTTTAAATAAAATATTAGCAAATAGATTATAGCAACTTATCACAAGAATAACACACTATGAACAGGTAGGATTTATACCGGGAATGCAGGGCTGGTTCAATATTAGGAAAGCTATCAGCGTAATTGATCATATCAGCACCAAAACTAACAGAAACCACATGATCATCTCAATAGATGCAGAAAAAGCTTTTGACAAAATACAACACCCATTCCTATTAAAAACACTAGAGAGCACATGTATAAATGGAGTCTTCCTTAAAATAATAAATAGCATCTACCTAAAACCTTCAGCAAGTATTATATGTATTGGAGACAAGCTAGAAGCATTTCCAATAAGATCGGGGGTGAAACAAGGATGTCCATTATCACCATTGTTTTTCAATATCGTACTGGAAACATTAGCTTTACCTAGTGGTAAGAGAAGAAAAAGAAATTGAAGGCATTAGAATAGGCAAAGAAGAAACAAAGCTATCACTCTTCGCAGATGACATGATAGTATATTTAGAGAATCCTAGAGAATCAAATAAAAAACTACTTGAAATAATAAACAACTTTAGCAAAGTTGCAGGCTATAAAATAAACCCATATAAATCATCAGCTTTTCTATGTATTATCAACCAAGCCCAACAGCAAGATATAGAAACAGAAATTCTATTTAAACTTACTGTAGACATTATAAAATATTTAGGAGTCTACCTCCCAAAACAAACCCAGGAACTATATGAACACAATTACAAAACACTTTTCACACAAATAAAGTCAGATCTAAATAATTGGGAAAACATCAGTTGGCTCATGGGTAGGCCAAGCTAATATAATAAAAATGATAGTTCTACCTAAGCTAATTTACTTTACACAGTACCATACCAATCAAACTACCAAAAAATTATTTTATAGAATTAGAAAAAATAATAACAAGATTCATTTGGAAGAACAAAAGGTCCAGAATATCAAGGGAACTAATGAAAAGAAATGCAGGGGAAGGTGGCCTAGCCATTCCAGATCTTAAATTGTGTTATAAAGCAGCAATTATCAAAACTGCTTGGTACTGGCTAAGAAATAGAGTGGTAGATCAGTGGAATAGGTTAAGTATGCAGGACACAGTAGTCAATGACTATAGTAATCTATTATTTGATAAACCCAAAGACCCCAGCTTCTGGGTTAAGAACCCACTCTTTGAAAAAAACTGCTGGAAAAACTGGAAAAGAGTATGGCAGAAATGTGGAATCTCACACCATATACCAAAATAAAGTCAAAATGGATTCATAATTTAGATATAAAGGCTGATACTATAAGCAAACTGAGAGAGCAAGGAATAGTTTACCTATCAGATCTATAGAAAACATTATGAAAAGCAAAATGGATAATTTTGATTACATTAAATTGAAAAGTTTTTGCACAAACAAAGCCAATACAACCAAGATTAGAAGGAAGATAGAAAATTGGGAAAGAATTTTTACAACCAGTCTCTCTGATAAGAGCCTCATTTCTAAAATATATAGAGAATTAAGTCAAATTTATAAGAATACAAGTCATTCCCCAATTGACAAATGGTCAAAGGATATGAACAGGCAGTTCTCAGATTAAAAAAAAAGAAATTAAAGCCATCTACAGTCATATGAAAAAATACTCTAAATCACTGTTGATTAGAGAAATGCAAATCAAAACAACTTTGAGGTACCGCATCACACCTATCAAATTGGCCAAGATGGCAAAAGAAGAAAATGACAAGTGCTGGAGAAGATGTGGGAAAATTGGAACACTAATGCATTGTTGGTGGAGTTGTGAAATGATCCAGCCATTTTGGACAGCAATTTGGAACTATGCCCAAAGGGCTATAAATATGTACATACCCTTTGACCCAGCAATAGCACTTCTAGGGCTGTATCCCAGAGAGATCATATAAATGGGAAAAGGACCCACATGTACAAAAATATTCATAGCAGCTCTTTTTTGTGTTGGCAAAGAATTGGAAATTGAGAGGCTGCCCATCAATTGGGGAATGGCTGAGCAAGTTGTGGTATATGAATGTAATGGAATACTATTGTGCTGTAAGATGTGATGAACAGTCTGACTTCAGAAAAACCTGGAAAGACTTGTATGGTCTGATGCTGAGTGAAGTGAGCAGAACTAAGTTATTGTACACAATAACAGCCCTGTTGTTCGATGGCTAACATTAATAGACTTAACCCTTCTCAGCAATACAAGGATCTAAGACATCTCCAAAGGCCTCATTATGGAAAATACTGTCCACATCCAAAGAAAGAACTGTGGAATTTGAATGCAGATCGCAGCGTACTATTTGCTATTTTTTTTCTCTTCTGTTGTGTTTTGTTTCATCTTTCTGGTAGTTCCTCCATTGGTTCTAATTCTTCCTTACAACATCACTAATATGAAAATATGTTTAATAGGAATATATTTGTATAGCCTGTATCAGATGGTGCGCCACCTTAGGGAGGCGATGATGAGGAAGGGGGAGAAAAATGCTAAACTCAAAGGTATATGGAAGTGATTGTTGATAAATCGAAATAAATTAATAAAATAAAAACAATTAAAAAAATAGAGTTGGGGTTATATTGTTGAAGTGTTACATGGCTGATTCTGTGTGATATGTGGAATTCCACACTTAATAGAGCTAATCTATGAGAGAGCCTGGACAAAATTCTACTTAGGATCTAATGTCTCTTGTAAAATGTCAGCCAATTTGCAGAAGCAAATATGTGAACGGTATTATTATTACTTTGAATTAAATGAAGGTGAGAGGTAGACTAGAATAAATGTGGTTATGTCCTCTTAGAAAATTCTTTATCATTTATCTCTGAAATTTCAGTGCATACCTAAACTTCTGTTATAGAAACTTAAATTCTTATAAATGGCTTGGGTAATGGTTAATTGAAATGATATTGACTCTTCATTATCGTGGGGACTATCCCTTACATAGATTGTACTGTTTGCAAGGCACTGGAAGGGAAGGAAACATCCTTGAGCAATTTCAGCTTAAAAGACCACCTCTAGCATACTTGTTACTTGGCAAGGCCTCTCTTAGTTTAGTGTTTTAAAATAGGCTGGAATGAATACAATAATAAAAATTATTTGCTATTATTATCAGTATAAATGGAGATGCCTTTGATTGCATTGGTCTTTAGACTATCCAAACTGTTACCCACATTCAAATAAGAAGCATTAAAATATATTCAGAAGTCTTTGGATTATATTCATTTGAATTTGTGTCTGCTACTGCTGCTGTAACATTGCTGTGACTCTGAGAGACAAATCATCTAATGCTGCTTTACTCAAAAGAATAGGCCTTGAAAAAGTGAATTCAAATCTGTTTTCATTTAAAACTGTCTGTAGCTTTTGAGTTATGTGGGGCAGGTAGGTAGTTCAGTGGATAGGTTGCTGGGCCTGGAGTCAGGAAGACCTTAGTTCAAATCTGGACGCAGACACTTACTGGCTGTATGACCTTGGGGAAGTCATTTAACCTCTGTCTAGGAGTTAGCTAGTTAGCACAGTGGATAGAGCACTGGGTCTGGAGTCAGGAAGACCTGAGGTATAATCTGGCCTCAGACATTTACTAGCAGTGTGACCCTGGTTAAATCACTTCACCTCTGTTTGCCTTAATCCACTGAAGAAGGAAATGGCAAACTATTTCAATATTCTTTGCAAGAAAACCCCATGGATAGTGGTCCACAGGATAATGAAGAGTCAGACATGACAATGACAACAAATAACTTTGGAGGGTTAGGGGGAGAGTACTGAATTATTATTCCAAATTCATTTAGATCAGTAAACCATGATGAGTAAGTTGTAGTTCCTGACCTTTCAGTCCAGAGTGGAGGACAGCTCTTTTTAGGATGAGGAGAAGGAAAAGTGTAAGAACAGTCACATCTATAGTTACTTCCACCATCCTTTTGTCAGTGCTTTCTTCTGTTTACCTGCCAGCTGTTGATGGAGGAGCACCAAAGTTATTTACAGCTTTAAAAGTCACAAAAGGCTGGTCTTAGGGAGTGCTGCTTCTCTGGCATGTGCTTTTACCTCCAGGCCTACATGGATGGTCCTAGCAAACTTGAGACCCTCTTCTTGGTGCTAAAGAGAATTCAGTTGTTTTTTGAGGCAGCCAGGATATTTTATCCTTTCTTGAAGATCAGTAATATTTCCTGTTTGACATAAATGTCTTTGGTTTTATACTGATCTTTTGGGCCTATATTTGTTTTGTGGGCCTATATTTGGGGCCTGTGTTTTATTTTCATAGATATTGCAGTGGCGATTGGTTTTAAGGTGATTTAGCTGAATTTCAGAAATTGTTATCAGACAGTTTTGTGATTTCTAAGACTATGATTGCAACCAAAAAACATGTTAATTTAAACAGAATTAGATTATGCGGAATGTTTGACAGTGATATTTATACATGTTAGAGGAGAGAAGGAGAACTATTCTTGGAGCTACCTTTTGCTCTTGATAATTTTCTTGGTTTCTTTTGACTACTTTTTAGGGTCTTCACCAGAGACTCCCATTGAATACCAGAGATGAAATAGTATTCATTACGTTTTTTCATATGGGAACTCTTTTTGAAAGTTCTGTTGGTGCAGAAAGCCGAAAACCTCCTAGTCTATAAATTCATTTCTTCTTACTAACTCTGTTACTGCACAAGTTATGCGGCTGCTCTAGGCCTCAGTTTCCTCATCCGTAAAATGAGGGAGTTGGATCTGATCCTATTTAAGGGTCTCTTCCACCTCTGATTCTTGTTTTCTTTTCATTTTTAAAACAGTCTGGTCCTTGCAATTACATTGGTTGTGTCTCAAAACAACAAAGATGAATTTCTTTCTTCCCATCTCCCCTCCCAGAAAGGAAGAATACTTATATTTATGATAACCTTATTAATCAAGAATGCGACCTCATGCATTGGGCATTTTGTACTAAATGGGTATGTCATGGACTCACAGATTCAGAGCTAGAAGGGACCTTAGCAGCCAAATGGTCTGACCCCCTCATTTTACAGATAAAGACCTGAGGATAATAGATGAAGTGTCTTTCCAAGATCACCCAGGTAGCACGTGTCAGGTGGTGGCATTGGAGCCCTGTTCCTCTGACTGTAAAGCCGCAGTGTGCTTTTCCCTGTGTCTCTCCATCTGTGTGTTTGGTCCTTAAAATTCTTACTCTCATTTTGATGTTTATTCAACAAATAATTTTTCAAATTGTGTCTAGAAGCCAGTGAGTTAAGCAGACAGATACAAAGATGACTACAAAGCTGTCCATGTCCTTCGCGACTTTAAAGTCCAGTAGGAGAGACAGCATTAGTTTACTTGGGGAGGTCAGAGGAGGTGAAACGTCCAGATAACTGATGCTCATCTGTTGAAATGACAATTGGAAAACATTATGTAAATCCTTTAAAAGTATGTTTATAGGCTCTTTTTTGTAATGAGCATACTAAACAGAATGGAGCCTTCTTGATCATTTGTTTTTCATCATGAACATCACTTGTACTTACTGCAATAGGGTAATGATGACCTTGTATAATTGAGGTGTGTAAGGTTGCTGACCTGCAGTGTATAGTATTAGGCTTCTATGCTTTGATTTTGTCAGCCTTTTTTCCTAGCTTTTCTGTCACTCGCTTTGCTATCACTTATTGCTGTGTATGCTTGTCTCTAGCAACCCTTCCCCCTTCCTTTTTCCTTAAGACTTCTATGCGTTAGGAGACCAGATAACTCAGAATTTTTTCTAAAGTGAGAATAAATAAGCTTTGAATGAGTACCTGAGACATTTTTGTATGACTGCCTCCGTGCATAAACTTGGACATCTAAGGGCTAGCAGGAGGGAGAATAACATGAGAGGGTTGGTTCCTCCCCACCCCTACCACACCCCCCCCCATTTTGGATTTCATTTTAGCTGAAGATCTGGATAAATGAAGCATTACTTCTATATTCTAGTTTGGTTTCTAGAACTTTGAATAGCCCAGCAATTGTTTTGTTAAATGGACCCTATTTTAAAGAACATTAAGACTGTGAGGCTATTCTAGAATAGGGTTTTCCTGAAAAAGTTGTGTTTGGAATGCTTTGTTTTAATATATAAACTTATGTTTGACTTCAACAGAATTCCTCTACCTGGATTGGTGGAAACAATGAACCATTGACTGGCTTTACATGGAGAGGTGGTTGTGAGAGAGAAACAACAGGCATACAGGTCTGGAATGAGGTGTTTGTAATTGATAGGCCAGATGGAACAAAGGTAAATTTTTTTTTTTAACAAATCTTCCTTTCTGTTTTCTTTCCTTCTATCTCCCCCTACCCCCCATCCCCTTCCCTAAGTTTTTAAAAAATTCATCTTTTATTTGAGATTTAACTGTAAATGAAGTTTTCTTTGTGGTATCTAATCTATTTTAATATCTCTGATGCCTTGTCTGAGTTCAGGTATGTGAGATTGACTAGTTTAGACTATCTCTCTGTCCTTTGTAATCTCTCTGCTTTTTCAAACAAAATTGTAACTGGAGGACACTTTATCCCATAACAAGAGGCATTTTCTTATTCCTTTGTCTTTTTTCTGTCACTTCTTTTTCTTACTTCTGATTCTCTTATCCCTTGAAGATCACCTACCAAACCCTCATAGTAAAGATAAAGGAGAACTTCTTGGTAATCAGGAGGGAAGGGGGTTGTGTAGAGTCGCAGCAGTCACAGGCTGTGGAAGGGATGGGGAGGTTGGGGCTACTCGTGTGAAGCCAGGAAGGCTTTCTTCTTTTGTTAGTGATGAAATGTGCAGAGAACCCTGCCATTATTGGGAAGAAGTGTTCTCTGGCATGCCTCTCCTCTTCCCTGGTAACCTAGGTCATACTGTTACTTCCATTTGCCAGACAAGTAGAAGAATCATTGGCTGAGGCGTACATTTGGGGATGGTCACACTGAACACTGGGTATTCTGAGTTATGGCAGGTAGCCTGTGAATCTCACAGTGCCCACGAGAGGCTGTTAACTGTTATGCAATAACTTCAGAAACTCGGCTTCTTGTCTCTGGCTCATCGCTGCTTTGTAATTACTTTCTTGTTTAAGTGCAAAAAATATTGGGCTAATGAATTGACAAACAAAATAGTTAAGAAAGACCCTAAATATAATTCTGCTAGCCTATAGTTATGTGTGTCTATATCATAGAGTCCATTGTTGATGGCCAGTGCATTTGCTCAACAAGCTAATTTTTTTGTAATTCTAGGTTGCTGTACTGTTGATGGACACCCAGGGTGCCTTTGATAGCCAATCAACTATCAAAGACTGTGCAACTGTATTTGCTTTGAGCACTATGACAAGTTCTGTTCAGGTGAGACATAGAAATTACATAGGATGCTCCAACTAGACAACCCTAACACATTTTAATTATTTTCTACATACATTTTCCTTTAAAAACTGAAAGAGATTAGAGAAATCTTAAGGCTTATGTTTCTCTGTCTCTTTTTCTCTCTCTCTTGAATTTCTGTTTTCTGTTGTTCTAAAGTCATACCATATTTTAATTACCTTCAAAGAAGAAGCAATAAGTCATTCATCCTAAATTCCCAGGCTTTTCCCATAGTACCTGTTTTTATAAAAGGAAAATAGAGGTTGTATTAAGTGCCAGTCTTAATCCAACCCAACTGTAAATTTGCCAGAATTATAAGATGTAAGATGGTGTGTGTGTGTGTGTGTGTGTGTGTGTGTGTGTGTGTGTGTGTTGAGCTAATCAGGAATAAGAAATTTTAGCATTGGAAACTTTTTTTTTTTTGGGTAAAGCTAGGGCTTGGTCATTGTCTGAGCTAATGGTAAAAGTACAGAGAAGTAAAAACCTAGAAAATTCCAAATTTTGCTCCGGTTGTTTTCGCCTTCCTCATTTATCTCTTATTGTAGAATTTAAACCTCTGACTCCTTTATTAAGAAAAGACATAATAACTCTTGGTATTACCAGTTTTGTTGATAATAAACATAATTGTTATTTTATTTCACAAGTTCATAAGCAAGACAATCTGTCTTTCCCCCAGCTTTGCAGTTAGCACAGACCCATCAAGTGTCCTGCATTTATCTTCTCATTTTCCTTGTGGAGAAGTAGGTACTAATCCAAGCAGATAAATGGTTGAAACATGGACACTGGGGGGAAAAAGAATCTCCAGGATACTTCATCCCATGAAACTTTGGAAGCATTTTATACTGACATCTTTTTAAGAAAAGAAAATATGATGCCCTAAAGATAAAAATTTGTCCTTGGCAACTATTGCAGTTGGTGACACTCATATTCTGGAAGGTATATGAAAAGTCTTTTTGTTCACATGTCAGGAATGTACAAGCCCTTCATGTGGGAGACACCTTAGTATTTTACCAAATTGGGAAGGGTCCTTCCTATGCCTCAGTCCTCTTGGTTTCCTTTCCACTCCCCTTTCCATTTCCTCTTTTCTATTAGCTTATATTAGACATTTCCTGATTAAATGTGAAGTTAAGTACATAGTGTGAGGCGAGGAAGCATTCCTTTAAACCGAGAATTCTTAACCTGGGGTCATTGAATTTGTTTTTAAAAAATATTTTGATAAGTACTTTTCATTAATAAAACTGTGTATTTAAAAACATTCTGAGGATTTGTCCATAGGCTCACCAGACTGTCAAGAAGGGAGTCCATGACATATAAAAACATTAAAACCCTTGCCTGAAATTTCTGTCCCTCCTTCCAGAGCATCCTGAGCCTCCATATCCTAAAGTGGGGAGAGGGGGGAGGTAGCAAGGATAAGGGGATGAAGATGAGACTTTGATCTTCATTACTTTAGCTAAGTTTTGGAATAGAACCTACCAGCACCACTGCTAGGATGCTGCCTTTGGTTCTGTTATCCTTTTCTCTTTATCTGTATTTTTTTTTTTTTTTAGGCTAGGCAGTGAGTTAAGTGACTTGCCCAGGATCACACAGCCAGTAAGTGTCAGGTGTCTGAGGCCAGATTTGAACTCAGGTCCTCCTGAGTTCAGGGCCAGTGCTGTATCCGCTACACCACCTAGCTGCCCCTAATCTGGAATTTTCTAAGGCACTGTCTCCCAGTGCCTATGACCATGCCTTTACATGGTTTCCTTTGGTAATTTTGACTCACTAGCTAGCTGCAGGCAGCATGGTGTAGTAAACTCAGTGTTGGACAAGTTATGCCCTGTCCAACTAGGGATTTGCTAGGCTGTCTTGGTGCATAGTAGATGCTTAATAAATGTTGATTGATTGATTGATTCCCTTGTCTGAATCTCTGGGTGAGTTGCCTGGCTGGTCTGCCCTTTATCCTTCCCTTAGAGAAAGTTAACTAAGAGTATAAGAACTGAATTACCAAGACATGTCGTAAAGCTGGAGGTGATTACTGTATTTACCAAATCAAATGAATGGCATAGACAATGAGTTCAGCTTCTTTAGCTTGTTGTTTGATGCCCTCTGGTATCTGGTGCCACCACACCTTTCTAATTTTATTTACTGTTCTCTCATGTGTGGTTTACACTCTAGACAAACTAAACTACTCAACACTTCTGGAAATGAGAGAGAGCACAGCAGAAATGAGGTCCAGATGGAAGTCAGCAGCTCTAACCAAGACATATCAATGGGTGGGGAAGTAGTGCATGGCATTTCTACCATAAACAGTGTCACATTTATAAACAACTGAAGCTTTACAAAGTGCTTTCCCCCAGAAGACATTGTAAAGTAGGTGGTATCATTATTCCTACATGTAATAAATATTTGTAGAATTTAAAATATAATTTGATATCAAAAGGTTTTAAAATCATACCTGCCCTTCTAGGCCCCACTCTTTCCACTGAGGCTTTTCTGACTTACACAGCAGTCTTGGAAGTAATTTCTCTCTCTATTCTTTATAGCATTTTGCCCGTCCATGACTGTCATAGCACCTGTTACATTTTGACCTATGCTTTCGTTATTTGTATATGTGTCTCACATTGGATGTCTCAGGCATCTCAAACTCAACATGTCCAGTCCTCCTCATTTTACTGTTGGGAGCACTGCCATCGTCCTTGTCACTCAGTCTCCCAACTTTGGTGTTGTCCAGGACTTCTCATTTGGACTCACTCCTCATATCTAAGCTCTTCACAATGTCTCTCACATATATACTCTTCTGTTCATTCCTAGAGCCACTAGCCTAGTTCAGGCCTTCATCACCTTTTTTCTGGACTACTGCAGTTGCCTATTTGGTCTTTCTGCTCCATTCCATCCTCTCCTCAGGGAATTCCATCCTCCAAAGGGAATGTCGTAAAGCTCAGACCTCACTCCCTCATACAGACCTCAATAAACTCCAGTGTCTCCGTGTTGCTTCTAGTATTAAATAAAAATTCTTCTCTTTATCATTTAAAACTTTTTACACTTTACTCCTCTCCATACATTATAATACAGCTGCTCTGGCCTATTAACTCTTCTTTGTATCTAATGTGGCATCCTCATCTCTGTGCCTTTTGCCTGTGTGTCTCCCATATCTGGAGTGCTATCCCTTTTTACGCCGTCTCTTGGAATGGAATCCCTGGATTCTTTTAAAGCTTAGCTTAAAGACACCTTGTACAGGAAGCTTTTCCCCATCCCATAACTGCTAGAGTGGGGTTGGGGAAACTGCGGCCTTAAGGCCACATGTGACTCTAGATCCTCAAGTGCAGCCCCTTTGAATGAATCCAAACTTTACAGAACAAATCCCCTTCATAAAAGGATTTGTTCTGTAAAACTTGGACTCAGTCAAAAGGCTGCACCCAAGGACCTAGAAGGCCATATGTGGCCTTGAGGCTGCAGGTTCCCCAGCCCTGTACTAGAGCATTCTGCTTTAAGATTTTTTTGCCTTTTTTGTAACAGCTGTGCTTAATCTAGGGCCTGGCACTTAGTAAATACTTAATAAATAAATGCTTTTTGACCGACCAACGTCCCACTCTTAAATCATAATTAAATTCTACAAATATTTATTACATGTAGGAATAATGATACTACCTACTTTACTTACTTTATTTTGCCAGTCCATGCCTATCATGGTCGTTTGGGGAAAGCAAACTGCTTTATGAATGTGAGGCTGTTTATGGTACAAATGCTGTATACACCCCCACCCATTGATATGCCTTGGTTAGAGCTGCTAGCTTCCATTTGGATCTCATTTCTGCTGTGCTCTTTTTCAGTCTTCCCACCTAGCTCTGGGTAACCACATAGTCACCTGTGGCATCCACTGCTGGGGTACCTTCTCTATTAAAACTTCAGTTACTGTTAAACTAACTTCTACGAAACAGGATCTTCTTGTCGTTGTTTAGATTCCCTCTGAATAAATGAAGAAGCATTTATTAAGGTCTTAAAATGCGTAAAGTGCTGGGAATACAAATAGAAAGTGGGAAAAAGTCTCTACCCTCAAGGAGGTCACATTCTAATGGGAGAGAGCACTTCAAGCTGGAGGTCACATGGAAAGGCCCAGTGGCACCCAAGCAGCTGGTGATGCAGCTTCTTTTAAGGTCATTTCCACCAATAATACCATAAACCCTTTGACTTCCTACTGGTTAATTAGTGCTAATGTTGTAACAACATGCTCTTTCACCTACCTAAGGAAAACTGGAGAAAGGACCCACCTGGGAGCTTAGCTCTTCCCACATCGTAATGTTCTCCAGATGCTCTGCTAACAGAAAGCTTTTCAAAGCACTGTGAGAAGGATACAAGCACATGAACTACTGCAGCTAGCTAGTTGCTAAAGAGTCAGGAAAATGAGGTGCTTGGTCGTCAGTGAAGCAGAGTATGATATAACTAATCCAGATTGATGAGCTCAGTTGATAGGAGCGACAAAGGCAAAGCTCCTGCTGATAAGACTAGGAATTGCTGTGCTTCAAATTTGAAGTTTTTAATCATGGAAATATTTGACTTTTAAAATCAGAAAATGAAGATTATTGTAGAAAAAACCCTTGATATCTTTATTTTGTTGGTTATAACTGTAGATGAAAGCTTCATTTATGCTGTGGTATAAAAATTATAGCTGGTATTCCGTTTAAAATGATAAACTTATACCCTTTGTAAATCTTACAGTGCTATGTCAACATTGATTGTTTTTCTTAACAGGTATATAATTTATCTCAGAATATTCAAGAAGATGATCTTCAGCATTTACAAGTATGTATATTAGGAAATTGATATTAAATGGTTTTTGATAGAATATTTCATCTTCATATCTACTTGGAAAATCTTAACACCCCTCCCCCCATTCTAACTATAACAATGTTGTGTGTTATGAAGTTATAAATCAGTGTGGTTCTTTATCAGGATAATCTTTGGTATATAAACACTGTTAGAAAAACTTAATGTTTGATTTCTTTTAATGTGCTGTTTGAGCTATATTTAATTTCTGATGAAAAAAATACCATTTAATCAGTGTCACATCACACCTTCTTCCTATCTTCCTGTGTCATTAATTTTAATAGCCTGATTTAATAGTTGTTTACAGAGTATGGAAGACTTGCAATGGAAGAAATCTACCAGAAGCCGTTTCAGGTAAATTTTTAAAAGTTATTTTACCTCAGCATGAAAAGTTTTCAAGTTAGCTTCTGTCTTCTGGAGAAACAGTAGATTTTAGTAAGTACATCCTGTGGAACTGATAGTTGAATCTTTGGCAAATACCACTTAAGTTGCTCATAAATTTTCCAGAAAGATAGGTAAGGAAGGAGTGAATCTGGGCTGTTTGTTATCAGTAATTTTTTCAAGTTTTCCAAAGGTTCTGCTACTTTTCTTTCAGTGTAATTGACGTGGTTTTCATGTAGGGCTGTGGTTCTGTTTCACCCTTATATTACCACCTCCTCTCCCCACTTGACCCTTATGTGAGAAAGCCCCCACTTATTTCAACTCTGAACTCATTTTCTTGGGTACACTTTAGGTGGCTATAAGAGATTGTAGCTTTGTGGTTTGGGTCAATTTAATCACTTTTTGTTTTGGTTAGTACTTATCCTTGTTGCAGGATTCTAGGCTTTGTGAGGCTAAAATTAGATTTAAGTGGTTTTTAATGTATTTTGTTTCCTGTGGAGGAACCCTTTGTAATGAAGGGAATGCAAATGCTATAATTTCAGTTGTGGTTTCTTTTTCATATGTTCTGCATGTAATAGCAACTGAATATTTTGAAATCATAGAATATTAAATCTGCTACTACTGGAGATCATCTAGTCCACCCTCTTTTTAGATAAGGAAAAAGATTCATTTGATTGACTTGCCAGTTTAATTTTACTCTTGGCTTGGAGATGGTTGTAGACAATAAGATTGTTCTTTGTGTTTCACCAAATTTTGTTTGTTTATTGATGTTATACATTTTTGATGATGATAATAATCCTGTTAATATACTGTTTTACTGGATTTTTGCTGACTACATTTTGGAAGCGACTGGCTAGGGTGAAGGTTACAGTCTCCTGTGTGTAGAGGTAATGTTATTGAATCGACCTTATGTCAAATATGTTATTTTGGCCTCTATTTATACCAGGTGGGGTCAAAGTACACTGGACTTGAATTTTTTGAAATCCTGGTTCCACCTAAGCTTTGTACTGATTGCATAACCTTGAGTACAAACCACTTTACCTTTCTAATTTCTCATCTATAAAATGAATGGGTCGGACTAAATAATCTTCCAAAATAGCTTTCAGCTCCAAAAGTCAGTAGTTTTACTCACCACCAACTTAATATAGTTGGTTTATCTTCTGGAATGAAGAGTCAGCTAATGTACTTTATTATGATCAAATTATGTGTTTAATCCCATTGTGGTTTTAAAAAATTAAGTTGCCAACATACTTTTAAATGGTGCTAAGGTCCAATTTTACTCTGATAACATTTATTAAACTTTCAGTTAGATAATGGCTGTGTGTGATGGGAGTGGGAGGCTGGTATTACTGGATCGTATATGTATATGCATACACATGCACATATCACACATGTGTGTGTGTATTATTGGGGGAGGGGTTGTGTGTGTGAGTGTGTAATATGGAGAGAACAAATGAGGAAAAGTCAGAAGCAGATTATACCATTGTTTCTGGTAAAGATTGTTTAGAGGATTAAGGGAAACTTGGGTGGTAATAGCAGTAAATGCAGTTATTTTTGTGTGCTGGTAAGATGATCACTTTTTCTTTTTGTGTAGACATTAATGTTCTTGATTCGAGATTGGAGTTATCCATATGAGCATTCATATGGCTTGGAAGGAGGAAGACAGTTCCTTGAAAAAAGATTACAGGTAAGCCAAAGTTAGAGAATGAAGAATGAACATGTAAGTAGTACGAAACATCCAATAAGTAGTATTTAATAATTTGTATTAACCAGAAACAATAAAATAACCATGGTAATAAAATGCAGTAGGTACTTAGAAAAGGGGTAGTCCTATTCAAAATAACTGCAAAATGCATAAAATACTTGAGAGTCATTCTTCCAAAGCACACTCAATATTATATGGATTAAATTACCAAATGCTTCTTACAGAAATAAAGAACAACTTAAATAGCTGGAGGAATAAATAAAAAATAAGTGCTTATGGTAGAGCTATACCAATAAAATTAAAACAATAGTACTACAAAAATTAATTTGTGAATTTAATTCTTTACCAAACAGACTATCCAAAGGATTCTTGCTAGAGCTACATAAAGCAATAAAATTCATTGAGAGGAACCAAAGATTTAGAATATCAAGGAAAATAATGAAAAAAGAGAAATAGCATGTCCAGACCTCAGATTATATTTAAAAGACTATATGTCCAGACTATATTTAAAAGGTAGCAATCAGAACCATTTGGAACTAGTTAAAAAAACACAAAAGTAGATCCATAGACTAGACTAGGGAGAAACATCCTGTGGTGGGGGGATCATTGACCACTGTGCAGAAGGGCTTCATACACACCAAAATATTTATAGCAGCACTTCTGTGGTAACGAAAACTGAAAACAAAGTAGATGCCCGTTGATTTAGGGAATGGCTAAAGAAGTTTTGTTACATGAGTGTAATGAACTAGTACTGTACTGTGAAAAAATTATGAGTGTGTGATGAATATAGAGAAGCCTGGAAAGACTTACATGAATAAATCCAAGATGAAGTGACCAGAACCAAGAAAACAACATGCATGATGCTACAACAATATAAATAGAAAGAACAACCACCACAAAATAATCAGAACTGAAAATTGTGAAATTACAGACTATATTTGTTCCCAAAGAGAGACAGGAGAAAATACCCTACCCCTCCTTTATCCCTTGTAGAGGGTGGCATCTGTTGCTTTGTGAAGTTGCATCAAATCTTTTTGATGTGTTTATTGGTTCTGCTACCCCTCCCCCCTTTCTTTTTTCTCTCAACAGTCTTTATCTGGCAGTGAGTGGAGGAGGGGGAGGGATATGGGTGAAAACTAAGTGAAAGAAAAACAAAAAAAGAACAATAAAAACCTAGCTTAAAAAATAACTATAGGATTTTATTTTTAAAAATAGAGAAAAGAACACAGTGGTATTTTACCAGGAAAACCATTTATTTTACATGCATTGAATTTTAAAGCTAGAAGGGGACCTCAAAGATGTTCTGATCAGTCCTCTCATTTTACACATGAAGAAACTGAGGACCAATTGAGAGGTGATTCACTTGTCTACAGTATTAGTTTTTCAGTTAGAACTAACAAAATAATGCACCAGAAGTCAGGAGATTAGAATTCTAGTTCACTGAAACATAGAATTTTAATCTTGAGTCCGTGTTATATGAAAATTGATTAAAGAACTGAACTTGTTTAGCTGGGAAAGGGGAAGTCTAAGGGAGAGGTGACGACTGTCTTCAAGTATTTGAAGGGCTCTCATGTAGCTGTCTGCAGAAGTGGGCCCTCCCTCTTTGAAGTCTTCAAACAGAAGCCATGAGTATGAGTAGATGACTGGAGAGATCCCTTCCAACCCTCAAATTCTTTGATTCTATGAACTAGAGTTCAGATCTCTTGATTCCTGGTGCGATGCTTTTTTCATTACACAATGTACAGACCTTCCCCAGTTCCCCATTAAAACTTAAAACTAAATTAAAACATTAATGTCTCTGCAGTACAAATTTTTTCAGAATCTACCCTGAGGTACTCCTGAGATGCCCACAGACCTCCTACCTGAGAGGGATGTAGGGAATTTAGTATCAGAGTGATAGAGAAAGTAGTAGGACTGGAGTAGTGGACAGTGTTGAGTCTCCACATGTGGTAGCACAGCTAGTTATGGGGGGGGGGGGGGGAACGGAACGGAGACGACATCAGCTCCAGGGTTGCAGAGCCTGGGAGCAGGAAAGACCTGTAGCCATCACTTTTGCAGTTGGAGAAAAGAGGCCAGTGTGGGGGAAAGGCCTAGAGACTTTTCCTAATTGGTGTGCCTTAGGAGGAACCCCAAGTCAGAGAAAAAGACTGGATAGAACTTGTCATAGAATAGACTTGGAGTTAAAAGGGACCTGAGAGGTTTAGTCCAACCGTCTACTTTACCTGTGTGCAAACGTTAATGCGATATAGGTCATCCCAGTAGTAAGTTGCCAAGCTGGAATTGACCTTCACATCTTGTATTCTTTTCTTGCTTCTCTCTCACCTTTTGAATTTGGGTACTCATCCTTACGAAACACTTAGTTTTAAAAAAGGAATGCCTGTATTGAGTGGAATCTGCAAAGTGCCTTGGCTGATTCTCTTATGTTTCCTCAGTGTTCATTGTTGGCATTTAATCGTATTTGTTTAAAAACCAAAGTCTTTATCTTGTTTTCTTCTTACCTCATCACAGGTAAAGCAGAACCAACATGAAGAGCTGCAAAGTGTAAGGAAGCATATTCACAATTGTTTCTCCAACCTTGGCTGTTTCCTGTTGCCACATCCTGGTCTTAAAGTCGCAACTAATCCAAGTTTTGATGGGAGATTGACTGGTAGGAAAATCCTGGTTATTACCACTTTTTAAAGCAAGTATTAGTTGGTTTTGTTTCATATGGGAGTTTGGATTTATGAGGCCACTGGAATATAAATGCTTTGCTGCTCATTTTTCTGTTTTGAAGCATTTTTAAAAAGTGGTTACCATCCTCCTTGTTGTTTCAAGGTTTTTAAAGTTGAATTTTATCACAACTATCTAAACAATAACTTTTATGTGTCAGCTTTTTACTAGTGGCAACATTTTAAAAAGTTGGTCTTGAAGACTGTGTACACTTATTTCCAAGACATATAGCAGTCTACTAAGAAACTCTAATGTACTAACAGATGTAGATTTGGGTCTTCTTTGTTTGTTTCAGAAGATAATGCAATTCCTTTTTAATGTAGTTTTGTGGAATTAAATGGAGGAGGGTTGAGGATTGAAGAAACTCATTCAGAAGGACTGGAAAAAGCAAAACATAAACACTTAAATAAAATCAAAACAAAATACCAACAATTTCTTAACCTGTGAGCCACTGACTGAAATGAGACTTTTGACTCATGGATTATTCTTACTCTGTTCATTCACTGCTCATTTATTAAGCCCCTTCTGTTTGTCAAGCATGATTCTAGAGACAAGGCTTAATACACAAAACATTTCCTGTCTTCCATGAGTTTACGTTGTATTTAGCCATCATTTTCAACGAGGGTATAGGGAAACTTTATAATGTTGAATCAGGTACCTACTGTAACTAGCTGTATCAATTTACATACTGTGTATAATTAGCTCAGTAAAAGTGATGTAAATTTTTTGAATTATGTGCTATAAAAAAAAGAAAAAAATAATTAATAGAGCTTCTCCATGAAGCTGTGTAAATAAGGGATGGTTTCTGTACTGCTTTTCCATAATAGAAACCTATTTTATGCCACTGGGGACTGAATCTCTATTTCTTTTGTGACTAATTTAGTGTTGACTAATTCCATCTCTACTAGATATTGATGAAGACTTTAAAAAAGAGCTTCGCAATCTGGTTCCGTTACTGCTTGCCCCTGAAAATTTGGTAGAAAAAGAGATAAGTGGATCCAAAGTGACTTGTAGAGATCTTGTAGAATACTTTAAGGTAGGCAAACTCTGTTATATTTAAAACCACTAAAATGTAATTTCCTAAATTAGAAGTGATAGCTAGCTCATGAGGTATGACATTGTTACATGGAGATGTGTTGAGAGAACTGGTTCTTAAAGCAATGACAAGGAAAATTTTAAGTCTGTTCTCCTTTGCTTTTGATGAATAGAACTTGTAATTGTGATGAATTGCTTCATTTCCTGCAAGATTATACTCACTTTCCTAATTTTCCAGCCTTTATCTTAAGGTTTGAAATGGGGTTGGTGGATGTGGGAGATGACAACAAAAACAGTGACATTCATGATGCTGTAACTAGCATTTATGAAACCTGGTAGGATTGAGAATCATTAACTCCCTATCTGTGGTGATCAGGAAAAGTCTCTTTTGGAGTTGTGACTGTTTGCCAAGAGCAGTTGAAGTATAATTAATGGCAAAGTACCTTTATGGCTAGCACTTTCAGCACACTTCATTCCTCTTCAGTTATTCTTTTCCATCCTTCAAAGTGTTAGGATTACTACCACTGAGAATCAGTTAGAATAAATAATGTAGTGGAAAATCAGGTCTGCATTAATTATTCAAAATTTGGAATAGGGGTTGGGGTAAATGAAGGTTGATATTTTCTGTTATAACCCCAACTCCTTTTCTAAAAACTCTTGGTTTTGGTGTGATTTCATATGAAGTAAGAAAGTTTTGATAGTCATTTACATGGAAGTGTGTGTGTGTGTGTGTGTGTGTGTGTGTGTGTATGAGAGAGAGAGAGAGAGAGAGTGTGAGTGTGTGTGTGTGTGTGTGTGTGTGTGTGTGTGTGTGTGTGTGTGTTTGTGTTTGTGGAGGTGGAAGGAAGGTGCAGGCCCCAAACTTGATATCTTTTTTTCCAGCATCATCTGTATTTCCTTTTCTTCTCCTACCTCATCTCTGAGAGCTCTCTCTTTTAATAAACAATTTTTGAAAGTTCAGTAAAATTAACTAACATATTGAAAAAGCTGCCATATGTGGTATTCTGCACCCTAGAGGGTGGAAGCTTTTCATATCTCTCCTTTGCTTACTTTCAAAGCATTCCATTTTGAAGGCTTTTTTTTTTTTTCCATTTATGTTGTTGTACTTATTCTTTATGTTGTTTTCCAGGTTCTATAAAGTAGATCTAATTTAAGACAGGTGGAAATGTTTCAGTTCAAATATATCCTATAGTCTTTTAGGTTTAATTTACCTTTTATTTAATAACTTTTTATAAAGGGGGCAGGTTGGTAGTGTTGTGAAACCACCATGTAATATCTCTTTGTGACAATCAACATGCTTTACTTGGTGATGAAAGCAGTTTTGCTGAATGATCGTGTGTATGAACACCTCCCCTCATTATTTAAAGTTTTGTTTTGGTATTTTTGATGCAGATTTTAAGAATGACCAATTAATGAAGATTTGTTTGTTTTTAGGCTTATATTAAAATCTATCAAGGAGAGGAGCTTCCACATCCTAAATCTATGCTTCAGGTACTTTATCATATTTTGTATATTTGAGGGGGGAAACGGGCTTAACATGGAAAGTTATACTGGGGTTGTGAATAAATTTTACATGATTTTTAAACTATGTGACTGCAATTTTGAAGGTAATCTGAAGTCATACCTTGCTTGGATTGGGGAATTTGACAAATGTTTTGTTCAGCTGATTGTCTTGGCATAGATTAGAATAATTAAATTAGAAAGGCTGAGTTCATTTTTTATCATATACTGGTACATATGGGTAAAGCACTGTACTAAAAACTGTATCTCATGTTATATGAGAGGAGAAAACCTTCCTTTTAGGTACCTGACTTAGCAAGTTTTTTCATACCTTTGTTAATGGTGATGGCTTAATATAGATACCTGAACTAAACTTTCTTTTTCTTGAGGCAAAATAATAATAATAATATTACATTTTAGTTCCTTTCATTTGTCAATAATTTATCTTCTGGAATGAAATTTGTTTTTTGAAAATGTATTGATTTGGGACTTAGTTTGTAAGAGTAAGAATGTGTTGTATTATTAGGAAATTTTTGATTAACTGAGAACGCTTAGGATTTGCTGCTTTGGACAGCCTACCAATTTTACAGTATAGCAGGCGCATTTCCCCCCAAAATAGGAAATTTATCTTTATGGATTGGAGTGTGTCTTTACTTTTACATGGATTATGTGACTGTTTTTACTCTTGAATGAACTATATGAGAGAAAAATGTTAATTATTCATTGGATGGAGATGTCTCATTTTTAACCCTATTCTGACCACCTAACTTATTTTTGGATGATTTGTAGTTATAATTACTTGGTGTATGTCTAGGTCATTTTAAATATTAGTGTCATAGGATTTAGATCTGGAAAAAAACATCAGTCTTCTAGTCCAGCCCCCTCATTTTACAAAGAAATTTGAGGTCCAGAAAGTGATTGTTCAAGAATTCAGAGTTAGGGGAAAAAAAAAAAGAATTCACAGGTAGCAAGTAATAGAGTTGGGCTTTGGGCCCAGATTTTCAGTGCTTTCTATTACATTATTCCGTGCTTTTACCTTAATATAAGGGAAATGTAATTAGGAAAGAATATAGTTAGTGGCTTCCCATCCCCCCAGTCATCCTCCAAAAACTAAAATTTGTGTAAAGCAAATAGAGCTAATCTTTGAATCTGATGAATCTTTGGACTTATTATTGTTTCTCTTCTTGGAAAAAATGTATATAATTTTTTGTAGCTTATGTTTGAAGACTAAAATTAGACATCAAAAGTGTTCTTATTTAATAGAAGTTTTTTTTTTTAAATAGGCAACAGCTGAAGCCAACAATCTTGCTGCAGTAGCAGGAGCAAGGGACAGTTATAGCAAAAACATGGAGCAGGTTGGTAGTTTTGTAATTTTGCAGTTGTTTTTGATGTAAGTCAGTTATTTTAAATAGTCGTTTTGAGTTCATTGTCATCACCACAATCATCACAAGCACGTCCTAGTCCCCTTCCTTATTCTCATTCTTGGAAATAAGGTGTTTTTACAAAGATTATATACCATTTGAGAAGGAAAAGAGACCTGGTGGCAGGCCATGAGCCATATGGGTAGAATTTTTTTTTTTGTTAAGTACTTTAGAATGCTGTTAATAGTAGCCTCTGATAAAATAAGCAAGGTTAAGGCCCATAGTAGTTTTTAAAATTAACTCTAAATTGAAGATAATTTGGTAGTGTATTTGTTATATTTTCACCATGCATCTTCCTAGCAATTTTCACTGTATCTTCCATTCAGGTATGTCAGTCTCAATCTTTATTAAGTGCCTACTACATTCCAGGCACTGGGAATTCAAAGATAAAAATAAAACTGTCACAGCCCCCAAGGATAATGACATTTTATCAGGGAAAATGCACTTGGGCGAAGGCAGAATGAAGGTGACCCAGAATAATGGAAGTAACTTGCCTTCCATGCTGTTGTTTTGTATAAGGATGATACTGTAATACTTGAAAGTTTTGGGCGGGTTTTAAATGATCTCTTTGCACTTCTGTTTAGAAGGGAAATGACTTCATGTGCCTTTGTGGCTTAAACAAACCTTTTTGGTGAAGCACATCATTCAACGTACTCGATTTCAACTCTGAGCTGTTAAGACCTTGGGCCTTGCATAGTTCTGTCTGTCATTGTAAGAATTAAAGTTAGGCAGTGTTTTTTAAAAAATGTTATTTGTAGAAGGTAGCTCATTGTACTCCCGTTTTATTTGAATAGGTTTGTGGTGGAGATAAGCCTTACATTGCACCTTCGGATTTAGAAAAAAAACATTTGGATTTCAAGGAGGTAGCTGTCAAACAGTTTTGTTCTGTGAAAAAAATGGGAGGAGATGAGTTCTGCCGTCGTTATCAAGACCAGCTTGAAGCTGAGATCGAAGAAACCTATGCAAATTTTGTAAAGCACAATGATGGCAAAAACATCTTCTATGCTGCTCGTACCCCTGCCACACTGTTTGCAGTCATGTTTGCTATGTATATAATCTCAGGACTGACTGGCTTCATCGGCCTGAACTCGATAGCTGTCTTGTGTAACCTGATAATGGGTTTAGCACTGACATCCCTTTGTACTTGGGCATATGTTAAATACTCTGGGGAGTTCAGAGAAATTGGAACAATGATTGATCAAATTGCTGAAACACTATGGGAACAGGTTGGTATATGTCTTTTAGTTTTTTATTGACTATTCTGTCTCCCCCCATCTCGATGTTTTCTTCTTCACTGTTTGAATAGTTAATTCTTTCTTGTACCAGATCTCATTCTCTCTGGGTCTTGGTTTCCTTGTCTGTAAAATGAGGGCGTTGAACTAGATGATGTCTAGGGTTTCTTCCACCTTTAAATCCCATGAACTGGTGCTTGTATTGATGTGCTCTCTGTTGAGTGGATTTATAGTCAAGATGTCAATATGTCGTATGGGTTGAAAGATTCATTTTCAGAATCACAAAGATCAAGCAAGCTTGGCTATACCAAAATTGACATCTTTGGGATAGATACCTAATGCCTATTCTTAGGGTTGATTGTCATAGAGATAGTCAATTCAACAAAAAATGTTGAGTTCTGTTTAAATGAATGATAGTGTTTAACTGTGGGGTTTTTCATGAGTTTTCTTTGGAATATGAGAAAGTCCTCAATAGTAATATAATCAGTGAAGACTTAAGAGGGAAGCCAAATAAGTTTTGTAAAAATCATAACTAAAATTTTTGAAAAGTGCTACTCACCAGTATGAGTGAGCAGGAAGCAATGCATGGCCATGTTACATTATAAATGTAGTGGACGTATCTGCAGCCAAGTGACAAAAGTTGCTTACCAGGAAGATAAGGTTGACAGACTGAAGCACTGTGAAGAAAAAAACCTAGAAGCCATTGTGTATCGGACCTGAGAAACTGTTAACTTATTGACCTATGACATGGGAAGACAAATACACTGGAAGTCAGGAGAACTTGTTTCTGGATTTTGCTTTTTTGTGTTATTAGTATGGTTAAAGTCAAGCTTCACTAACATTAAACAGTTACTCAGTTGGAGTGGCTATGTCTGAACCTGGCATCTATATGCTGGTTTTGTGTGTAGTACACAGATATGAAAAATGATCATCTTGGAATATTTGAACATTATGTCAGATGAAAAAATAAAGCTACTATCATCTGTGAACAGTATAGTAGTTATTTTCAGTTCGCATTTCTCTAGCCTAGTGAGATATTTGATCAAGAAGCTATAATTCATGGTTCTTCTGCTTAAAAAATTTTTTTTAAAAGTAAATCATATTTGGGGAAAGTTATTATATCTTAGTTTTTTTCCCTTTCCAGTTTATCTCATAAAAATGCTTCTTTCCTTCTACCCACTGTAATCCACCTGTAAGAGTGCTGACTTACAAACTTAAGTTTTTGAAATAATATTACTTATTCATAGTTGATAAGAATTCATGGATGTATGGACTTAAATCCTGCCCTATCCTGAAAATTCTGAAAATTATTTCATAGCATTTTTGGTATCTTACTAAAGGATTGGTTGAAAGACAAAACCTTCAATTTGTTCCTTGATTGTTTTTGTAATGAGTTTATAATCCCCCCTACCTTTGTCCTAGTTGACTTTTATTATTTTAAATTATGGGTATATTTTAATTATCCAGGTTCTTGCTTTAAAATAATCTACCTCCTGTGCAGCATTAATTCTAGAATTTTAAGTGTCATTAAAACGGAGTCAGCCAGGTGAAAACAGTCTGTAGCATGTAAAATTATTTTCACATTAGTTTGAATTGTGTTCATTACTATTCTGAGGACAAAAGATCTCTGTTGTTGCTGACTTTGTCTAAATTTCTTTGCCTTTCTCTTTTCTTTTGCCTCAGAGGAGTCCCAGGAAGGTGAGAAACCTACCAAGTCTCAAATTTCTTAGTCTTATACTCTGTCAACTTCAAGTCAATCTGACGTCATTTTCCTAACCAATCACTCCATGTTTTAGGTGTTTTCCAAACTGTTTGAAGTTATTAGACGCCGAATGGTTCATCGTGCTCTTTCATCAGCACAGCGACAGAGACTGTCATCCAACAATAACAAGAAGAAAAATTAGACAGTATTTTTAACTTTTCTGTATATGAAGTGTTCACACTTACACATGTAGGACACTAAGCAGGACCGTCTGGGCCGGTCGGTCTGCATAAAATGCTGTAAACATACCAGATTGATGCTGCATAGAGGGTATGGAATTGCACATAAGTCTCATAGGAACTATAAAATGGTTTGAATTCAGTGACATACCATATAGGAAGAAAATAATTTCTATTTTTCTTTGTAAAGTACTAAATACATTATTTCCAACAGTATTGCTTATTCTTTTGAAACTTTTTAGTTTAGTTTTCCATATTCTTGGTTACTTTGCTCATTACTTTGAATTGAATTTTAAAATATTTTTATATGTAATTTTTTTTTTTACCTTATGGCTTTTTGTTTTGTTTTGCACATTTCTCATACCACAGGTATTGAAGCCCCTGGGTGATAAATTGATGGAGGAAAACATAAGGCAGTCTGTAACAAACTCTATCAAAGCAGGCCTGACTGACCAGGTGTCTCATCATGCCCGGTTAAAGACAGACTGACAGTTCATCTCCTCTTCAGCTCTGCTCTCCCGTCCTTTTTCATGCTTGCTGTACAATGAGAACTCAAAATAAACCAAAGTTTACAATCCACTATAGAAGTAGTTTAGTGTAAACTGGCTCCACAGATTGTTGCCGCAGAGTGTGAAAACTGGTTGTTGGTTTTAAGCATTCTCTTCTTCACTTGTTTTCAAGACACAAGTTAGTGCCGTGGAGACTGAGAGAGGAGCATTCTCTTGTCACGCACATTTGTGCCATCTCTCATTCTTAATTTAATCTACAGTCTCTGGCTTGTTAGAGAAAGTCGTCGTCTGAAAAGGATGTATCAGGGAAATATTTTGAGAAATCTATTAAAGTGAAATCTTTTAACAGAATGTAAACATGCGGTGTCCCATTGAGATTTTAATTTCTGGAGTAGCTGTGAAATCAGTCAGTTTGAGATGGTAGTAACAACTGGCACCAGGGATGTCTTTATTGAGCCACGACATTACAAATATAGATTGCTTTACTGCCGTCAGTACCAGTGTTACACAAAGTGCATGTATCATGAGATCTTCACAGAAATGACAGGACTTCACCTTGTCACTAAGGAAGTGATTATGGAGTGTGCATTTGTCTTGCCTTCTTAAATTCCATAGACCTGCCCTAAAACGATATGCATTACTGGGAAATGGAACAGTCTCTTCTGCAGTTTAGCCTTTGTGTACATAAAATATGCCATTAATTTTATTGGGGGAGAAATTCCAGCCAAAAATGTTGCCTACAGCTATGAGTTAGGATTGTCTGTACAGTGTGTAGCTTTTATTTTCTAAAATCACAGATAGGGCATGTATATGAATTATAAATATATAAATACGATTTTGTATTAAAAGTTTTGTAGTTTATGGCAAAATCTGGTTCTGTAGTAGGCTAAGTATGGTTTATGTAAAGGAATGTTTGTGGCTCATGTAAATGTGTGAATGCATAAACAATTTGAAGTTTTTGATATATTTGTGATATTTACCTGCTTTGAGCACCGCATTTTCACAACCCCCCACCCCCGACCCCTACGCCCAGGAATTCAGTGGGAATGTTTGTTGTGAAACTTTGTCTTCCTTTGCATTTTAAAGTTATTTCCTGTAATTTATTTTCAGTACATAATTAAAAAATTGGTTTTGTGTGTGTGTATATTTCATATGTATATATATATTTCATATATATGTATATATGAAATGAAACTTGTGATTCTTTTTTAAGGAATTTTTCAAATATATATTCCACAACACAAACCATGTTTGTTTATACTAAAATGAGCATGAGCAGGAAATGCCCAAATGACGGCTCCTAAGGTACTCTGCCTTAGTAATGAAGCTGAATTTGTGAAAGAATACAGTTACTCTTCCATGTCTGTCTCTGTTAGAAGAAGAAAAATAATTGTCCGAGTCTAGGTGTAATTGTGGGGTTTTGTTTTTGTTGATGTTTGTTTTCATTTGGGGGTATATAAGTTAGGGTTGATATTCTACAGTGACCTGCGCTTGTGAAAACACACAGCTTGTTCTCTGAGTAAAAAAGAAGTCAGATGTCATGCTCTGTGTTGAGAGTTTGGAAACACACTTTGATTTTATATCTTTTATTTTCCCTTCTTGGAATTTCATTTTTATTATGGATTGTATTTATTTCTGTCCACATTAAATTGATACCAGCTCACCTATTTTCAAGCAAAAAGGATCCACCTGAAGTTTGTATGTTTTCTTTTATCACGCTGTTTAATGATGCTATGGATTGTTTATGAATAGAAAAATAAAAAGTTGGCTGTGTCATAGCAAAGCTTTTTGAAATTGAAGACTGCATTTCACATGTTTCTAACTAAGAGGGTGATGAAACCCAGACCGCTTCAGTTTGGTTTTTGTTTTTAAAGTAGTTCATGCTTTTAGCATTTCATGACTGGAAGCATGGTATTGTGGAAAGAGTGTTTAACCGGAGTCAGAGAGATCTTGGTTTAAGTCCTGCCTCCCACACTTTATACCTGTGTGACTGTGGGCAGGAATACATACCCGGTCTGAGCTTTGGATTCTTCATCTGTAGAATTAGAAGAACTACCACTGCCTACCTAAGAAGGTTTATGAGGATCAAATGTATGTAAACTGCTTTATAAACTTCAGGTCTGGTATGAGCCAGAATCTCTTACTGAATTGAATTTAGAGTAATTTGATTCTGTAAAAGACATCTAAAGAAATCTTTTCCTTTGATCAGCAAGACTGCAACCCTTTTTGAGTAATAAGTAAATGCAAAGAACACAAAGCATAACAAAACTATTGGATCAGATAAGTTTACTGTCAAAATTCTTTATGTTTAGTATCCATAAATTTTTTAATGACTTTATTTACAAAGAAGTTTGTTTAAGGAATTAAACAGTTTTCACTATCAGTGGACCGTTTTTTTTCCCTCTTAGTCACTAAGACAGTTTAAGGGAATATATCTGGCCCACCTTAATTAGGTTGCAGATGAAAGGATTTTAGGTAATCTAAATTGTTTGCAACTTATACTTGTCTCTAGTCCTGGGTCTCAAAATGAAGGGACTTTTTTTCCTCTCCTCCTAGAGGAGGAAGCCTGTTATAGGGAATAAAGGAATGAAAAAACACGTTAAGCACTAGGCACATTAAAAAGGGAGAGAGAGGCCTCTGTAGTTGAGGGAAACGGCATATAAGAGGATTTGACTATTCGATGGACAGAAGAGCCTGATTGCCCTGTAGAGTGAATAGCCAAGAGTCTGTAGGGTACATGAGCAAATCAGAAGGCAGTGACTGGGGGACTGGGCAGATGGTAAGGTCCAGGTGGCTTCCATCTCAGAGGAAAAGAGCCTTGGACTGAGAAATAAGAAATCTGGGTTGCATTTGCAGCTCTTCCACTAACCTAGTTACACATCATTCATCAACTCTTTCGAGGTTTACAAAGTGCTTTGCATTCGTTTACTTGATGTGAACTTTTGAGGTAGGTAATACAAATATCTCCATTTTGTAGGTGAGGAAATAGGCTCAGAATTTCTGACTCATGCCACCTTAGAAGTGGCAGAGTTGGGATTAGAACCCGGATCTTCTAGTACTCTTCTGTACCATCATGCACCTAATCTCAAAAGGTCTCTCTCAACTGAAAAAAAGTGGGTGAATTTAGATGGGCTAGCCTCCCAAGGCTACTAATGACCAAATATTTTTAAAATGATAATAAATGATCGTCACCAGGCAAATATGTGATCCTTTCACACAATGTCAAAATTTGCTTTGGGACACTCACATAGCTTAAAGATTTGGAGCAAAGTGAAGTAGAGTTCATCAGCTCTTTTATGTTGAATAATTTTACTCTTTATTTTCTGTGGGAAATTAGATGGGAGAGTTGATATGCTGCTTAGTAACAGTTCTCTGAGAGGTTGAAACCCCAATCCCTACAGAGCACTTGGCTGTACCTTAGACTTAATCCAGTATTCAGATGTGAGATTATTCAGGACTTGAGATACTTTATAAAAAGGTGAATCAGAACCTTACTTTGGATTGTCTCCCGAATGTACGATGACAGTGTTTACTTTGTTATAATACCTTTCAGATAAAGGAATTCAGAAATCTGTTGGTTTTGTTTCTTTTTTGATAAAATTATCCAGAACTGTTTCAAGAATAAAATAAGCTTACCTAGAATATCTTTTACTGATCCTATGAACATGCTGTATCTTTTTCTCTCTCCTTCTCCCCCACCCCCAATCTCTCTCTCTCTCTCTCTCTCTCTCTCTCTCTCTCTCTCTCTCTCTGGAACAAGTTGACAAGTTTAATATCCTGTTCTCTTTGAGGGTGGGGAAGAATGCTGCTCTGATGCTTTCTGTTGCCTGTTTACAGGACTCATGGGACTCTTGGGGAATAGAAGACTCAAAATATGTGTGATTTTCTCACAGTGGTACAGTTTACTAAGACATACATTTCTAGGTGAAGATCCTCCCAGCTAGTCCTATTTCACTGAAAAAATTTGTTAAATAGACTTGGAAAACAGTTTCTAGCTTAGCCCCAAATCTATTCTAAAGGGTAATACTTTATGACTAGAGTGCCTCCTATTAGAGCTTTCTCTTACATGTTTTCAGAGATTTTATATATACATGTATGTATGTGTGTGTGTGTGTATACACACACAGATTAGGGATTATAGGAAAATACATTTTTAATGACTATGTTCTGTAATATTGAACCATGGAATTCATACTGACCTTGGTTAATTTATGAGTAGTTTTTATTTGCCCTATGTTCATACCATACTACATTAATCCAAGAGGATTTCTCTGGGCAAGGTCTAGCTGGGGTCTCAAACCTGTCAGGTATATGATTTCTCTTTCAAATTGTGGTCTTTGGGCACTGCTGGTAACTGAAAGAACAACTAGAAGGGAGTCTCAGAAGTAAATGAGAAGCCTCACCCCTCCCCCCCACTTCAAAAGGAAATTATCCACTTAGATCTAAGTTTATAATTTTAAGGGAAAATGGATCAGCTTGGCATGCCATGTTTTCATCAGAAAACCATTGCCCTTGGAACTGTTTGTGTTTTTGAGCCATTCTGGATGTTCTGTTTAGAAAACAATAGAATCATTTGAAAAAAATCTTGCATGTCTTAGTGGACTTATTGTTTATTATGTACCACATATTATGTTAAGCACTGGCAATACTTGGACAGAAGGAAAAGTCTGCCCTCAAGAGGCTTACATTTTAACGGGGAAGGGAAACGTACCTATGTAGATATACACAAATTAATTCAAGTTAGCCTTGGAGGAGAAGGTGCCAGTAACTGGTCCTGGAAAGGCCTCCCACAGTAGGTAGTGCTTGGTCTGAGTTGAAGGAAACTAGGTGTTATAGGAGGCAGGTATGTAGGGAGTCCATTCTGCAAATGGGGGACTGCTAGGACAAAGGCCCAGAGGTGGGAGATGTGGAGAACAGCAGGACAGCATAGCTGGACCATTATATAGAGGGGAGTGATATGCAAGTAAACTGAGAAGGTAGGAAAGGACTCTGTTTTAAAGAAATTTAAATGCTAGTTTACAGAGGATTCTATAGGTAATGGGGAGTCTCTAGACTTTAAGTTGGAGTTGTGATATGGTGGGACAATGCTTTAGGAAAGTAAGTTTGGAAGCTACATAGAATGTGGATTGGAATAGAGAGAAATGAGATAGGGAGGCGAAGTAAGTTGTAGTATTGTAGGCTGAAGATCAGAGTGGAACTAGGGTGGTGGCTATGTTGAGCGGAGAGAAGGGAACATTTGAGAGCAGTTTTTGGCAAATGATTGGATATGTGGGGTGAGTGAGTGAGATATGGTTGATCCTAAGGTTATGAACCTGAATGATCAGGAAGATGATGGTGTTCTCTGGAAGGTGAACAGGTTTTGGGTGTACCAAGTTTTGTTGTAGATATGTTGAGCTAGAGAGGGCTATAGAACATCCAGTTAAAATTTCTGACTAGGAAGTTCATGTTGTGAGATGGAGCACAAGAAAGATAGATCTGGGGTCTTTTGCACAAAAAAAGAACCCATGGGAAGTGTAGAAAGAGCCTAGGACAGAGTGAGCCTTGTGGTCAACCCATAGTGGACATAACGTCCAGTAATGGGGACTGAAGAGCAGTAGGGAGGAGGAACAAGAAAGTTGTGTCGGGAAAACCCAGGGAGAAAAGTGTGGTCAGTAGCGTCATGCTTGGAGGGAGCAGTTTTTGTTGGATGATGAGGTTGGAAGCCAGATTGCAGAGGATTAGGTTGAGAGTCAGAGGAGAGGCACTGAGGATAGACACTTTGTGACTACATTCAGTAAGTCAGCAGCTTTATGTGGCAATCAGATCACATTAAGGTGATCTTGGGCTACATCAAAGCAAGCATAATGTCTAGGATTAGGGATATGACAGTATTGTACTCTGCCTTGGTCCCCCTGCGCTTGGAATATTGTGTTCAGTTTTGAGCACCACATTTTAGGAACAACTGATAAAATAGAGGGTGTTGAGGAGGGCAGCTGGTATGATCAAGTTTATGTCACAGAATTCTTCAGAGCAACTGGGGATGTTTGCAGAAGAGTCAGGGTGTGGCATGATAATTGTCGTAAATATTTAAGACATTAAGACATTGCATTTGTTAGATTGAAGAGGCATTACCTTGGTCTGATTTGGCACTAGAGGGCAAAAAGTAAAAACAAGGTAGAAGTTACAGAGGAGAAAATAGAGGTTTGATACAGGGAAAACTATCCTAACAATCTGTATTATTTATAAGCGGTATTGACTTCTCTGAGTGGATTCCTCTTTTCTTTAGGTATTCCTTGCAGAAAGCCACACAACCCCTTGCTGAATACATTGTAAAAGATAGTTCATGGACAAAGTTAACTTTCGAGCTTCTGGGATTTTGTTTCTGTCACCACTAGAAAGCCCCAATTCTTTTGGGAAATGCTCTACTTTTAGAGTGGAGTTGTCTTTTGCTAGTCTGATTCAGTGATTGTTTCTCCCAAACAGATCTGCAGCTTCTCTTTGCCTAATCTCCAATAAAATATTTTTGACTTATTTCTTGAGTATCTATTAAAGTTCACAACATTGCGCTACCTATAATGTCTGCCAATTCAATTCAGTAAACATAGAGTGCCTACTATGTGTCAGGCACTGTGCTAAGTGTTGGGGATACAAATAAGAAAATTAATTCCCTGCCCCGAGGAGCTTATAATCTAATGGGGGAAGATAACATACAAAGGGGAGCTGAAAAGCACGAGGTGGGGTACCTGGTTCATGGGCATGGTGTTCATTGAGTTAAAAGTGAGTCAAGCTACTGATAGAGAATGGAGCTACTAGGAAGGTTTTGGGAGGAGTTTAGTGCACCTCCAGAGGTGAGAGGTTATGGAGAGTTGAGAAAGTGTAGAATGTCAAAACCTGAGTAAGGCTTTGTGGTGATGAAATTTCAATGATCAGTGTATGGGAAGGGGTTTGGGGGAGAGGAGGGATGTTGTTCCATGGAGTTGAAGCCAAGCAGAGCTGGTGATGGAGAATGCCACAAGGGTGTCTAAGTGATGTGAAACCTTCTTTTGGAGGACTGGTAATGACCTGTTTTATGTAACTTATGAGAAAAATGATGTTCTAAGGAAAGCATGTCTCTTAAATTGCTGGTTATGATGCAGTAAGGGTAGTCTGCAGACCTTGATGTTGCAATGATGACCCATGACAATGAAATGGCAAATCCTTGAAGTACATTTAAGTTGTTTAAGTGAATTGATCCAAAGAAAGCCATATGGCTGTTTCCAGAAACTTGGATCTATAAGCTTGATTTTGGGAACCAGTCAATTGGAAAGACAGCCAATCTTGAACCTATCACTTTTCAATGTCTCATTTCAAGCTACTTATTTTAGTCCTACTAGAAGTATCCCCTGTATCACCACCTCAACTGATCAATGTTATTATTAACCAACTCAAAGGAAATGAAAGGAGATGAAAAAAGGAGAGACCTGGTTTAAGTTGAACTTTGAATTCAGGAGGGGGAAAATAGAAGATGAAAGCCCTTTTGGGAGGTGGGTCAGATGGTCTGAATTCAGGTTTGTAAATAGTTTGAAAATCCAGGCTAACTCAGAATTGGATCCATTAATGGAAGTAAGGAATGTAATTGATTAAACCTTAAAGATTATTTTTAAACAATTCAGTAATTCAATTAGTTCTTCCAGTTGATTTATGCCATAATTAGAATGTATAAAAAAAACTTTAAGTTTTTTAATATTCCTATTTGCCTGATGATTTTACTATGACTATTCATAATAAACTATGCAACAGTGGAAAGAACATTAGATTTAGAATCAGACTGTCTAGGTCCAGTTGTCAGCTCTGTCTGTTACATGTGGGAACTTGAACACTTAACCTCTCTGGACCTCAGTTTCCTCATCCATGATGGTTAGATGACCTCTAAGGTAATTTTCTCCTCTAAATTTATCATTCAGTGATCCAATGATAAGTCATTATCAGGTTAATAAAGTGTCTGAGAGGCTCTTGTTCTCTTAATATGTATGCCCTGTAGTATGATCAAGGCATTCTTTCTCTGGATAATAAGTTACTGAAATGTTAAAGACCATTTAAATTACTACAACAATCTCTGTAGAAAATCTGTTGAAACTTGTAGCATTGGGGTGGGGAAAAGTAGAACCAAGATGGTGGAGTAGGGGAAGCACTGCAGCCAAACTCTCCCAGCATTCCCCTCCAAAAAACTTTAAAATAACACCTCAAATTAAATTATGGAACAGCAGAGCCAAGAAAAGATTGGTCTGAGACATTTTCCCAGCCCAAGACAACTTAGGAGGTGGGAAGGAGAGACCCATGGCACTGGGTTGGAGACTGTCCTAGAGCCCACATGGTAGTAACACCAGCTGTGGACCTTGAGACAGCAGCAGCGGTAGCAGTTTCAGAAGCTTTCAAGCCAGAAACAGTAAGGAGATTGGGCATCTGGTTAGAAAGAGATTATAGGGGATATTTGTGCTAGCATTGGGTGGTGTTTGGCAACTCCATTGTCTATACCAACTTCTGGGTCACAGTTCAGGGCAAAGAGATGCTTTTGGTCACAAGGTATCAGGGACCCTAAAGAGCAGTATCGCTTTTTTTTCCTTCTGTGTAACAAATTGCTGAAATGTCAAAGACTTTCAGTTACTACGATAATCTGTATAGAAAACTTGTTGATAGTTGCAACAGTGGGGTGGAGGAGATAGGATCCAAGGTGGTGGAGTAGAAGCACTGTAGCCAAGTTCTTTCAACATCTCCCTCCAAAAACTCTAAAAGTTGAATTCTGGAACAGCAGAACCAAGAAAAAGTTGGGGTGAGACCTTTTTCCAGCCCAAGACAACTTAGGAGGATGGAAGAAGAACAAAGGAACCTTTCCTGGGTAAGACCAGAGAACAGACCAGGAGAGCAGTGACTACACCTCTTACCTAGATCACTACACCCTGGAAGCACTGAAAGCATTCGAAACTTGAGAAGAAGCTCTGGAAATAGCAGTACAAAAAAGCCTGGTGGTTGGGACAGTGCCCGCACCCCACCCCTGATTGTGGGTAGAGAGCCCAACTTTAAGAAAGTTCATAGTCAAGAAATAGACTAAAAAATGAGCAAACAACAAAGAACCTGAACAGAAAGAGCTACTATGGTGATGGGGAAGATCAAGATAGAAATTCAGAAGGAGACAATGATGCCAAAATAGCCACAAGCAAAGTCTTAAAGAAAAATGTGAATTGTGAATACAAACCTCCACAAGAATTCCTGAAAGAGCTAAAAATGACTTCAAAAATCAAATAAGAGTGGTAGAACAAAAATTGGGAAAAGAAGTGAGAGTGATGCAAGAAAATTATGAAAAGAGAATTAACAGCTTGGTACATAGAAATGCTAGAGGTACATAAAATAATACCTTAAAAAACAACTGGCCAAATGGAAAAAGAGGTACAAAACTTCACTGATGAAAATTCCTTAAAAATTAGAATTGGGCAAATGGAAGTTAATGACTCCATAAGACATCTAAAGCAATAAAACAAAGTCAAAAGAATATAAAATGAATAAAGAAAATAGAAGAAACTGAAATATCTCATTGGGAAAACCACTGACCTGGAAAACAGATTAAAAAAAAGAGATAATTTAAGAATTATTGGACTTCCTGAAAGCCATGATCAGAGAAAGAACTTAGACATCATGTTTCGAGGAATTGTAAAGGAAAAATGCTCTGATATCCGAGGACCAGATGATAACCTAGAAATTGAAGGGATCTACTGATTACCTCCTGAAAGAGATCCCAAAATAAAAACTTCCAGGAATATCATAGCTAAATTCCAGAATTCCCAGGCCAGAAAATACTTTAAGCACCCAGAAAGAAACCCTTCAAACATTGTGGAAACACAGGCAGAATTACACAAGATTTAGCAGCTACCATGTTAAAGAAGCAGAGGGCTTGGAATAAAATATTCTGGAAGGCAAAGGAGCTACAATTAAAACCAAGAGTAACCTACCCAGCAAGCGTGAATATATATTCATTCAGAGGAAAAGTGTGTATTTAATGAAAGAGGACTTTCAAGCACTCCTGATGAACAGATCCAGAGCTGAATAGAAAATCTAACTTTCAAATATAATATTCAAGAAAGCATAAAAAGGTAAACATGAAAGAGAAATCATAAGGTACTTAATAAGATTAAACTTTTACATTCCCATGTGGGAAGATGATACATATAACTCAGAAGAACTTTATCATTGTTAGGGCGTTAGAAGAACAGAGGACATGAAAGTGAGTCAATAGTGTTGGATTGGTCTAAAAAAAATGGATGAGAAACAAGGATGCACTGAGAAGGGGAAAGGGAGAGGAAGAATGAGGAAAATTGTTTCACATAAAAGGCATGCAAGCAAGAGCTTTTACAGTGGAGGGAAAAAAGATGGGGTTGGGAATAGGCAACTCTTGAAGTTCACTCATTTCTGAATTGGTTCAAAGAGGGAAGAGTATGTAGACACATTCAATTGGGTATAGAAATCTATTTTGCCCAACAAGGAAATAAAAGGGAAAGGGCATAAAAGAAAGGGGTGGGGATATAATAAAATGGAGGGCAGATTAAGGGAAGCAGCGGTCAGAAGCAAAATAGACTTTTGAAATGGGACAGGGTAAAAAGAGAGAAAAGGATAAATAAAAGAAAATAGGATGGAAGGAAATGCACAATTAGTAATAACTGTGAATATGAATGAGATGTATTCACCCATAAAACAGAAGCAGAAAGCAGAATGAATTAGAAACCAGAATCCAACAATATGTTGTTTGCAAGAAACATACTCGAGTAACACACACACACACACACACACACACACACACACACACACACACACACAGTTAAAATAAGGAGCTAGAGCAGAATCTATTATGCTTCCTTAGAAGTAAAAAAGGCAGGGTTAGCAAACATTATCTCAGACTAAACAAAAGCAAAAACAGACTCAATTAAAAAAGAGAATCAGGGTAACTATATTTTGCTAAAAAGGTACCATAGACAATGAAGTCAATACTAAACATATGCACCAAATGGCATAGCATTCAAATTCTTAAGGGAAAATTTAAATGAGTTACAGGAGGAAATATACAGTAAAACAATTCTACTGGGGTCCTCAACTTTCCCCTCTCAGAGCTAAATAAATCTGACCATAAAATAAATAAGAAAGGAAGTTAAGGAGATCAATGGAATTTTAGAAAAGTTAGCTTCAATAGACCCTTGGAGAAAATTAAATGGGTATAGAAAGGAGTATACCTTTTCCTTACCTGTATGTACAGTTTTACAAAAACTGACCATGTATCAGGACACACAAACCTCACAATCAAATGTGGAGATATTAAATGCACCCTTTTCAGATCATAATGTAATAAAAATTATATCCAATAAAGGGCTGTGGAAGCAAAGATTAAAAATTATTTGGAAACTAAATAATCTTATCCTAAAGAATGAATAGGTCAAAGAACAAATCATAAAAACAATAATTTCATTAAAGATAATGACAACAATGAGACAACATACCCAAATTTGTGGGAATCAGCCAAAGCAGTACTTAGGGGAAAATTTATGTCTCTAAACATGTACATTAATAAAAGAGAGAAAGAGTAGATCACTGCATTGGGCTAAAAAAGCTAAACTAAACTAAAAAAAAAACAAAACAAAACTTAGAAAAAGAATAAACTAGCCATACCAGATCTTAAATTGTATTATAAAGCAGCAATCATCGAAACTACTGGGTACTGGCTAAGAAATAGAGTGGTGGATCAGTGGAATAGGCTAGGTATGCAAGACACAACAATCAATGAATACAGTAATCTACTGTTTAATAAACCCAAAACTCCAGCTTCTGGGATAAGAACTCACTTTTGACAAAAACTACTCAGAAAACTGGAATATAATATGGCAGAAACTGGGTAGAGACCAACATCTTACACCGTATACAGAGATAAAATCAAAATGGGTACACAATTTAGATATATAAAGGCTGATGCTATAAGCAAACTGGGAAAGCAAGGAATAGTTTACTTGTCAGATTTATGGAGAACAGAAGAATTTATGACCAAACAAGAGATAGAGAATGTTATGAAATGCAAAATGGATCATTTTGGTTACATTAAATTGAAAAGTTTTGGCACAAACAAAACCAATGCATCCAAGATTAGGAGGGAAGTAGAAAACTGGGAAAGAATTTTTATAACTAGTGTCTCTGATAAAGGCCTCATTTCTAAAGTATATAGAGAACTGAGTCAAATTTATAAGACTACAAGTCATTCCCCAATTGATAAATAGTCAAAGGATATGGACAGGCAGTTTTCAGATGGAGAAATTAAAGCTATCTATAGTCATATGAAAAAATGCTGTAAATCACTATTGATTAGAGAAATGCAAATCAAAACAACTCTGAGGTACCACATCACACCTATTAGATTGGCTAACATGACAAAACAGGAAAATGATAAATGTTGGAGAAGATGTGGGAAAATTGGAACACTAATGCATTGTTGGTGGAGTTGTGAACTGATCCAACCATTCTGGAGAGCAATTTGGAACTATGCCCAAAGGGCTATAAAACTATGCATATCCTTTGACCCAGCAATAGCATTTCTAGGTCTGTATCCCAAAGAGATCATACAAATGGGAAAGGGACCCACATGTACAAAAATATTTATAGCAGCTTTTTTTTTGTAGTGGCAAAGAATTGGAAATTGAAGGGACGCCCATCAGTTCGGCCAAACTGAGTTGTGGCATATGAATGTAATGGAATGCTATTGTGCTATAAAAATTATGAGCAGGGGGACTTCAGAAAAACCTGGAATGACTTATATGAACTGATGCCAAGTGAAGTGAGCAGAACCAGGAGAACATTGTACACAGTAACAGCCACATTGTGTGATGGTTAACTTTGATAGACTTATCTCTTCTTATCAGTGCAAGGTTCTAAGACAGCTCCAAAAGACTCATGATGGAAAATGCTATCCATATCCAGGAAAAGAACTGTGGAGTCTGAATGCAGACCAAAGCATATTATTTGCTCTCTCTCTCTCTTTGTTTCTTCTTTCTTGTGGTTCCTACCATTGGTTCTAATTCTTCTTTACAACATGACTAATGTGAAAATAGGTTTAATGTGAATGTATATGTAGAGCCTATATCAAATTGCACACTGTCTTGGGGGAGGGGGAGGGGAGAGATGGGGAAAAAATTTGGAACTCAAAATCTTATGGAAGTGAATGTTGAAAACTAAAATAAGTAAATTTAATTAAAAAAAGAAAAATAGTAACAAAATTCATCTGGAAGAACAAAGGTCAAGAATATCAAGGGAATCAGGGCAGCTAGATGGTGCAGTGGATAGAGCACCAGCCCTGGAATCTGAAAAACCTGAGTTTAAATCCAGCCTCAGACACTTGACACTAGCTGTGTGACCCTAAGCAAGTCACTTAACCCCAGTTGCCTCACCAAAAAAAAAAAAAAAAAAAAGAATGTCAAGGGAATCAATAGAAAAAAAAAATGGAAGGCAGCCTAGCAGTACCAGATTTCAATCAAACATTACAAAATGGTAATCATTAAAACAATCTGGTCTTGGCTGAGAAATAGAATGGTAGGTCAGTGAAATAGATTAGGTACACAATACACAGTAGTAAATGACCATAGTAATCTAGTGTTTGATAAACCCAAAGATCCAAGGTTTTGAGGCAAAAACTCATCACTTGACAAAATTGCTAGGAAAACTAGAAAACTGTTTGGCAGAAACTAGGCATAGAACAACATCTCATACCAAGATAAGGTCAAAATGGGTAAATTATTTAGGTGATAAGTAAAAGGTGATTTAGACATAGAAGGTGATTAGGGGAGCATGGAAAATTTTACGTGTCAGATCTATAAGGGAAGAGTTTATGATTGAAAAAGAGAGGATCATGGGAAGTAAAAATGCATAATTTTGATCATCTGAAATTAAAAAAAGTTTGGCATAAATAAAATCAATGCAGCCAAAATTAGAAGGAAAACAGGAAACTGGGAAAAAATATTTACAGGAAGTTTCTCTGACAAAGGCCTCATTTCTCAAATATATAGGAAACTGAGCCAAATTTATAAAAATATAAGCTATTCTCCTATTGATAAATGGTCAAAGGATATGAACAGGCAGTCTTCAGAATAAGAAAGCGAAGCTATCTGTAATCATATGGAAAAATGCCTTAAATTACTATTGATTGTTCAGTCATGTCTAACTCTATGTGTCCCATGAACCACAGCACCCTAATGCTGTCCATGGGGTTTTCTTGGCAAAGATCCTGGAGTAGTTTGCCATTTCCTTCTTCAATGGATTAAGGCAAACAGAGGTTAAGTGATTTGGCCAGGGTCACAGAATCAGTAAGTGTCTGAGGTCAGATTTGAACTCAGGTCTTCTGACTCCAGGCCCAGTGCTCTATCTACTGAGCCACCCAGCTGCATACTATTGAATAGAGAAATACAGATTAAAACAACTTTGAGATACCACCTCACACCTATCATATTGACTAACATGACAAAAGGAAAAGGATAAATATTGAAGGGGATGTGGGAAAATAGGGACACTAATTCACTGTTGGTGGAGTTGTGAATTGGTCCAACCATTCTGGAGAACAAATTGTACCTATGCCTAAAGGGCTATAAAACTCTGCATACTCTTTGACCCAGAAATACCACTACTAGGTCTGTATCTCAAAGAGATCAAAGAAAAAGGAAAGGGACCTATTGCACAAAAAATTTGTATAGCTTTATGACCTGTCCATCTTGGATAACCCTGCATGGCATAACTGATAGTTTCATTGAGCTATATGAGCCCCTCTGCCATGACAAGACAGTGATCCAGGGGTAGATAGATCTGGTAGATTATATCTAGTAGATAGAGTGCCTGAAGAACTCTGGATAGAGATTCACAATATTGTACAGGAGACAGCAACAAAAACATTTCAAAGAAAAAGAAGAACAAGAAAGGAAAATGGCTGTTTGATAAGGCTTTAAAAATTTAGCTGTGGAAAGAAGGAAAGCAAAAGGAAAAAGAAAGGGAAAGATATACCCAACTGAATGCAGGATCCCTGAAAATAGCAAGGAGAGATCATAAGATTTTCTTCAATGAGTAACGCAAAGATATAGAAGAAAACAGTAGAATAAGGAAAGACAAGAGATTTCTTCAAGAAAATCAGTGTTATCAAGGGAGTGCAAAAATGGGCATGATAAAAGACAAAAGTGGTAGAGTCTTAACAGAAGCAGAAGAGATTAAGAGGTGGCAAGAATACATAAAAGAACAATACAAGATCTTGACATCACAGATAACCAGATAACCATGATGGTGTGGTTATTGATCTAGAGCCAAACGTCCTGGAGAAAGAAGTCAAGAGGGCCTTAGGAAGCATTGCTAACAATAAAGTTAGTGCAGGTGATAGAATTTGTGCTGAGCTATTCAAAAATTCTAAAAGAGGATACTGTGAAAATGCTGTACTCAATATGCCAGCAAATTTGGAAAATTCAACAGTGGCCACTGGATTGGAAAAGATCAACTTATGTTCCAATTCTAAAGACAGACCAGGACATGCCAGCAAGGTTATGCTTAAGATTCTGCAAGCTAGGATTCAGTAATATGGGAACCAAGAGTTACAGGTCAGGCTGGTTTCTGAAGAGGTAGAGGAGTTAGAGACCAAATTGCCAACATTTGCTGGATTATGGAGAAAGCAAAGGAGTTCCAGGAAGACATCTACTTCTGCTTCATTGACTACACTAAAGCCTTTGTGTGGATCACAACAAAATATGGCAAGTCCTCAAAGAGATGGGAGTACCAGATCATCTTACTTTTCCCCTAAAGAACCTATGTGTGGGTCAGCAAGCAATAGTTGGAATTGAATGTGGAACAACTGATTGGTTTAAGATTGGGAAAGGATTATGACAAGGCTGTATATTGTCACCTTATTTAACTTATATGAAAAGTGCATCATGTGAAATACCAGGCTGGATGAATCAAAGGCTAGAATTAAGGTTTCTGGGAGAAATATAAACAATCACAGATATGCAGATGATACTACTCTGATGACTGAGAGTGAAAAGGAATTAAGAAACTTCTTGATGAGGGTAAAAGAGGAGAGTGTAAAAACTGGCTTGAAGCTTAACATTAAAAAACTAAGATCTTGGCAACTGGTCCCATCACTTGGCAAAGAGAGGGAGAAGAAATGGAAACAGTGTCAGATTTTATGTTCTTGGACTCAAAGATCACTGCAGATGGTGATTACAGCCATAAAATTAAAAGATGCTTGCTCCTTGGAAAAAAAACCTATGGCAAATCTGGACAAGATCCTAAAAAAGTAGAAACATCACTTTGCCAACAAAGGTCCATATCATCAAAGATATGGTTTTTCCAGTAGCAATGTATGGCTGTGAGAGTTGGAAAGCTGAATAAGGAAAGCTGTGAGATAAGAAAAGTTGAGCACTGCAGAATTGATGCTTTTGAATTGTGGTGCTGGAGAAGACTTTTGAGAGTCTCTTGGACAGCAAGGAGATCAAGTCAATCAATACTTAAAGAATCAATTCAGGCTATTCACTGGAAGATCAAATGCTGAAGTTGAAACTTAAATATTTTGGCCACATAATGAGAAGATGGGACTCTGATGTTGGAAAAGATTGAAAGCAAAAAGAAAAGGGGATAGCAAAGGATGCGATGGATAGATAGTGCTATGGAAAAAAAAATGAATATGCACTTGGACAGACTTCGAGAGAGAGTGAAGGACAGAAGGGCCTAGCATGCTGTGGTCCATGGGGTCATGAAGAGTCAGACACGACTGAACAATTGAACAACATTTATAGTAGCTCTTTCTGTGGTGGCAAAAAATTGGAAATTGAAGGGATGCCCATCAATGAAGAAATGGCTGAATAAGTTGTGGTCTGTGATAGTGATGGAATACAATTGTGGTATAAGAAATAGCAACCAGGATGGCTTCAGAAAAACCTGGGAAGACTTATATAAACTGATGCAAAATGAAGTGAGCAGAACCAGGAGAGCATTGTGCATAGTAACAGCAATGTTGTTAATGATGCTTAACTGTGAAAGACTTTGCTACTCTGATCAAGGCAATGAGCCAAGATAATTCCAAAGGACGCATGATGAAAAATGCTGTCTGCCTCCAGGGAGAGAACTGAACTCTGAATGCAGTTGTAAGCATACTTTGTTCACTTTTTAATTTTTTTTTGCTTTTTTTTTAAAACATGGCTAATATGGACATATATGTTACATGACTTCACATGTATAATGGGCATCGTATTGCTTGTCTTCTCTGTAGGTGGGAGAGGAATGGAGGGGGAGAGAGAATCTGGAACTCAAAGTTTTAAAGATGAATGTTAGTTATAAATAAAAAAAGAGAGTTGCAGTAATCCTTAAGTAGAATGGACTGCCTCAGGAAGCAGTAGATTTTTCTTCTTTAGAGATCATTGAGCTAAGGCTTTATGACCACTTGTGAGGCATGTTGTAGGGTGGATTGTTTCTCCAGGCATGGAGGCAATAGATAGTATCTGAGATCCCCTCCAACTCTGAAATCCTGTAATTCTCTAGTCCCCTCACCACTGCTGCCCTTCAAAGAAAAGAGATCAAATAGGTATAGCCATGGCTAATAACACAATAGGCTTTTGATGTAAGCTTTATTGAGTATGTAGGGTAATTTAGGGCATCTAGGTGGCACAATGGATAGAGTGCCAGGCTTAGAATCAGGAAGGCTCATTTTCCTGAGTTCAAATCTGGCTTCAGACACTAGCTGTGTGATCCTGTGAAGGTCACTTAACCCTGTTTGCTTCAATTTCCTCATCTGTAAAATGAGCTGGAAAAGGAAATGGCAAACCACTCCAGTATCTTTGCCAAGAAAACCCCCGAGTGGGGTCAGGAGGAGTCCGACACAACTGAAACAACTAAATAACAACAACAAAAGGGTAATTTTATTGAGAAGTAGCTAAATGGGAGCAACGGGTAAGGAACTTGCCGGTACTTGTCCTTTGTTGGCCTAGCCCTCTAGAACCCAGGACCACCTGCACATTATGAGTTGTCTGTACAGCAAATGTACAACCTTTAAACTGCCAAACCTGATGGCCTTTTCTAAATCCTCGTTCTTCTCAACCTCTAAAGATTTTAACACTCACAATCCCCCCCCCACCACACCCATCAAATGCACAGACACATCACACTTCTCTGTTTTCACTCTTTCTGATCTTACCTTTTCATTCTCTTTTACTGGATCATCACCCACCTGTCCATTAAATATGGATGTCTCTCACAGTTCTGCTCTGGGTCTTCTTTCCCCTCTTTCTTGGTGATAGCAGGTCTTATAGATTCAAGTATTGCCTCTATGAAAACTACAAAGTCTTGGGCAAGAAAGAAGCAAAAGACCTTAGGAGCACCTGTGGGATTCCATCACTCCTGACCTTTTGAAAGCAAAGGAGTTCAGAAGAGAGGCAGATTTGGAAAATAGGCAGCTAGTTAAGAAGATGGTACCTGAGGATGGGACTTAACTTTCTCAACAGTTGCTTAAATATACCAAGTATAAACATGATAGGTACATTCCATTCCTGGCCAGGAGTCTTAATAAGGTGCTGGTAAGATGTGCTTGCCTGAAGCATTACAAATCTAACTTAAAGACTTTTAAGTGAAAAGGAATGTAGGTATGGAGAAAATTGCCTAAGTATAACCACCAAGCTATATTCTATTGAGAACAGCTACCATATACAAAGAAGGATGGCACTTGAGACGCCCAGAAGTATACCAAAGATAAAATACAGGAAAGGAACAAGTCATAAAATCCATGTGTTTCGATATCTATGCAAAAAATGCACAAATTATGGATAACAAGGAAGATGGAATAAATTTTCATTCAGAGGAAAATTTGACTACATAGGTATCACTAAGACAGGGCAAGATGGGACTCATCCATACTATGCTGACTTTGGAAGGGCATATGTTATTCAATAGAAAAAGGGCAGGTGAGAGAGAGAAAGAGAGATAGACAGACAGAGAGAAGAATGAGAGGAAGCATGGTATATTAGGAAGATATGTTTTTTTTCAGGAAATTCAGGAACCAGTATGGGAGAGCCCGGTGTGGATCAGAAATGTCAAACATGCAACAACAGCCTTGAGTGTTGCCTAATCAGATTAAAATGTGATTGGGAAATTAATTGACAAAATAAGTAAAAATATAATTGAACATAGATAACATAATATTTGTTTTCCTAAGTAAATATGTAGCCAGCAGGGATCCTTATGTATGGTTTAGCAGTTCCCCTCAGGCCCCCTCCCCCTTTCTCTTTGAGTTTGAGATTGATGCCGTTGGTGTAGAGCATTTGTGTGAAGATTAATGGAAGCAGAAACAAGAGGCATTTTCGTCAGAGTGTATGGGCCACCTACATGAAAAGAAAAAAGAAGAGTCTATTTGGGAAATAGATCATACGCCTGGGACAGAATGATTAATTATCTGAACATCTGCTAGAGTAAACTCCTGTAAGCAGAACAGTCAATACTTTCCTCATTTGCCTTAATGACAACTTTGCCATTCAAGAGGCAGAAGAGCAACCAGGGAAATTCTGTTCTGAATCTGATTCTTGCCAATGAGGAGATTTCAGATGGTGTAGAATAGATGGAGAGTTGATTGAAGCTATGGTAACTGATCCCATTGATCTCACAAATGAGGTTCTAAAAACACAAAGAAAACAATTTTTATGATAGGGAAAAGGCAGATGTGGATACAAAGCAACTCCCCTAACAACTTGAAATTTTTGAAAGATGGATTCAGAAGATCTAAATAAAGACAAGTAATGAAGTATGAATTTATAAATATGGCAAATCCTATAATAATAAGTGATGGACATGCTAAATCCTAGCTTTGACTGAGACTGGTGAGGAAAACTAAGGATAAGACATTTTTTTCCCATTATGTATTAAGGAAAATTGGAGAATCAAAGAAGGGAAAGGGCTGCCTTGGGATTATGGCATCTTATGACATGGATAAAGCAGAATTGTTCAATTCATATTTTTGCTTTCTCTGCTTAAGAGGGTGATCTTTAGAACAAAAATGGCTAATTGAGAGTCAATACCCAAGGTAACTAAAGAGATAGTGAGAAAAAGCCCTGCTTTCCCTCGATGAGTCCAAGCCATCTGACTCAGGTGAATCACATCCTAGGGCAATGAAAGTTATCATCGACACCTTTGGAGAGAGCAGTTTCAGTTGAAGTCAGAAGTCAAATGTTTTAGAAAAAAAGAGTCAGAGAAGGAGTGCAGGCATCAAGCATTGCTTTTTTTTTTTTTTCCAGGCAGTTTAATTGAGAAGAGGAGAAGAGATATATGGTGAAAGTTATGTTGACTCAGTTATACATTGTTTCCAGCTCTGCTTATCAATCACTGTTGGGAGAGGCTCTGGTGGGGAAGGAGACATTAAGTCTGCAGCTTTTTGTATTACCTGCTCTTTGTCATGTATCTCTACCTGCAAATTGTCATGTTCTTGCTATGTTGGAGATGAACTGAGATGCAAGGGCCCAACCTCTTCTACTGAGGTGGACCTATCTGAATTGTCTTAAAGTTACCCATATAAGTATAAGTAAGGTGAATTTTAGTGTGTGTAAAGTGGATTTTTTGTTATTCTTTCTTAGAGTTTTCTTCCCAGGAGCCATAGCCACAATAGTCTCTACCTCCCAAGTGTTAGATATGAGTTCTCACGATCATGGTTCAAAACAGTTTCTACTACGCAGTCGCGGTAGATGTAGGGATGAAGTGATGTAAAATTGTGAGGCTATTGCTGGCAATATGCCTTCTTTGTCTGTCGCCCTATAAAGCAAGTGGGCACTGGTTAGTGACTGGGGACCCCTATAGGGGCAAATGTGCAGGCTGAATGCTGTGTGTGCCTTGATTGGCCCCCATCAAGGCTTGGGAGAGGGAATCTGTGTGTTTGCCTCAACCGACCCCCATCGAGGCTTGAGGGGATTTAGGGGAGAATACAAGTTGTGCTGGTCTTGACTGACCCCCTTGAAACAAGGGGTAGTGACCCCCCACTTCACGCCGGCCCCTGCAAGTACAGTTGTTAAGGAATGCCATAGAAGTTGGTGCTCCCATTATCAGCAAACTCCCTTTGAGAAGACTAGACTTGAATAAAGTAAGCTTATTGAACTCCTTATGATGACTCCATTCCTGTCTTCCTGTCTGACCAGATCAAAGTGAACCTGCTAGTGAGAGACGTGCTAGAAGCCCTCCTGTGTCTTTACTAAGAAATGATGTAGTTGGTGTGTTTATTTGTCCAACAATAAGCTGTCCCCACCTTGAAGCCACTGCTGATCTTCAGTGATCAGTTTGTCAACATGGTGCTACCTTGAGGTGCTTATAATACAATTCTTTTAATTCTCTTTGTCCTGAGTTTTGTCTCGTTAATCAGAATGAAAGCACAAATGAAGAATTTTCTTTTCAACATCCAGGACAATAGCTATCAGAGAAGGTTGGATTGAGTGAGGATTTTTTTTTCTTTTTTTGTAAAGATGAGAGAGATGTGGGCACATTTGAAGGCAGCAGGGAAGGAGCCAGTAGATAGGGAATAGGGGGGAGGGGAAGAGAACAGCATCTTTTAAGCACTTTCTATTGTACTAAGTGCATTACAAATATTTCATTTGATAGGAGTTTGATCATTTGATAGGGAGATATTAAATATTATAGGGAGAGTGTGGATGATGGTGGAGTCCATCTGTTGGAGAAGAAGGAAAGTTTGGGATCAAGGTTGCATGCTAGCTTTGGTAAGGAGAAGGGCTGTTTCATCAGTGACCGGAGTGGAGGAGGAGGTGGAAGGGGTGATGTCATAAATGTGAAATGAGGGGAAGGAAGGACAAGAGGGAGCTCTCACCAGATGGCTTATTTTTTTCTTTTTTTTTTCTGTGAAACATGAGATGAGGTCTTGAGGAGAGAGGATGGGGGAAGGGATACCATAGGAGTCTTGAGGGAAGACAAGAGTTTGAAACAACTGCTGTGATGAATGGAATAGAGAATCAATGAGAGAGTAGAGGGATTGCCTTAACGGAACTAAAAGGGAACTCTGAAAGAATAAGAGTAAAGGATGTTATCAAAGAATTATTTGACAGGAAAGAAAGGTGAACTGCTCATGTTGCAAGAGTGAGGGATAATAAATGGATAGCCGGTGTGCTCCTGGGCACCTTTTCAATGTTAGTAGAAATCACAGAGGGCCTCCAGCATGTTGGGTTTTGTGTTAGATGATTGGGAGAATGAGGAAGATCACAGGATGGGCAGGCAATGATGGGTTGTGGTTTGTATCTTAAGGAGTTCAGAAGTAATTGAGAGCGTAGATCCGTTGAGTATTCGAGATGAAGTAGAAAGCCTGATTGCAAGAGTTTAAGAAGAGAGTGAGAGGAGAGGAAGTAGAGGGATTAAATCATTCAAAGCTAAACCAAAGTTGAGAGGACTGCTTCAGGATGTAATGATTTCTCTTCTTACCCGAAGTCTTCAAGCAAAGTGTGAGAGGGGATTGTGTTTCAGGTATGGATTGAACTAGATGGCCATTAAAGTCCCTTCCAACTTTGACATGATATGGTTCTTTGGATGATAGTCCAGATTCAAAAATATATTGTCTAGGATGTCGGACTCAGGGCTAAATATTAAGTCTTCTACTTGCATTTTAAAAGTTAATTTCACAAGTATAAAATAGATACTTGGATAGATCAGCAGTTTGTCTAATGTAGGAGTCCACAGTGTGATGTGGTGGGCAAAGAAAACAAAGCAAAGCAAAATAAAACTGGTGCAATCCTACTCAAATACTCATATTGATTTGTGATCACGTTGATTTGGGAATTGCCACTAATGAGGTGGATAGATCCTCATTCACCTCTGCCCATTCTACACAACTCACATTCTCCGTAAGTTCACTCCTAGGAGTCTACCCAATGTGGTGGAGGCTTTCCTTGATTTTCTCAATATCATCAGGGACCAGTGAAGCAGCCAAGCTACCCACCTGTTGTCCCTTGTTTCCCAACATATACTGACCCATATTCTTTCTGTTATCCAATTTTTGGATGACATTTTTTATTCCTGTTCTTCTTTGGAGTTCTTCCTTGGTTATACACTGCAGGCTGCTCACATGCTCTATGTGACACCTATCTTTAGTTCTTCAGAGGTAATGGTTTTCCAAGAGTCTATGCTATACAACACAACTGGTAAGATATTAGTTATTAAAAAGATAGGCTTTTACTTTCATAGGAAACTTGGGGTTAGTAAAAGAGCTTTGCATTTCCTCAAAAGCACTTAAGTCTGCTCTCCTCCTTCTTTGCAATTCAGGGCCCCCAGCACATTGTCCATCCTGTATCATCTGTCCCAGATACATATATTATTAGAAAATTCTACAGTGTGTCCATTCAAATGCATGTTGAAATCTTGGTAATATCCTTTATCTATTTCATCTTTTTGATGTGGATGGACAGGCCAAATCGCTCTGAGTGATTACAGATCTTTTCCAGGAGGTTCTGAAATGTCTTGGGGTTATATGCAATCAATATAATGTCATCTGCAAATAGAAGTATTGGGAAGACCTAACTATCCACAGGGAATGCCTTCTTGTCCTGGACTCTGTGCTGGATATCCTCCGTCATGGAGGGGAATACCATTGTTGAACACTATCACCATGTTTTATGATTTGGCTCATGTTTATTATCAGAGGGTCACTGAACAAGTTTATTTCTGTTTTTGCAATCTTTCAAGGAATCCTAAATAACCTTGATATATAGATGATAGACATTTTGTTGTAAAATGTTATATTTTGTTCTAGAGTTAAATGCTGATTTTGAGATCTTCGGATCTATTTATTCAGTCCTAATTCTCTCCTGATTAAGTCCTATATTGCAGGTAAGTACAAGGAGGTCTTGTATTCTCTGTATCTTTCAGTCAGTTATGAGATGGGAAGGATGTGGTTCACTGTTGAATTTCATTTGCAAAAGTTTGCTAATTCTCTAATGAGGATGCCCTCAATTCATGTCCTTCATAAAGGTTTTATATAGATGGGAGAGTAGGCAAGTATATAGGTCAGTAGTTATTGATGCTTTCTTCATCACCTTTTTTGGGAATTAATAAAGTCCAAGATTTTTTTCCTTTGTCTTTGATGTCTTTCTCTCCTTTAGACACCTTGTAGATTAGTCCTTTAATAATTGTGCCCTCATAATTGTGTTGCCCCAGCACCAATCTTCTCTACATGTGCTTGATCTGATCCTGCTACTTTTCTCATTGTTAGAATCATTTCTGCTTCCTCTTAGTGACTGCGATGTTAGGGCCCAAATGTGGTGATTCCCACTGTCCTTGAGGGAGATAAAGCTTGTTGTAACAATACTATTCACAAATGCTTTCCATGTTTATTTTGCTTATAGTCTTCTTTGTTGTCATTCTTGAATGTTCTTGGAATAACTTTGCTTAATTAGTCTTATCAAGCTTGATTTATTTTGCTCTCCACTGCTGTTCTCTGCCTTATGAGATGCTATGGCTCATAATTGTCCCTCATCCTCCTTTGGAAGATGTTACATGTGAGTTTATCCTCTAATGTCCTGTTGCCTTTGGCAGCCATCTCTCTTACTTGGCCAATAAATCAAATGTTTGCTGACTCAGGCATTTTCTGAGTCCTTTTGGTCTCCATGTTGTAATAATTCATTTACGTTGCTTTAGCTTCTGTATGAAATTCTTATAGTTAATGTTGATGTCATTTCTAGTGTCCATTTCCCACTTTTGACTTTTATTAGATTATTTAAATAATTTAAGGTTAAATCTTCTTGGGTGTCCAGCATTTCTCCCCCCTGCCCATTACTAATTTTTCTTCTTGCTTATAATAAATCCCCATCTTAGGTCAGATAAATCAATAGTCTGACCATGCACAAACAGCTGAATGAAGGATAACTCTCAAATTCATAAAAGGTCTTCTTGTCTGTTAAAAATACATAGGCAATTTCATTCTTGGTGGTACTCTTTGGAGCTCACCATGTCTAGAACCTACCAATGCAATCGTCGCCTGCATTAACAGAAGCATATTGTCTAGAAACAAGACCACGATAGTTTGGTTATAGGCTGTCCTGGTTAGTCCAAATTTGGAATTATATTTAATTTTAAAAATGAAAGTAATGTTAATATATTAAACACAATAATAATTATTATTGTATTTCACTCCAGAAGCCATATTTTAGGATGGATAAACTATAAAGTAAATGAAGGCGAAGCAACCAGGATGGTGAAAGGCCTTGAGCTCATACCACGTATATTGGTTGAAGGAACTGGGGCTGTTTAGCTTGGGGAAGAGAAAACTAAGAGGAACATGGTGAATATTTTCAAGTATCTGAAGGCTATCCTATGGAAGACAGATAGGACATTTTACACTTGGCCCCAGAGGGTAGGTCTAGGAATGATGGGTAGAAGTTTCAATGAGGCAAATTGCAGAAAAATCTTGTCAAGATACGCAATGGAAAGGGTGCTGGATTTGTAGATACAGGACCCGGGTTCAAATCCCACTTCTACCACTTATCAAGGGGACCTTTGAGTAGTCACTTAACCACTCCAGGCCTGAGTTGCCTTATCTGTAAAATGAAAAGTTTCAGCTTGATGACTTCTAAGGTCCCAGCCAGACCTAAGAGCCATTCAGAGGCAGAATGGGCCACTTTAAGTAAGCAAGCAGCAGGATTCCTGTCATTGGAGACCTTTACACACAGCTACAAGACATAGCAAGGATGTTAGAGAGGGGGTCCTTTCTACCCCCAGACTAAGTGATCTCAGAGGTCCCTTCCGATTCTGACATTTTGTGATTCTGCGACTCTCCGACAGTCATTCCTAATCCCTTACTTGAACTCAAGTCTTATTTATAGCTAGCATATACACTCAGTGTTTTTAAGGTTTGCAAAGCACTTTTTATGTTATCCCATTTGATCCTCACAACAATCCTGTGAGGTAGGTGCTACTATGATTACCCACTTTTTACAGATGGGGAAACTGAGGCTGGTAGAGGTTAAATGATTTGACCAGGATCATTCAGCTAGGAAGTGTCTGAGGCAGGATTTGAATTCTGGTCTTCCTGACCTCAAGTCTAGCAGTCTATCCACTGTTCTAACTAGCTGCCTGCATTACCAGCTGTCTCTGTGTGTTCAGTTCAGCGACTAAACAAAGGCAGAAAGAATGGGTGACTCTATAGAAGGATTTTTACTTATTAGTAACCAGTCATTCCTCTTTCTTTCTTTCTCTTTTTTTTTTTTTTTTTTTGGGCAACTGGGGTTAAGTGACTTGCCCAGGGTCACACAGCTAGTAAGTGTCAAGTGTTTGGTCTGAGGCTGGATTTGAACTCAGGTTCTCCTGACTTCAGGGCCGGTGCTCTATCCACTGTACCACCTAGCTGCCTCCTTTCTTTCTCTTTCTTTCATTCCTTCCTTCTTTCTTTTCATCTATCTTTCTTTCTTTTGTCTACTGCAGAGGTTTTAAAACCCATTAGGTTTTTAGACCAACTATAAGCATAAATTTACCTTTTCATGATAACTCAGTGTGAGATCCTTGTCCAGTACCCAGGATATGTGTGTGTGTGTGTGTGTGTGTGTGTGTGTGTGTGTGTGTGTGTGTGTAGTATAGTTTTCATAACGAATGAAATCACAAGATTTAAAGCAGCTGCAGCTAAATGAGAGGATGGTCTACAGGTTCTTCTTGGAGATATAAATAAAAAGAGTTTACGGGATTGGTTTCACTATATTCCTCAAAGTAGCAAGAGTATTATTTCAATGAACTCTTTGTCATCTCTCTGCAGATTTCATGATGAACACAAGTAGCAAGCGGATCACCTTGCAGCTTCTATGTTAATGTCTATTGTAGAGGATGAAGGGAAAGACATTCTATAAAGTTTTGGGAACATATAACTCATGACATATAAATAATACTTATGTTAAAAATGGTACTATGGATGTAACACAAATAAGCTCTGGACTTATTCTCCCAACCCATATTTATACTAGCAGGGTAGGGCCCCCGGAGCAAGGCTCCTGTTCCCCTCAAAGTTGTAGGGATAACCCTAAGAGTTTGGGGTTATTTTTCTCCTGTACTCATGAAATGCTATTCAGTGTATTCTCTCCAACATCAATTAACTAGTTAATATCTCCCTCACAGTCTAGATACTAGTAATTAGTGTTCTCGTATCAATTTACTATTTAATATCCATTAGCATTTACAAAAAGATATTTACTGAGAGGAGAGCAAGACCCAAAGCACAAAAACTTCCATGACCAAGAGCTCGCTCCCATCTCTTACTTCTATCCCAAAGGAGAGGAAGCTCAGACGTAAAGTGGTTGATACCAATATTCTTTCCACCAAGTTCACTTCTGGGTGTGCGGTAGTTTATAGATGCTGTCAGGACATGAGGACTTCGCTTCCAGGTTGATTTACTGTTGGGCTGGATCAAACAGGTGCTTCTCAGGGGACTTCTGACGGTTCTTCTGAACTTTGGAAGCTCACAAGGTGGTGTTCTAGTTCCATCTCTGATTCATATCCACCTAGGATCAAGAAAGAAGAAACAACAGAGATAGAAGTAGAGTTGCCATGTGGTCATGGCCACATGGTGGCTCAGGTGAGGGCATGAGGCAGTTGGGTGCTGTTACCTCTCTCCCCGCCTGGAGTCTTATATCAGTTCTTCTTCCTTCCAACTTTAAAGCCATTGGGAAAGAGACCTTTCAACTGTTCTTGCCTTTTGTATTCAGACTCAATTCTAGCTCAGTGGTCAGTTAAGAGGGTTTTTGTCACCAGCAATAAGCCAACAGGAAACAATGGGCACTTGTACACGATCTGTATTGGGGGGCAGGGCCTATCCCCTCATGCATTTCCAGAGGCTCAGAAGCCTCCATATGGATATGTAGTAGTCAGAGAACACCGCACATGTTCCAAGGACTGGCTATCCATTGGCTAAACTCCCCATTACATGGCTATAAAATCAAAATGCTTTTATAAGGAGGGTTATGGGGCAGGGGAGAATATTACTAACTGCAGAGATCTAAGCATGCCTCAGGGATCTTTTCTTGACCCTATGCCTATTTCACTAGTGACTTGGATAAAGGCATAGATGGAATGTGTAGCAAATTTGCAGCTAGTACAAGCTGGGAAGTACATCTAACATGCTAGATAACATTCTGGATTCAAAAAAGACTTTGACAGACTAGAGCATTGTTCTAATAAAATGAAATTTAATCAGGATAAATTTAAAGTCTTATACTCTGATTCTGAAAACTCAACTTAACAAGGACAAGTTGGGGGAAGATGTAACAAGTCAGCAGTTCATCAGAAAATGATCCAGAGGTTTTTATGGACTGCAAACCCACTATGAGTCAACAGGGTGACGTGGCAACCAAAAAACCTAAATTGATCAGGCACACAGAACTGCAGGGAATTCTTGTTCAATTATGGGTTGAATTAGAATGCCTCAGAAGTCCCTTTCAGCTCCTGAGAGTCTGTGATTCATGGATGATTTCACAACCTATCTCAGCAAAATAAATTACCAGAAAGAGCCCCTTACCGTCTATGTGCTCAGGAGACTTGGGTGCTCTCTTGTAGGATCCCACAACATCCGCAGGGGAGAGAATTTGTGTAGAGAAGAGGTGTGGCTTCAGACTTGAGAGGATAGGGGACTTACTCAGGGATCTCTTAGGGGAGAAGGCACACACAGAGATCATGCGTGGCCAGAGAACATATTTGTCTAGCAGAATCAGCCAGTAGACAGCTGTTTATTAAGTGCTTTCCACTCTACATCTGGGGCAGCTACGTGGCTTGGCTAGAGCTCTGGGCCTAGAGTTCAAATCCAGACTCAGACTCTTTACTAACTTAATGACCCTGGATAAATCACTTAACCCTATTTGCCTCAGTTTCCTCATCTGTAAAATGAACTGGAGAAGGAAATGGTAAACCTCTCCAATATCTCTGCCAAGAAAACCCCACACAAGGAGTCAGACATGACTGAAAAATGACCAAACAATTACTAAAACTTTACACCAAGCACTGTATTAACCCAATCAGTCAACAGATATTTATCAAGCACCTATTAGGTATACTAGGGACTGTAGGGGTGGGGGTTGGGGTTGGGGGTGGTTGAAGGGTATGGGAAGGAAAAATTGGAAAAAAAAACCAGTCCCTGCTCTCAAGGAGTGTACTTTTTAATGGGAAGCACAGCTTGCAAATAACTAGATAAATGTAACAAGATAAATACAGGGCAGATGGAAAGTAATTTGAGAGAAGAGTCTAGCAGCTGGAGGGATTGTGACAGACCTCTTACTGAGACCTGAGCTGGGTTTTGAAGAAAGTCAGGGTAACCAGGAGGTTTAGGTAATGGGGATAGCCAGTTTAAAAGCGCCAAAGTTGCTGGGCTGCCCAGGTCAGGGCCATCCGTGGGCTATGATTTATGGGTCCTCTGCTGCCATCTTCTGGCCTTCTGTTGAGTTTCGGCCACTATACTGCCTCTTCCCTGGAGAAATTAATCCAACGACTATAACTCGTATCCCCTAACACTATTTTGGCTCTGTTGTGATTAAGACCCGGGCAGTCAGAGAAACCCATAAGGATTGGTGGTCTTTGGATCTCTTTCATTTCTGCCTGAATTGCCACTCTCTGAACTGCGTCTACCCTTGACTTTTTTCAGCTTTATCCTGTTCCTTAGTGGTTCATACAGTCTAAGCTTCCTTTAGTAAGACTAGAAAGGACTGAGTGTGCCTGGCAATCTTTGTCCTATTTTCCTGTTAGCAGTGAAGTCATCATGCTTTCTAGCAGGCAATAGAGTTCTGAACATCTCTTGCCTGAAATAGTTGTGACGTTTAAAAAGTTCAAGAGACATTGTTTCTGGGTAATTAATCATTTTATTGATAAGACTAGCATTTTATTTATCAAAGGGTCAGGGTCACTCTCAAATGCTAAAGACCAATCATGGTGGTGAACTCACAATTTATAAGCCCTTGGAAGAGTGGGTGTTCCTGAGGGTGGCAGGGAATTCTGACTGGTTAACAATGAGAGAGAATGAATATTACAAGAGAAGTGGGCCTATTCTAATGAGGGGCTGGGGGATGTAACTCTGACTATGCCATTTACTTCTAAATTGCTCGACCTTGGACAATCTAATCAAAGAATTTATCTCCATCCACACCTATGCAGAGCACAATGGGCTTCCCCACCTTAAATGAAATTCCTTGTATGGTTGGGTGGGGTCTGACCAAGGTCGAGGAGAATCAATTCAATCTCATTATCAGCAATGTCCTTCAGAGACTGAACAACCTTCTGAAAAAAATCCTGGTCCTAGTTCAATAATTGATATGAGGGAGAAATAATCATTTCCCTCACAGTTTGGGGACATTAGAGCTCATCAATCTCCACTCTGCTCATTTTACATATTAGGAAACAGGCACCTAGTCATTTTGTCAAAGTTTGCCCCATGGCAAGGTTGGAATTTGAACTTGATGCTAAATCCCATATTATTTCACTGTCCCAAACTATGACTCTATTTTGTAGAATTTTTATGTTGGTATTTATTCAAATTATTTCAAAAAAAGACAACAATCCTTTGTGCTTCCTTATTACAGTGAAATACTGGAGGAGGTCTTTAGTAGAGATGATCAGGCGTACTGAGAGAAAAACCAAAATGGCAGGATTAACTGGGCCTCCATTGTTTTTCCCTTTCCTGGGAGGAGGAACGGACTGCAACGGGAAAGAGAGAAGACCCTGAGTAGAACTAACCTAGAGTCAGGCTTCGTTGTTTACCGAAAAATACCCATCTCCCCCATGTGGTTTCCCTTTGGTGAATGTTTCAGAATGAAAGATGAGGGAGTAATCTCATCCTGTCCTCAGGGACACAGAAGACTGACAACAACAAAGAACACGCAGCTTCTAACGGGAAGGCCAGGAAAAGGAGGCATCTACCAGAACAGCTGTGCTCCTCTCCATCCAGGGACTGGCTTGTCCTAGTCATAGGCACAAGGCAGGTGGGCTTTCTAGGACGGAGAGGAATTCGACAGAGCAAAGGGGAAAGGGAAGACTTGGGGGTTAAAGGTAACGGTGGGAGCAAAAGCATGCACGTGGAGAGTGTATCCTAGAGGTAGTGTGTTGTCCGTTTGGGCTGGACAATAGCGTGGACGGAGAAGAGTAATACATTATAAAGTTGTGCCAGATTGTGGAGGTCCTGGAATATAGGGCTAAGTAGTTTGACCTCTAGGGGCAGCTAGGTGGTGCAGTGGATAGAGTGCTGGGCCTGGAGTCAGAAAGACTCATCTTCCTAAGTTCAAATCTGGCCTCAGACGCTTACTAGCTGTGTGTGACCCTGGGCAAGTCACTTAACCCTGTGTGCTACAATTTCCTTATCTGTAAAATGAATTAGAGAAGGAATGGCAAACCACTCCCATATTTTTGCCAAGAAAACCCCAAATGAGGTCACTGAGAGTTGGGCACGACTGAAAAATGACTGAACAAAAACAACAATATAATAGTAAAGACAAGTGATGGCAAATGATGCTTGTAATAAACTCCAAGACGGTTCACCATGAGAAGTTCTTAATAGATATCATGGCAAGTAATAAATAGTGAGGGTATTGCTTGAGAAAAAATTGTAAGTCCATAGTTTGTTGAACACTTCATGTTCCTCCCCGCCTCCACCCTCTGTTGGACCCCAGAAAGCTACCCCAAGATCTTTGAACCTTTTAGCTTTGAGAACCTCGACCAGTGTTTTTACATGTATTACTAGTTATGTGACTCTGGGAAAGAAACCTCTGTTTGCCTCCTTCTTCATCTGTAAAATGGAAATAAAAACACCTACCTCTCAGGGTTGTTTGAGGATCAAATGAGATCATAATTATTAAGTGTTTAGTACAGTGCCTGGCACTCAGCAGGGGCTGTATAAATGTTATTATTATTAATACATTAATAATGTTAATAAAATAATTAAATAAAATTATTAACCTTAGTAATAATAATAACTCTGGTTTCTGTGGGCGGTCTAGTGCTAACAAGGAGACACCCTTCTGAGAATGCCTAGTTTGCTTAACAAGGAGCCTGCTGAGTCCCCTAACACGTGGATGGGGATAATCTCTTTTGATGATTGCTAAATCTTTAAAACCCGTTGAGACTGAGCTTTGCTCTTTTTGACTGTAGTTATCCGGCGCTTCCAGAAGTTGCCATGAACTGAAGTGGTGAGAAGTGAAGGACTTTCTTTCCCCTGCTCTGAGGAACAATCCTGGCCGTGTTTTCTGTTCCATGTTGTTTGTCCCCCTCAGTTTCAGATGCCAGAGGTGATCCTCAAGAGCCAGGAGTTTGAGCCCGGTGACCTTGGCGCCAGGATTGCAGGTGGGGTGGTGCCAGGCATACCACCTGGCATGGAAGCCTTGAGAAACCAGAGGCCCTGGGATATGAGCCAGAGGGGAATTGTGGACTCAAAATGGGGACTGTGCTCTATGGGAACAGAGCTAAACTATGAACCTAATCCCTTTCCCCTCCCCAGAGATCACCCAAGGTGGTGCAGTGGGAGAAAAGGATTATGTTCAATGAGTCAATAAACATTCATTAAGCATCTGCTATGTGCTAGGCGCTGTGCTGACTGTTGGAGATGCAAAAAGAGGCAAAAAGACATTCCTTGACCTCAAGGAGCTTACAGTCTAATGGAGGAGACATCATGCAAACAGACATATACAAATCGAGGAATATGTTGGATAAGTAGGAAATCATTAACACAGGGAAGTTACTAGAATTCAGAGGGGTTAGAGAAGGTTTCCAGCAAAAGATGAGATTTTAGTTGGGACCTAAAAGAATCCAGGAAAGTCAGCAGGAAGAGGGAAGGGGTGGGGGGAGGGGGAGAGAATTCCAGATATGTGAGACACTCTGTGAAAACAACTAGAACAAAAAATGTAGTGTGTTGTTTTTGGAACAATTGGGTGGTCGTTATCATTGGATCTAAGAATATGTGTTAGGGAGCAAGGTATAAGAAGACTGGAAAGTAGGAGGAGGCTAGGTTGTGAAAGACTTTGAATATCAAACAGAACTTTATGTGTTTGATTCTGGAGGCGATAGGAAGCCACTGGAATTTATTGATTAAGGGTTAGTGGGTGATATGATCAGACCTGTGCTTTAGAAAAATCACTTCAGGGTTGAGGGAGTGAGTTTTATGTATTTGTGATTACTCCTTCTGAAATAAATATTCTACGTAAAAGCTAATTTGATTGTTGATGGCTAGTGGAACTGGAGTGCAAGGGATCCCCTCTACACTTGGGGGAACAATATTGGTAGGAGCTGGAGTTGTAGGCAGAGAGCCTAGACACTTCTCCATCCCTTTAAGGGTAGTGGAGAGCCCTGGGGGAAGGGTTAAATTGAACACGGCTGGCCTTCTGGCAGTGAGGGCCACAATGGTCTGTGTTACATATGAGGCCTTGTCAGGTATGAAATGTTTCCTTTGCTTTTGTGGGGACCTGTGAAGAAATTCTCTGCCCAGAACTTTTAATTTTTATGAAATCCTAGAGAAATTTGGCAAAAAAAAATTTAGGCCATATATGTGTGGTTGATTTTTTTTTCCTCTGGTGAATTTTCATTCACAAATAAGTTCCATTGGCATAATTTTGTGAACATTTCATTTTTTGATTGCTTGACTGTTAAGTACTGATACTTTTTTATAATGTTGAATTCTATATAAGATTTGATATACTGATATGTTCTTTATTACTGAGTCCTGCATAGGTATTGACATTAAATTTAATGGGAGAAATCTGGAACCTCTAGATTGCTACTGTCTAGTAGAAATGTTCATATTGGTTTTTTTTTTTTGTTATTTTTGTTTTTTTTTTTTGCATTTAAGCAGACCTAGACTGCTTACATTTTGTGAAAGTACTCTATAGCTATGTATGGTGAAAATGCCTGGGCCTCAAATCCATAAGTGGTTGACATTCTTGGCTAAATGAGCCTTCTTGTCTCATTGTCCTGATGGGTGAGTATGAAATTCCATTTGGTTTGCCCTGGCTGTAGAAAGGATCCATGGAGGAATTTCATGTGCCGTTTGGGATAAGGGACCCAGAAGAAATTGCCTGGAATTCTATGGGGATCACCTAGCTAGAAGGATCCCTAGAGAATTTTAGTGTGCTTCGTGTAGAAGCAGACATTCACTTCTTATGTAGTTCCCAGTTATATGGCTGATTCAGTGGTGGAATCTTTGGAAGAGTTTTTATCCAGGACAGTTTTCTATTTGAGAAAGGGGCAAGGCCCAGGCCCAGAATCCTGTAGGGGGAGCTCCTTGTGACTTGAGAAGCTCAATGTGGGATCAGGTTCAAGCTGGAAGCCAAGTTTTCTTTGTCTTGTCCGTTTCTTTTGCTTGTAGATTGAGAAAGGCCATATGAGGTTAAGGCTAAACAAACAGAGATATTTGGTAAACTTTATCAAATGCTTCTTATTTTGCTGCCTTTATTTTGGGGAACTTCGTGAAATGTTCCTTGTTCTGTAAATTTGCCTAATTTGTATTTGGAGATAATTGTGATTTTCATCTGTACATGTGGGATTGCATATCATAAAGTAACCTGGGCTGTTTGGAGACTTTATTGTATGGCACTGGGGAAGCAAGGGAAAGGATTTTGCTTATACCTCCACAGAGACGATAAAGAACTATTCTGAATTTGGGATGAGGACAGAGTTTAAATATAAATAAACATGTATATATATATACATATATAATATATGATGTACACAATATATTAATGTAGAATTACTATATTAATGTTAATAATATATTAATAGGATAATTTTATATATATATATATATATATATACATACACATATATCTATATTCCTCCTTGTCTATTTGCTGGGTACTGGGGATGGCAAATTTCAGACAAAGGGAAATGTGTAACCTGGGCTTCTCTGAACAAGCTTAACTCTCTTAATATGGAGATCCCTTGAGGGACCTAGTTTGTTTAGGAGCACCTTGTGTCCCCTGCCTCATGTTGGAAGGAGCTGCCTTTAAAACTGGTGAGACTGAGCTGTAGCTAATGAAACTAGGATGTAAGAGCCCATCCCCTATTACTGAGGGAACACCATTGAGTTGGGGCAGCTGGAGCCATTTGCAGATATCCCCAATCCCCTTAAGTGGAGAACCTGGAGGGAGAGGTGAAATTTAACTTACTTGGCCTTTAAGCAGTGGGAGACACAGGTTAGTCTGTGTTACTTTATTGTTAGCCAGAATAAATGGATTCAAAGCAAAATGCTGAATTGAACATGGAGTAGTGAAATAATACATTTCCTCCATAAATGTGGACCTTTTTCTCCCTGGTCAGTTTGTGCCCCTTTACCTGAATTCACCCTCAATCGATTTCAAGAGGTGACATTCCAACATCCAGTGGCTTCCAATGACTGGGCGATATGCATTCATTAAGTGCTTACTGCATGTTCCTTACTGTGCTGAAAGCTGGAGGTACAAATGCAAAATGAAAGGCAGTCCCTTTCCTCAGACAGCTTGGATTCTAACGAAGAGAGGCAACACACAAAAAGGAGCTCAAAGGTTGCATGAAGGTACCAGCCTAATGCTAATAACAATAAATAACATTTATATAATACTTTAAGGTTTGCAAAATGCTTTACAAATATTATCTCATTATATCCTCACAACAACCCTGGGAGGTAGGCGATATTATTATCCTTATTTTACAGATGAGGGAGTTGAGGCAGACAGAGGTTAAGTGACTTACTCAGGATCACAAGCTAACAACAACAATAATAATAGCCAAAATTTACATAATACTCACTATGTACTAGACACTGTGCTAAGCTCTTTACAATTATCTCATTTGATCCTTACTACAACCCTGGGAGGTAGGGGCTATTATGATCTCTGGTTTACAGGTGAGGAAACTGAGGCAAACAGGGGTTAAGTGACTTTCACAGGGAAGTGTCAGAAACTACATTTGAGCACAGGCCTTTGTGCAGGACCAGTCCTCTCTCTATGGGGCCCACCTAGCTACTCTCATATTTGGGTATATATGGTTATAAACTTTTTTTCGGAGAATGTAACGTAGAATGTGGTTGTGATGATCGTACATCCTTGATTTTCCAGTACAGTTTCAAAAGAAGAGTGTGCTTGAAATGAGACTGGAGATAACTTTTGGCAGATTACTGTAGATGTGGGAGAACTAGTAAAATATTTGGACAAGTGATATAAAATGTCCTTTTCTTTAGGGTGTTGTTTGTTTAATAGATCAAAATATTACAATTGGCTTTAGCAAAGAGTAAATGACATTGAATTGCAGAGTCCATAGAAACATGCTTCTGCCTATAGTCCATTCTGAATGAAGCTATAGCAACTACATACAATCTACCTTCAGAACTGGGGGAACAGTTGTTTAAAATAATTTTCTTTTTATAAGGTGACCTCCGAGGTCCTTTCCAGCACTCACTATGTCTGCGATCCTCTGGCTATTTTTTGCTGAAAATTCACATCTTGACTAATATGGAGCTTCATAGTTCTCTGACCCAATTCCTTTATTTAAGAACAGCTGGTTAGCCATGCCTCATGCATCCTCTGCCCATAACATTTTTTAAAAAAACTCAAATATAAGCCTTGACATATTCTCTTACCAAATTTCACCTCATTAGTTTCAGCTTTAGTTCTTTGGGGATTCCAACTTGTTTAATCAGTGTTGGACATTTCTCCTAGCTCGGGTGATGTGCAATTTTGATAAACATTTCATCTTTGCCTTTCTCTAAGTCAGGGGAACTGGACAGCCCTTAAGTTAAGAATGGTTTTTACATTTTAAAATACAATACAACTTTATTTAGCTTGTAGGCCATACACGAAAGGTCAGTGGGCTGGATTTGGCCCATGGGCAGCAGTTTGCTGAACCCTGATCTAAATCCCTGATGCAATGTTGGACAGCAAAAGGTCGAGGACAGATTTCTCAATTTCTCAATTTCTCTGCACTAGAAACCTCACTCCAGGTTTGTATGGACTCATTTAACACTATAACCTTTGGATCTGGTCACTCAATCAGTTTTGAAGCCCTTTAGTGGAAAATAGCCCCTTCCATCTCATCCGTAAGGAGACTCTGGGGTGCCTTGGAAAGAAATGTAAGGTTTGGAACGAAAGGGCCTAGATTTGAATCTTAGTCATATCATTTATTAACTGTGTGACTTTGGGCCAAACACTTAACTTTGGTGGGACTCAGTTTCCTCATCTGTATGATGGAGTTGGACTGAATGACCTCTAAGGCCTCTAAATATATGATTCATCCAATTCAGATTTCTCTCTACTATGTCTTTCCTTGTGTTTTATTACTTTTTCGCATGACTGATGGAGAGACTGGTCAATGAGGACCTAGTCCTTAGGGCATGTTTGGATTTGCCCTTCCCTCATGGGTTATACAGAGACAGCACAAATATTCCCTGCCTGTTTCCAAATCAACACAAGGAATTTTGTGAGCTTATTTTGAGCCATATGTGATGGAGGGGCTGGTATACTTGATGATGAAAAGTCTTCTAATTAACTGTGGAGCTAGAAGAATCAATGACTCAAGAGACACAGAGCCAGAATTTTGGGCATACAAAAGGGAAGATCTGCTTGTCTTGGCCTCTTTTTGTTCTAGGTGGCAAGTGAGGCAAGGAACAATGTGAACTATGGGTTGGGTGAGTGGCAGTTGACTATATGCCTCCACTTGGCTGCCATGTGTCTGTGAGCATATGGTGCCTTGGTTTACTTTATATTTATTCTTTTCTGATCTTAGGTGAATGAATATTCTGAGAGGGGAGTGCCCAAAGAAACCATACAAGTTTGGTAGATCCAGAGACCTGTTTAGAATTCCTCCTAGCAACTAAAGGTAACAGCAATGACCAACAGAGTACTGGTAGCTGATGACAAAAGCATGGATGTCAAAAGACAGCCAAGGATGGCAATAGCTTCAGGGATCATGACCCCTTGGGACAGACAGAAGTATTGTCTATGAACTCTAGGAAGGTACTAATTGTCAGAGCTCAGGAGAGAGCTCCACCTAAGGGAAACCTACAAAGGGAAGGAGGGCTTCCAGTGGTTGGTTATTGTCCTTCATTCTCAAAGAGGACCAAAATTACATTACTATGTCGGGGTCGAGGTACAGTGTGTCCAACAGTGGCTGATCAGATCAATACAGGCTTGGAAAGCTCCATCACAGGTGGGGCACAAATAGTCTATATGGACATTTGGAGTGGAGATGTCTCTAAATTTGCTCGTCTTACGTTTCTTTTGAGCTACTACAATTCTGCTTTACTCATAGAGCATATGGGCACACCATGCCTGGCAGTCCTTTGCCAATGTCTCCCATATCTCACAATCAATTCAGAGAGACCTTGAGAGTGTCCTTGTATCACTTCTTCTGACCTCCATGTGAGCTCTTGCCTTGTATGAGTTCTCTGTAAAATAGTCTTTTAGGCAAATGTACATTTGGCATTCGAACATTGTGGCCAGCCCATCAGAGTTGCACTTCTGCAGTAGAGTTTGAATGCTTGGCAGTTTAGTTCAAGAAAGGACCTCAGTATCTGGTATCTTATCCTGCCAGGTGATCTTCAGAATCTTCCTAAGACAATTCAAATGGAGGCAATTCAATTTCCTGGTATGGCGCTGGTATACTGATCAGGTTTCACAGGCATGCAACAATGAGGTCAGCACAATGCTTCTGTAGACCTTCAGTTTGGTTGTCAGTCTAATACTTCTTTTCTTTTTCACTTTCTTTCAGAGCCTCCCAAACATCAGCAATGCGTGCATCAACCTCATCATCTATGTGTACATCCCGGGCAAGTATACTACCAAAGTAAGTGAACTTATTCATAGCATTAAAAATTTCTCCATTTACTTTGATGGTACTGTGTGTAGATGGTTTGGTGCTGCCTGATGGAGAGCCTTTGTATTCTTGATGTTAATTTTTAGGCTGAAATTAGCACAAGCCTCAGAGAATCAACCCATAATCTACTGTATCACAGCCTCAGAGGTTGCACCGAATGCACAATCATCTATAAGCCAAAAAAATCATGCACCAACTCTCCCTCCACTTTAGTCTTGGCTTGTAGCCTTTTCAAGTTAAATAATTTACCATCAGTGCAGTAGCTGACCTTGATGCTGTTTTCATCCTCATTGAAGACATCCCACAACATCACAGAAAACATCATGCTAAAAAGCATGGGAGCAAGCACACAGCCTTGATTCACTCCAGTGATGACTGGGAAAGTGTGAGAGCAACATCCATTATCCAGAACCTTTGCAAGCACGCCATCATGAAATTGATGTATGATACTGATAAACTTCTCTGGGCAACCAAATTTTACGTAATTTTCCATAAGCCCTCACAACTGGCAGAATCAAAGGTCTTGGTCAGATCTACGAACATTGTATACGGGCCTCTGTTTTGCTCCTAGCATTTCTCCTGGTGTTGTTGGGCAGCAAACATCACATTGATCATTCCTAGGCCATTTCAGAAGCCACATTGGCTCTCATGGAAGATCACCATCTTTCAGGTGAAGTTTCAGCCTATTAAGGAGGACTCTGACTAAAAGACAGACCGCTTCTCCCTCTGCCCCCCATGATTGTCACAGGACGATCTATTTTCCTTTTTCTTTAAAGAGATGGACAATAGAGGCATTCTTGAACTCCTGGGGGATAACCTTCTCTTGTCATATAACCTGGAAAATTTCAGTCAGCTTTTATATCATCAGTGGATCCCCTATCTTATAAATCTCCACTAGAGTAGAATCAGCACCAGGTGCTTTGCCGCATGAAAGGAGCCTAATGACATTCGAAAACTCTTCTTCAGTTTGAACTTCAGCTGGGGAGGGGACTTCGACCTGATGTATACGGTCAACAGCTTCATCATTGGTTGATGACAGTCTGCTGAGAATGCTTATGGAAGTGTTTAGCTCATCTCTCCAGGATCATGTCCTTATCACCAATCAATGTGGCTCCATCAGCACTGAGTAGTTGAGATGAACCATAGGTCTTTGGCCTATAAATGGCCTTCAGGGCATCATAAAAGTGCTATGGATTGTTACGATCAGCATTAAAACTGAATTTCATCTGCCTTCTTACTGGGCCAAGAAACCTGCGTCTTTCTAAGCTTCACTTGCCACTTTGCTTTCGATCCATGAACTATCCTGCTGGTAAACTGTAGAGTTCTTGTTTTTTGTTCAGCAGTTCTGAATTTTCCCATCATTTTTGTCAAACTGATCTTGATGTTTGTGAGTGTTCTAGAAAGCTGCCCACTCCTTTTCTTTTCTTTTTAAAATTTTTAACATTTTTATTTAAAGTTTTGAGTTCCAAATTCTATCCTTCTCTTCCTCCTCTCACCCCTCCCTGAGACAGTAAGCAATCAGATGTAGGTTATACATGTGCAATTATGTAAAACATTTCCATATTAGTCATTTTGTATAAGAAGACTCGAATAAAAAAAAGAAAATAAGTGAAAAATAGCACGCTTCAGTCTGTATTCAATCAATATCAGTCCTTTCTCTGGAGGCAGGTAGGATGCTTCGTCATTAGTCCTTTGGGATCATCTTGGATCATTGTGTTGCTGAGTCATTCACAGATCTTCATCTAACAATATTGCTGTTACTGTGTACAACGTTCTCCTGGTTCTGTTCACTTCACTTTGCATCAGTTCATCTAAGTCTTTCCAGGTTTTTCTGAAATCATCCTGCTTGTCATTTCTTACAGCACAATAATATTCCACCACAATCATATACCACAGCTTGTTTAGCCATTCTCCAATTGATGGACATCCCTTCGATTTCTAATTTTTTTAAGGCAATTGGGGTTAAGTGACTTGCCTAGGGTCACACAGCTAGTAAATGTCAAGTGTTTGATCTGAGGCTGGATTTGAACTCAGGTCCTCCTGATTTCAGGGTCGGTGCTCTATCCACTGCTCCACCTAGCTGCCCCAACTTACAATTCTTAGCTACCACAGAAAGAGCTATTTTTGTACAAATAGATTCTTCTCCCCCCTTTTTTGGATGTCTTTGGAATATAGATGTAACAGGGCCACATTTTTTCTGCTCCACGGTTGCCAACCATGTTTTGGCTCTGCTTTTCCTCCAAGTTAGCAATGAACTGTTCCCCTTTAGAGTAGCACTCTAATCTGTTGATATTGATTCTTCTGGTAGTCAGAAGATTCTTCTCGTGGCCCTGGGGCCACCACTTTTGTTGAATGTGAATATTTAGCTTGGAGAGGATAAGTCTAGCACTCTGCGTCACACATTGCCTTCATCACTCTCACATATGGTTTCTTCTCTTTAGAATGACATAGTCTATTAAATACAGATGTTCACTGTGAGGGTGCATCCATGAAGTTTATTGCATTTGAGTAAACAGAAGACAGCGTTGGTGATGAAGAAGTCATGAGATGTACAAATCTTCTGTAGTGAGTTACCATTGTTGTCGCTGTTTCTGACTCCCTTTGTCCCAAGGACTCCCTGCCATGTCTGATAGCCTGTGCCTGCCCTCTGCTTGGTGTTAAAGATACCCAGAATTACAAGTTTGCCCCTTTTCAGCACATTGATGATGAGGGTCTCCAGGTCTCCATAAAATTTTTATTTGACCTCATCATGGTGTGGTGCTTTCCTGCAAATAGCAATCACATTTTCATAAGCCTGCTATTCATTCCTTTTGAGAGGCATACAAGCTTGTTGTTTAGATTAGTTTTGATGGCAAAACCTAGGTCAGCTTCATGGTGCTCCCCATTGCTGTGGCCACTCCAGAAAAATGTGTATCCAGCTCCAACATCAGTAAGCTGGCCTTCATTTGTCAGTCTTATTTCACTCAGGCTACTATTTGGAAGTGATTCCTGCTGAATTCTCTCACAAAAAGTTTGTCTTTCAGGTCTTATGGATTTCCTGTTGTCTGTAAGTGTGCATGTGTTCCATCTGCTGATAGTTAGTGGAATCATCTTTGCAAAAGTTTTTGTATTTTTTTTTTTTTTTTTAGTTTGACCTCAGGGCGGGATCTCTACCTGCCACAGTAAACAGGCCAAGGTTGGGTGAAACAGACAATTTTCTGGGCACCTTTCCCAGCCCCTTCCTCATACCAGGAGATAAGCAGTACAATTCTTAAAAAAGATTGCTCTGACTCTAGGGTGCTGACGAATTCTCACTTCCAGTGAGAAGACAACCCTGTGGCCTAGGCTGCCTATGTGCAGGGTTGTGGTTATAGGTCCCAGTATATCCATGACTGCTGCTCTGTCACTTGTCTGTCGCTGCAGGATTTTGAGGTAGGTAAAAATGGTAAAATGGTATGGGTGATGTCTTTTGACTGGTGCATAAGTTGGTTTTCAGTGAGGCAGAGTTGTGCTTTTGGCCTCACTCTCTCTTAAAGTCATTGATGTCCAGTGACAAGACAAAAGCCAAGATGACTGGTGATGGCTTGGGATGCAGTGGGTGACTTTGGAATCTTTAATGTCTAGCCTTGCTCTAAGGGCTCCACATGCCTGCTTCAGCCACCTTTGTGGCCACTGGAATGCATTGTTCTCATGTGCCCATTCTGCGGGGGGCAAGGGGTAAGTTTTCACATGTTTGGAGTTGACACTTTCTTAACTCATGATGGGATTGAGACCCCTTGCTTACTTTCATCTGTTGAAATATTTACTGGGGTATGGCCACTGCACATGCTATAACCTCTTGAAGCCAAAGGTAAGAGTTGGATGAATCAGATGGACACCAAATGGTGGATGAGAGTCTCATACCAGAGATGCTAGTCCCTGAACACCACTACTGCTCATGAGCTTGGGCCGTGACCAAGAGCTTTGGCCACACATAGATATGTTACACGTGCCTCCTTTGGCTTATTTCCTAGCATATGGATCCAGTTTGGTTTCTTTGTGATCCTTATAAGAGATGTTTCAACTAGCTCTAAGCAATTTTTATTTGAGAGGGGGTCAGGTCTCCTTGACCTGTTGTAACCTGTATCTGTCCTAGCTCCTCTGGGTTATCCCCAGAACTCTACAAAGAATAGTAGTTTTTCCAGAAGCCAGTCAGTCAATGCAAGTGGGATTTAGGAAAGTGGTCCAGGAGGAGAAGAGGAATACTGCATGTGGAAAGATGTTGTTATCTGATCATTAGCAACGTAAGCTCACTGAGAATAGGCACTATACTTTCTATCTCTTTTAGCAATTAGCCCGAACCTGGGTGCCTAAAAGAAAAACGCTTATTGAAATGAATGGATCTATGCTAGTATGGAGTATATCAAAGAGGATTTGCATCAAACAATGTCTTTCCAATAGTGGACAGGGTGGGGTATGAAGTTTGTTTTTCACAGGAAGAGCTTAAAAGGTTTAATGTTGATGATGAATTTTAGATCCAAAAAGCCTCTTAATTTTGTGGAAGAAGTACGGAATTGGTTATCGGTTCTCTCTAGCGTCAGCTTTGTAGACAAATCACTTCACCAGTCTAGGTCTCGGTTTCCTCTAAAATAAAACGAAGTGGTGGTACCAGCACACCCCCGGACACACTCCATCAATTATGTGCATCTTGCCACCATGTGTTTGGGCAGTCCCATTAAGTTTGCATCTCCTCTTCCGCAGTTTCCCCAGTAAGGCAGCAGGGGGCAGAGGAAGACCATCTTTCAACGGTCTCATTTGCTGGTCCCATACATGAGAATGTGAATGCTCACTTATCTTAACGTGACTGGATTCTGTTCAGTCCAGGGCGCAGGTTCAGGAGCGGGACCTGGATGTTGGTTTTGTGTGTGCTCAGAGCAGAGCAGTTTGGGCTTGAAGATTTCTGGGATCAGGTAAAACCAGGCTGCAGGTGTAGTTCACCTTCCAGGAATGATGTTTTCCTGAAAAGTTGCTAATTAAGCTGCCATGCTTTAAATCACATGAGGAGCTTGCCATGTGAAGGACTTCTATCTGAATCCTCTTATAACCTGAAAGTTGTTTTTGTTAATCAAATAATCGCTTCCTTAATTTGTCTTTTCAGTAAATCTAGATAAGGATTTTTCATGTTTGCTTGAGCTGAAGCACATCTCTGTGGAAATGTGCCCAGCACATCTGGGCCTTGAAGGGTGGGTAGAATTTGAAAATGTGGAGAGAAAGTGAGAGTTCTTCCTAAGCATGAGGAGCGCGGGGAAGATGAATGGAAGCAGGAGTGGGCACAGCATAGGCATGGAAAAGTAAGCCAGCTATACACTGGGATGAACAAAACACCAGCATTGGCTGCTGGGTGGGATTTGGTTAAAGGAAGGGAAGCAAGGACGACATTCTAGGCAGGGCGAGGACTGACCAGACCACAGAGGTGGCTAGGTGGGTGCCATTGTGATGGTCCTGGAGTCATGAAGACCTGAATTCCTATCTGGCCTCAGACATTTACTAGCTGTGTGACCCTGGGTGAGTCACTTAACCTCTGCCTGCCTCACTTTCCTCATTTAAAACATGGGAATCATAGCACCTACCTTCCAGGATTGTTTTGAGGATCAAATGAGATATTTGTAAAACATTTAGCACAGTGCCTGGAACATAGTAGGCTCTATTTAAATGTTAACTTATCGCCTTTATTTGCTTTCTTATACACTCACTGCTTAGGTGTATCTGACTTGTATTTTTGTCTAGTTAAACCATAGGTGCTTAATCAATGGTTATTGAATGAATGAATAAATCTGTAAAATGGAGATAATAATGGCATCTACCTCCTGGGCTTGTTATGAGCAGTAAATGAGATAAAATTTGTAAAAATGCTTAATGCAGTGCCTGGAACATAGTAGACTCTACTTAAATGCTAACTTATTTTCTCCTTTATTTGTTTTCTTATACAAATGCTTCAGTGCATATGTCTTTCATTTTGTCTAGTTAAACTGTTCTGCTTGTATATCCTTGGGCAAGCTAATAAACTTTCTTGAATCATGGTTTATCTGGGAAATTGGAATAATGCTAATACTACTACTGCTACTACTACTAATAATAACAGCTAACTTGGGGCAGCTAGGTAGCACAGTGGATAGAGCATCGGCCCTGGAGTCAGGAGGACCTGAGTTCAAATCCAACCTCAGATACTTGATACTTACTAGCTGTGTGACCCTGCGCAAGTCACAACCCCATTGTCTAGTCCCCCTAAAAAATAATAGCTAACTTTTACGTTATCTCATTACAATAACAACCTATAAGAAAATCAGTCAAGGAATATTTCTTTTTTTAAAAATTTTCTATTAGTTTATTTTAATTTATGAACAATCACTTCCATAAGCTTTTGAGTTTTAAACAGTCAAAGAATATTTCAAATAGGTACCATCATTACTTCTTACAGAGAGGGAAATGGCAGGGCTGAGAGAAATAAATGACTTGCCATGGCCTTTGAACCTGGGTCTTTCCTCTTGACTGAAACATTTTAAAACAATTTAGACACTTTTAAATTAGTACCATAGTATCCAAAATCAGGGAAGGGTTGTACATTGTCGGGGTACAAGAAACCACAGTGGGAATAATAATAACAACAACTATAATAATAACATTTGGATAGTGCTTTAAGGTTTGCGAAGCACTTTACAAATATCGTCTTATTTTATTCTCCTAACAACTAGGGAAGGTAAGTGCTATTATTATCCTCATTTTACAGACAGGCAACCGAGAGAGGCAGAAGTTAAGGGACCTGCCCTGGGTTATGCAACTGGATTGGAACTCAGGTCTCCCTGACTCCATGTCCAGTGCTCTATCTACCTAGCTAGAGAAGGTAGGGGACAAACACTACAGATTACGAAGTCGGCTAATTATTAGGTTCACGAAGACTACATCATTACGTCTCAGCTCCAGTTCTGCTGGCATTGAAGAGCTTGTATAAGACTGTGTACAAACAAGTGTCTATATGCCCTGGAGGAGGGCACTATCCACTACATTAAAGATTACATACATGTATATGTGTATATATGTATACATATACAGTACATATGCATATACATGTAGACACAAACATCCATACACATGCATACATATTCATGTACACATACATATAAACAATATAGTGCACATGTATAGTCACATGTGGATATATACACATATGTAAAATACATATGTATATGTAAATCATGTATATACATCTTGTTGCTGTTTGGTCATTTTGCAGCTGTGTTTGACTCTTTGTGATTCCATTTGGGGTTTTATTGGCAAAGATACTGGACTGGTTTGCCATTTCCTTCCCCAGCTCATTTTATAGATGAAGAAACTGAAGCAAACAGGGTTAAGTGACTTGCCCAGGGTCACATAGGCTAGTAAGTGTCTGAGGCCAGATTTGAACTCAAGAATATGAATGAGTCTTTCTGACTCCAGGAGTTCTATCCACTGCACCACCTAGCTCCCCCTAAACTTGTTATTGTTGTTGCTAAATTATGTCTGACTGATTGTGACCCCACTTGGGGTTTTCTTGCAAAGATACTGGACTGGTTTGCCATTTCCTTCTGTAGCTCATTTTACAGATCAGCATATGTATATGTGCATATATCTAATCCCAGAAGCTCTGAGGGTGGTTCCCTGGCTTCCTAAGGGGTGCTGTGCTTTATTAGACTTTTATCCCTATGTTTCCTCAATCCTGTAGGCACCTTCAAGTTAATATCCATGCTTTAAGCCTGTTGGCCAAATAGTTGTTTAAAAACTTGAACTATGCCCTCAGAAGAGAGCTGAGAAAGATGCCGAGGAATCAGTAGAAATGAGTTTCCCTAAGAAAGAGAGTTTGATTGGCTTTAAACACCGAAGAGACTGTGTGTGGAGTGATTATTCAAAGACCAAGGACGGTGGCCACACTCAAAGCCCTAGATGAAATTAATTTAAAAATGTGTCCCCTTTTCCCACTCTGTTCCTGTGACTTGATTAGGTACTTGTAATTTGGTTCAAAGCAAAAGTTCCATTTCACCTTCTATTTTGTGACATTGCCTTGGGTTTGAAGGTCCAAGTTCAGAGGCTGGAGAGAGGTGATCAGTCTTTTCTAACCGGCCTCCGACATTAAGCAGCAGATGCTCTCTAAATGGAGGGTAATGTGGTAGCGTTATCTCCACACTACTAAAAAGGGAAAGATGAGTCTAAGGCAGGAGTGGGGAACCTTCAGTCTTCAGGCCACACACAGCCTTCCAGGTCCTTAAGTTTGGCCTTTTAACGGAATCAAGATTTTACAGAACAACAAGATTTTACAGGCCACACGTGGCGTGAAGGCAGCAGGTTCCCCACCTCTGGTCTAAGGCATAGCTTGGATAGTAAAGGGTGAAGGATATAGTATGGTTGGCCTGGTTGCAAAATGATAAAGAAAGAGGATGGGGCTGTTATGACCTCTGGTTTGCTCTGGGCTTGTGATGAATCTTCATGCCTCTATAGCCAGGGGTGCCCTCCTGGGTCTGGGTCCAGAGTACTTGGAGGTGGTCAGGAAGGCAGTAGTGAATCTTTTGAAGCAGTGTGGTTTGAAGCTGGGTTGTTCTGGCTTATATGGAGGAAAAGTCTTGCTTTTAAAGTAATTTATTAGTATAAAAAAAAGTCTCATCTTTGATCTGTGCCTGAAGATTTGGAGAATGCTGATTGCCCAGGATACAGGTGGCCGAGTTCATTGCCAGTCTTTCTGAATTGGCCTTTTGGACAACTTAACTTTGGTACCCATCCAGTGCACTTAGTAGCCTTAGACACCAGGGCTTATTATTTAGATGGGAAGCCTGTCCTTGCCGGTTTTTCACCATTTTTCCATCTTGGGGGGTGGGGGAAATGAGGTTGGGAATGTCGTGTGAGCCAAGCCTATGTAGTAAGGCTTCTCACAAAATCACATAGTTTTTTATTTTTATTTTTTTTAAACCTGTTGAACTTTTAACAGGCAAGGTCAGAGATTATAAGCAGTTAATAAACATCAAATAAATCAATATTAACCCTTGATATTCAAACAGAAAGAATTATAATATGTTGCATTTAATAAAAGTATTTTTTATTTTTAGAAAGAGTCTATCAACATGAGAGTGGCAATGGCAGTTTCTTTATACAATGAATAAGTCAAGAGGACATTAGGAGTCGTCTGGGTTCAACCTACTACTGATGGCAAAATCCTTTGTGTAGATGATGGGTGATCACCCAGACTTTGCTTGGCTGCTTCCAGTGACAGAGAGTTCATTACCTTGTGAACATTGTTGGAGAGCTCTAATTGTTAGAAAGTTCTTTTTTTTTAATGTCAAGTTGGACGTTGCCTCATTAAAAATTCTCTCTTTTGACCCTAAGGAAGTTCCTTCCTTCATTTATATGATCTGTTCTGCATCTTGAGCCTCTCTTGGGAGGTGGGTGGCATGCTTCATTTAGGGATTTTTCACATTCCAGGTCTCCCTGAGGGCCAGAATGAGCTAGATGAAGACAGAGTGGGTGAGGTCTCAGGGGCTGCTAATTGCCTTTTAGCAACCAGTCTGGTAAAAGGAGATGGGATTCATGGGAGACCTGTGACTGGTAACTGCATGTTTGTGTGTCTTCACCTGGTTCAAGGCACAGTGGATCTGGTGCTGGGCCTGGAGTTGAGGGATGATCTGAGTTCAAATCTAGCCTCAGATACTTACTAGCTGTTTGACCCTGGACAAGTCACTTAACCCTGTTTGCCTCAGTTTCCTCAAGTGTAAGATGAACTGGAGAGGGACATGGCAGTATTTTTGCCAAGAAAACTCCAAACACAGCTGAAACAACTGGACAACATAGTGTGCCTTACTTTCTGGACTTTTTAGAGTCTTGAAGCTGTCTTTCTTCAGTGTATCTAGTTTGTTCTTGGCTCTCAATGCAGATACCGTGTCAGCTGTTCTAGATGTGTGCTAGGACTAGGTTACTAAAGGCTCCTCTTTCAAAGTATCTTTGCAACAAACTGAAATAATATGGAATTTGAAATAATTATGAACTATTATCTCTGTATGGAAGTATGTACCAATGTGCTCATCATTCTTTCAGGGAGACAGGATCATAGATCCAGAGTTGGAAGGGACTATAGTTCATCTGGACCAGCGTTCTCATTTTGCAGATGGGGAAACTGAGGCATAAGGAAATTAAGTGACTAACATAGGTGGTTACCATCAGCAGAATCTTGGTACCTCTTCTATGTCCTTGCCCAGCCCCTCTGACCTCCTGTAGCTGGCCCTCCCTCCTCTCAGGACCCTTGAGCCTTCCTGGTCCTAACATCTGCCCTGGGGTTGAGTATAAAGTTCTGATGTGTTTCCACAGCCCCAGCAGACACCTGTAAGCCCACAGGCCTTCCACCTTTTCCCTTAGAACTCTGATCTTGATCTTCCTAGATCCCAAAGCTCTCTGCTTAAAATACTGGAGCCCCTAAAGTCCAGACCAGGGTGATGATCGTCATCAGTGGAGTCCCTAGACTGAGTTTATGCTACTGAGAAAAAAAGACATCAGTCAGTCAATGAGCATTTATGAAGTGCTTACTTACGGGCCAGACCCAAGCCTATGCTGCATTCTATTGATTTCCCCAGGTTTGGGGGGAGACACCTCAGGGTGCTTGTCCCTGCTCATTCCTTTTTAATAGGGTCAAAGACCCCAAATGTCTCATGTGGTCTAGCGGGGCGGATGGATGTCATGGGTCTCTGCAACGGAAGTGGGGATTTTGTTCAGACCAGCCTGGGCAGATCCTGATTAACATGCCCTCTAAGCTTCTAACAGCTGTGGAGTGGGCTGGAGAGCTTTATTTTGAAATGTAAGGACAGGGTACATGCCCCAGGGAGGAATTTTACTCCGGGGTCTGCCGGATTGACTTGCCAGCAGCCACGGGCTGCTAAACATTTTCTAAATGCCTCAGGCTACACAACTGCGTGTCCCTAAAGATGAGGAGAGACCCCTACATTCCCCATCCCCTTCCAAGGAAACATTTCTTGCAGAGGGGAAAATTGGAGAGGGAGATGGAGGCCAAGGGGAACTGTCAGGGACCTGGAAAGGCCTTGAATTCGAGTGGGGAAGCTTCATTTGCACGCATCTGCAGTTTCTCTAGAGGAGAATTCAGTTCCACTAAAGGGTGATCCCTCTGGCCGGTCCCCAAGATCGCCCGGAGCCGGCTGCAGCTCCAGATTCTCGGGCAGCGCTGTTTTCTCACAGAGCTGAGTAACTCTTTGCAAGGCCCAGCCAAGTGACGGCAAACCCAAGTGGGGTTGGCTCGGCTCCACTAATAGCTTTCGAAAGGGAAGAGGACCAAATGTACCGGATTTCACAAGGGAGGCTTCTGCCATGTGGGGCTGTGGTTACCAAATGGCTCTGCTTGCCTGGGAGTCGTGTTTCCAGATAATGAGGGGTTATTTATTGCACCGCAGGACCAGAAGACTTTCCCTTGCTTTGTGAGAGGGGCAAGTCGAAGGCGCCTTTCACGTTGAATTAAAATTGATACCAGGGGCAGCAACAAAAAAATCCAGCCTTTCCCTCTTCCTCTCCTCCCCCTTTTCCACCTTACCCTTTCCCTTTTTACTCTTTCACCTTTTCTTTCCTCCTTTCCCTTTTCATCTTCCTCTTTCCTTCTTTCCCTCTTCCCTATCCCTTTCTCCAGTCTTTTTTCCCTTTTCCTTTGCCCCCTTTCCTTTGTTCTCTTCCCCTTCCCCTTTCTCTCTTTCTCCCATTTTCTCCTTTCCTCTTTTTCTCCTTTCCATTCTTTCCTCCTTTCTTTCTTCTTTTCCCCATTCCCTTTTTCTCCTTTCTCTTCTTTTAAAAAAAATTCTAAAATAAGTTTTTATTGACATATTCTATTTTTCTTACATCACCATAGTTTCCTCCAGTAGCTTCCCCTTCTGCCCAGAGAACCATCCCATATAACAAATAGTAATTTTTAAACAAAAAGAGAAGAAAAGATAGGAAAAAAATCAGCATAACTGATCAATATGTAAAAACAACAACAACCACCTAAAAACCATGCATGGTACAATGCTAGTAGACCTGTCTTCTCTGCAAAGGAGTGGAATGGCAGTGCCTTCTTTTCTCTCAAGCCGCACTTGTTTGCTATACTTTTGCAACATTCTTTTGACTTTTTAGTGGTTCTTTCTGTTTCCATTATTGTAGTCATTTTGTATATTGTTTTTTCAACAAATACGTATTAAACACCTTCTATGTGACAGGTTCTATGCTAAGTGCTGAGGGTTCAATAAAGAAAAAGACAGTCCTTCCCTGAAGGAATTTGCAATCTAAAGGGGTTACACAATACCCAAAGGGAGCTAAAACAGAGCAGGTGGTACCTGTGGCCCCAGATGGGGGCCCACAATGTTCCTTGAAATCCAAACCAGGCAGAGATGCTGATAGTAAGTGAAGAGTGAATTGGAAAGCTCAGATATAAGCGCTCTATAAAGGAAAGCTTTGGGAGGAATTGAGTGCTTTACCCTCTAGCCCCCTAATCAGAGGGGAAAGGAAGACGAGGGAGTTGAGAAGTTGTTGAGTATCCAAAACTGAATTAATTAACATCTTGATGATATTTCAGGTATTCCACGTAATATTCTATGACATTCATGTGCCATAATTCCTTTGGGCAGAACACCCACAGGGAGAGGAAAGGGGGGCAGAGAGAGAGAGGGAAAGTGAAGAGAGAAGGGGAGGAGGGAGGGAGGGAGGGAGGAAGGGAGGAATGAGGAAGGAACTGTGTTGCCCAACTGGAAGTTGGGTCCCCAGTGGGGCAGCTTGGACTACTCAAGGTTGTTGCTTATCCTTCATTCTTTTTTTAAAAATTAATTTATTTTGATTTATCAACAATCACTTTCATATGCTTTTGAGTTTAAAATTTTTCTCTCCCTCCCTCCTCCCCACCCTCCCCAAGACAGCACACAATCTGATATAGGCTATACATATACATTCCTATTAAACATATTTTCACATTAGTGATGTTGTAAGGAAGAATTAGAACCAATAGGAGGAACCACAAGAGAGAGGAAACAAAACAAAACAGAAAGAAAAAAATAGCAAATAGTATGCTTTGATCTGCATTCAAACTCCATAGTTCTTTCTTTGGATGTGGATAGCATTTTCCACATCCAAAGACCTCTGGAGATGTCTTAGATCCTTGTATTGCTGGGAAGAGTTAAATTTATCAATATTAGTCATTGAACAACGTGACTGTTATTGTGTACAAAGTTCTTCTGGTTCTGCTCACTTCACTCAGCATCAGACCACACAAGTCTTTCTAGGTTTTTCTGAAGTCAGTCTGTTCATCATTTCTTATAACACAATAGTATTCCATCACATTCATACACCACAACTTGTTCAGCCATTCCCCAATTGATGGGCATCCTCTCAATTTCCTTTCTCTTCTTTCTACCCTTTTCTTTTTAGCAAATATTTTCCTTTTAAATTTTTAAAAATTAATATCATTGTTTTTACAACCCCAGTATTTCTTCCAGGATTTCTTTCCCACTCTCTCTCTCTCAAAGAGATATCCCATATAATAATTTTTTTTAAAGAAAAAGAGAAAGAAGAGGAAAGAAAACCCACAAAACCAATCAACACATGGAGAAAATCTGAAGAGATATGTGATGTTCTATACCTGAGGAAACTATTTTTCACTGTTAGCGAAGGTAGTATTGATTTTACTTCTGGTCCTATGTATACATAGAGTGGAATCAAAGGATCTATCTAGATTGAACCTCAAAGATCATCAAATCCAACAGTGTTTTTTTTATACCTAAGCTTCTGAGTGATTCAGTGGATAGAATGTTGAATCTGGATTCAGGAAGACCTGAGTTCAAATCAAACCTCACACATTTCCTAGCTTTGTTATCCGGGCAGGTCACCTGACTTTTGTTTCAATTTCCTTATCTGTAAAATGGGGATAATACTAGCACCTGCCTCCCAGTGTAATTATGAGGTTGAAGGGAGATAACATTTGTAAAGTGCTTTGCAATCCTTAAAGTGATAAATAAGTGGTAGCATTATAGATGAGGAAACTGAGGCCCAGACAAAACAGAAATGACTGACCAAAGGTCACACAGGTAGTAAGTCCAGAACTCTCACCTATACAATAATATCTAAAATCTCTTGTCACTTGCCAGGATTCATCTATTGTCAGCCACTAATGCTTAGGATCATAGAAATATACATTAAAGGTTGGAAGGAAATTTAAAGATTGTCTGGTGGAGCCCACTCATCCACAGATGAGGAAACTGAGGCTCTAGAGAAAGGTCATATGTGTAGTAAGTGGTAGAACCAGGATTTGAATCTAGTTCCTCTGAATGTAATACAGCATTTATTCTGCCGTACCACATTGCTTCCCTAGGAAAGGGTTTTATCAGAGAACTAGCAATTTACTCTCCTTTCCAAAGTTGCATCCAGAGGGAATGGAAGGAAGGAAGGAAAGGAGGGAGTGAAGGAAGGAAGGAATGAAAGGAGGGAAGGAAGGAAAGGAGGGAGAGAAGGAAGGAAAGGAGAGAAAGAAGGAAGGGAGGAAGGGAAGAAAAGGAGGGAGGAAGGGAAGGAGGGAAGGAAGGGAGGAAGAAAAGAAGGAAGCCTATTTTTAAAGTGCCTACTATGTGCCAAGCATTGCGCTAAGTGCAATGGGATAGACTGTCTCAGGAGGTACTGAGTTCTTTCTCACTGGAGATCTTTGTGTATAGCCCAGATAACCACTTGTTAGATATGTCTTATTCTGTTGTAGCTTCCATTGGATCACTAACTAGGTCCTTTCCAACTCCACAAGTATGTAATTGTGAGCAAGAAGAAAGAGAAGGTGAAAAGAGTTTAGTCTAGGAGTTCTTAATCAGAGATGCACAGATTTCCAAAGGATCTGTGGGTAGATTTCAGGGGGCGCATGAATTTGGATAGGAAAAAAAAATCATCTTTCTTTTCACTAACTTCTAATTAAAATTAAGCATTTCCTTAAATTATAAATTAAAAAAAATATTTTGAGAAGGAAGGCTTTTCAAGAAGGGAGAAGGGAGGTTTCTCATAGGCTTTTCATCAGACTGCCTGAGGGGTCTATGACCTACACAAAAAGTCTAAGAATCCTTCACCTGGTCAGACCCATCACTGCTCTTCTGGTGAAGGTCCTTTAAGTTCTGGTCGCCCACAGGTCGGAAGTTTTCTTTGTGTCTTTAAAGATAGAATCGGTTTAGAACTTTTGCTCGCTGAACTCTGTTCCCTGTGATCTGACTCCTTCATTCCAGTTATTCACACCTTGTCTCCAGACACCGAATCAACCTTCTTGTCCTTGGTTCTAGCTTTCAGCTCTCTGGATGACACACCTGTCTCTGGTCAGATAACAGTTCCCTTGAACCGGTGACTCAACTGTTTCTGACTAGCTGAAAGTCAACATGGTGTAGTGGAGATAGTAATGGTCTTGCCATTGTAAAATCTAAGTTCCAATCCCAGTCCTGATATTTATTCCTTCTCTCCCTTTCTTCCTTCTGTCCTCACTTCCTTCCTCCCTCCCTTTCTTCCTCCTTCCTTCCCTTCCTCCTGATTTCCAGGGTCCTTCTAGCTCTAAATCCTTGCTTTGCTCATTTCCTGCTGTTCTCCTGTCTGTCTTTACATGATGTACTGATTTGGCCTGCTCCTCTGGGTTATGATTCTGTTCTCTCCTTTGACTCTATCCTCTGTGTTTCCATCTCAACACCTCCTCCAATGGGCCACTCTCCTGAGTTACCCATGGTTATTTCTGTTATCCTGAATGAGCTAGTTTGATAGCTGATACCTAAATAAATGCCTGGCTCCAAGGTCAGTGCATGTGGGTGGTCAAGGAACTCTTAGCATGGGCTTTGAATATAAAGTATATAAAGTAAAATTCCATTAGAATAGATTTTTAGTTATGTAAGGGACATTAGGGAAGTGTTAGTACAGAACCAAGAGGAAGAAACTGAGACAGAAATATGTGACTTGCCCATGGTAATGAGGTATACTGAAAAAAAATGTTGGGTTTGAAGGTAAAGGATCTAGGCTCAGATTCTTGCTCTATCACTAATTTTTGTGTGTTGTTGTTCAGTTGTTTTCCAGTCATGTCTGTCTTCATGACCCCACTTGGGGTTTTCTTGGCAAAGATACTGGAGTGGCTTGCCATTTACTTCTCCAGATCATTTTACAGATAAGGAAACTGAGGCAAACAGGGTTAAGTGACTTGCCCAGGGCCACACAGCTAGTAAGTGTCTGAGGCTGGATTTGAATTCAGAAAGATGAGTTTTTCTGAATCCAGGCAGGACACTCTAACCACTGTATCACCTAGCTGCCCTCGGCCAATTCACTTATCTCCATGAGCCTCAGTTTAATTGTCTATAAGATGAGGGGGTCAGACTAAATGACCTCTAAGCTTCCTTTTGGCTCTAAATTTATGATCCTATCACACTTGTTTTCCAGGTTGGTTCTTTTTCCACCCCATCACACTAATTCTAATTCAGACTCCATTTGTTTAGACAACAACTAGGCTGAAGTTTACTTTTGTGCCTTCAGTGATTTTTTAAAGCAACTTTTCTTTTTTTTTAAATAGGAGTTTATATATTTATTTATTTTTATTAATTTATTTTGATTTGTTGACAATCACTTCCATATGCCTTTGAGTTTAGAATTTTTCTCCCCCTTCTTCCCTGCTTCTGCAATCTGATATAGGCTATACATATACATTCCTATTAAACATATTTTCACAGTAGTCATGTTGTAAGGAAGAATTAGAACCAATAGGAGGAACCACAAGAGAGAGGAAACAAAACAAAACAGAAAGAAAAAAATAGCAAATAGTATGCTTTGATCTGCATTCAAACTCCATAGTTCTTTCTTTGGATGTGGATGGCATTTTCCATCATGAGACCTTTGGAGATGTCTTAGATCCTTGCATTGCTGAGAAGGGTTAAGTTTATCAATGTTAGTCATCTCACAATGTGGCTGTTATTGTGTACAATGTTCTCGTGGTTCTGCTCACTTCACTCAGCATCAGTCCGTATAAGTCTTTCTAGGTTTTTCTGAAGTCCGCCTGCTCATCATTTCTTATAGCACAATAGTATTCCATTACATTCATATACTACAACTTCTTCAGCCATTCCCCAATTGATGGGTATCCCCTCAATTTGAAATTCTTTGCCACCACAAAAAGAGCTGCTATAAACATTTTTGTACATGTGGGTCCTTTTCCCATTTTTATGATCTCTTTGGGATATAGCCCTAGAAGTGCTATTATTGGGTCAAGGGGTATGCACATTTTTATAGCCCTTTGGGCATAGTTCCAAATTGCTCTCCAAAATGGTTGGATCATTTCACAACTCTACCAACAATGCAACAATGTAGAAACTAGGCATAGACCAAAATCTCATACCATATACCAAAATAAAGTCAAAACGGGTTCATGATTTAGATATAAAGACTGATACTATAAGCAAACTGGGAGAGCAAGGAGTAGTTTATTGGATTTATGGAGAACAGAAGAATTCATGACAAAAAAGGAGATAGAGAACATGACGAAATGCAAAATGGATAATTTTGATTACATTAAATTGAAAAATTTTTGCACAAACAAAGCCAATGCAACCAAGATTAGGAGGGAAGTAGAAAACTGGGAAAAATTTTTTACAACCAGTGTCTCTGATAAGAGCCTCATTTCTAAAATATATAGGGAATTAAGTCAAATTTATAAGAATACAAGTCATTCCCCAATTAATAAATGGTCAAAGGATATGAACAGGCAGTTCTCAGATGAAGAAATTAAAGCCATGTATAGTCATATGAAAAAATGCTGTAAATCACTATTGATTAGAGAAATGCAAATCAAAACAACTCTGAGGTACACATCACACCTATCAGATTGGCCAACATGACAAAACAGGAAAATGATAAATGTTGGAGAAGATGTGGGAAAACTGGAACACTACAACAAATTTTCTGAGTAATCTAATAGTATAAACAAGCTCATAGGGAAATGAATTATTTATACAAAATTTAGTGGAGCTCAGTTTGGATACAAATGATGTGCTAATTACAAATAAGTCTTCTTTCCAATGAAAATAAGCCCGACACAACTTCCAATTGGGATCTCATGAGCAGTCCATTCCTAGTGTTTTACATTTCACTGGGAATTCTTGAACATCAATTCCTGAGTATCTTTAAAATAGTATTGGTTTATGCCTTCGAGCATCCATTTCTTCTCTGTGTATGCAGTTAAGGGCTAGTCATTCTTCTTAGCTTTCTTTCCTCAAGTGCCATTGTGCCATCCACACACTGGATACTGGGCTGGTAGAGTACAAATGTTCCACTATTATTATATATAAGCAGAGATGGTGATATAAATACTGTCCATGTTTATTGTTTGTTTTCCAGGCTTCTGAGCAGCCTTCGTTCGGTATCTTCCACATCCTGAATCTTATTTTCTAGCATAGTTTTTGTGATCCTCCACTGGGCACATCTTCACATTGATGTCATGGAGCATCAATGTGTTTGCTTTATTTAGTTTGGAAAATTTTGCCAAGGTTTTCATATAGTTTTTTCCTATTTCATCCTTAGCAACAGAGTACGAGTCACTTTTTGTTGGTCTGTTTGTTTATGGTTATCATGAGTCCTCCAAGGATAGATGGCCAACTATGTCATGAAAGGATACTTTTTTTTTGCCTTTCAGTGCATGATGCAACTCATTCCACCAACCCTTAATTTATGCATTTCTGGGGATAAGTCATGAGCTAACTTTCCATTTAACTGTAATTTTAATGTTTTATTTCATTATAATTTTTACAGGAGACTGGCCACTGAGCCCAGTCCTTATGAATCTATTAATAGTGTCACTGATACAGTTTTGCTCGTAGAAGAGGTTAAGGAACCTGCTTCCAGGAAAGTCATGATGACATATCAAGGAAGTGCCTTGGAGAGACTGGAGCATGTGTAGACATTCTGTAATTGGTTCCAAATCTGTTAACCGGGCAGTAAGGAGGAGACTTTTTCATTAGCTAGGGGTGCCTTCAAAAGGCACTAGCTGAGTAGAACCTCAATCTCTATTTTGGTTTGACTTTTTGTCTTCATCTGACTTCTTTATGACTGTTGACATCTCCAGAAGAGACAATGATATGAGATGAGAGGCCTTAGCCCCCTCTCCATTGGAGACTAACATGTGGTCCAGTAAATGTGGATCTCATTTCTTTTGATTTATATTCTTTCAATTTAAGTGAAGTAAATGACTATGACTTTATGAGTTTCAAAAAGTCAGGAAGTCACTCAAGGTTTGGAAGTCCAGAAGTCAAGTCCATGATGGGTTTTGCAGCCAGTCCAATACCAATGTCCCAAGGAGCAAACTAGGACCCAGCCCGTTTGTAGCTGAGATGAGAACTCATCTAACAGCGGTGTTAAATTTGGTCATGAACTTGGTGGGACCAGTGTTATATGTTAATTCTGAGCCCACTCTCCTTAGAGACCGAGGTCTCAACAACAACAACAGCAGCAGCAATAACAACACTAGCTTGCATTTACATGGCACCTACTATGTGCCAGGCACTGTGCTAAGTACATGACACGTATTATTTCATTTGATCCTTACAACAATTCTGGGAGGTAGGCGCTATTATTATCCCTATTCTATTTAAAATGAGAGAAGACGAGATGAGAAAACTGAAGTTAAGTGACTTGTCCAGGGTCACCCAGGTCCCAAGTGTCTGAAGCCAGATTTGAACTCAGGTCTTCCTGACTCCAGGGCCAGTGCTCTATCTATTTCCTCACCTAGCTATTTCGAGAAAAGTGTTACAGGAAAGAATGCACAACCTAGAATTTTTGGGGAAATGATGGCTCTTCTGCTCTGTTTTCAAGGCAAATATTTATTTGTAAAAACTAATTGATATTAATTGGTTAAGTGGAAATGGAATGCTAGTTACTGGCAGTGGGTGGAATACAACTAGAGGGGTCTCAAGCCAATAGTGTTAGAAAAGAGACATGCCAACACTCAGAGAATCCTTAGAATCCCGAGGAAAAGATGCACCCAGCTTTGCTTTGGGATGATGAGGGAAGAGAGAGTACTTGCTATAAAGAATTACTCAGGCTTGATAGCTCCACACTTTCTCACCTCACTCTCAGTTGCTTCTCCCCTCTGAGGGGAGGGTTGGACGGTACAGCATTAAACTTCCTTTAGAGACAGGGTTCACAACCTCCCTGGTAACTCCAATCTCCATCAGCTGTTCTGCTTGGTTTCAACTCCATGGAATAACATGCAGCTGAAATGAGTATCCCTTCTTCTCCCCTTTTCAATTTTGAACTGGATACCTCTTGGTCCCCCCTCTCTGATTTTCAGTTTCCTTTTCTATGTTGTTTTTCTCCATTAGATTGTAAGCTCCTTGAGGACAGGGACCATTTCTTTTTTCTTATTTGTCATTTCTTATTATTGGATTAGTCATAATAAATGGAATAGTAATAATAAATGGAAAGATGCATAATAGCTATAAGTAGGCTGCAGCATATTATCACTAATGGCTTGTGTTGAAAAAGTGGTATAAAAACATTATCAATAATGTAGATGATTGGTAAAGGATATGTAGGTCAGTCACGTAACAAGGATGATGGATGTTAAGGTTGAGGCTCCTGGGAGGAAAGACAGACAGATGTCCAGGGTGATGATGTAATTTCTAATCACCTCCCCAAAGGTTTAAGAAGTGAGCTTCAATGATGGTGATCATTTGGTATAGCGGTTGTGAAATCTGACCCGTGGGTGGAACTGGTCCCTGTGGCCAAGCATGGAACAATTTATTGAGTGACTCAAGTATAGCTTGAGTGTTTTTGTGATGGATTCAGGAGCAATTATGAAGTGTGAATGAAGTAGAAAGTGTGTGTGTGTGTGTGTGTGTAAGAGAGAGAGAGACAGACAATCAGACAGATAGACA
>NW_020954556.1:57983043-57983510 GCF_900497805.2 Vombatus ursinus
GATTTCTACTACTACTACTACTACTAACCAACACACAACTGTCTCTTGAAATCTTTTATTTTATTTATTTATTTTTAAGGCAATTGGGGTTAAGTGACTTGCCCAGGGTCACACAGCTAGTAAGTATCAAGTGTTTGGTCTGAGGCCAGATTTGAACTCAGGTCCTCCTGACTTCAGGGCCGGTGCTCTATCCACCGCGCCACAGAGCTGCCCCTGTCTCTTGAAATCTTGATAGATTTCAATGACATTATCACTTATGCTCTTGGCTTTTCCTTGAATAGTCAGCATCCACCTGAATGGATCTGAAATTTGTATGTGTTTCTTAGTGGAATGAGAAATAAATCATAGGTTTATGTGAAACTGCATAAACTATACTTCCTGTAGAGCCTACCAGCCCAGACAGCAAGAGTTTCTTTCTCTTTCCTTCCTTCCTTCCTTCCTTCCTTCCTTCCTTCCTTCCTTCCTTC
>NW_020954556.1:57983520-58001569 GCF_900497805.2 Vombatus ursinus
CTTTCTTTCTTTCTTTCTTTCTTTCTTTCTTTCTTTCTTTCTTTCTTTCTTTCTATCTATCTTTTCTCACCATCTCCTGACATGCCTTAGATTCAAGGCATTGGAGATTGCAACATACTGTGAAGGAAGGAAAGACTTAGGGAGAGAGGATGGATTATATGGGATGGGAGAGGTATATGGTAAAAATACTAAACTTAAACAAAGAAATCAACAAATCCTATATTCCTATTGACTTGGTCTCTGTTTTGCACCCCCCCACTTTCCTTCTCCCTGCTCCTCTTCATGAACCTTCGTAAGTGCATTTTTTGACAGACGTGTCCCTCCCCGTCACCTCTGGTGCTAAGCATTTCCTCCTGGTTCATTTAGGGTTCTTTCTTTTATCCTGTGGGTTCTTTTAGATTGAAGGATGAAGAGGAATGCGCTCTGGGTGGTCTGTGATCCTGGAGCCCAATGGCGCAAACACAATGTGAAGGCAGATGTTTGCTGAACATAGATAGTCCCTTTGGGGCCTGCCGAGACCCTGAGATTTGTTAGCCAGCAGAGCAGGATGTCAGGTCAGAAGAAGGGGGGAGTTAAAAGAGGAAAGAGACAAACACCTGGGGAAGGGGGAGGATAATAGAGTCCTTCATGGGCCTGAGATCTCAGTGTCTGATCTGTAATTATAAATAATCCCAGGACATCCTCAAAGCTGGACAAACAAGCCCAAATGCTCTACAGCTGTGCAGAGGGGCTCGTGTGACCAGGTCAGACAGAAGGAGTGTTGCTGTGTCCTTTGTAGCCTCTGCAAAGTTCTGAAAGCTTCCCCAAGCACAGCTGACTACACGTCCCCTTGGGTGAGTCACTTAGTCTCTGGGCTTCAGATTCATTATTTGTAAAATAAGGAGGTTGGAGCAGGTGATCCTTCAGCTCTAAATGTATAGCCTACAACCAAGTTAATTGAGTGCTTTTATACCATGCCAGAGTGGGGCTACAATGGCAGCCAACTCTCACATGGACTCCTGTGCCTGGAGCTCTATAGGTGACTTTTCTGATCTTTCAAAGTTTACCTGATTATATCCTAGTCCATTCCCATCTCCCATACTCCTTTACCCAAAGTAGGAAAGAATAGACATAAGGACAGAAGTAATAGCAGGACCATGTGGCCATGACTTCATGTCTATTCTGGGTAGGCTGCTGGGGCTAGCTTTTCCCCACCAAGAGACCTATAACAGTCTTTTCCACCTTCCTAGAACACAGCCAGTAGAATAAGGTTGAATCATTGGAACCTTTTGTGCATCCATGTTAATTTCTGACTCGGAAGCCAATCAAAAAGATTTTGGTCTACCATGTTGTAAGAGGACAGGAAACAATCAAGAGAATAATTGTATACAATCGAAATTGGAGAGGAGGGTCTTCTATTACACTTGCTTAGATGCAGGCTGACCAAACATCCATATGCTCTTAGGACTGTACCCTCGTTGGCAGGTCTCCTATTACAACTATAAGAGAATGCCACCATGTACACAGTGAACAATATGTTTATAACAAAAAAGCCTAATTTAGAGGAGAAATGTTGCTTGACAACAAAAGAGTTGGATTTAAGGGAGTTAAATATACCTCTGAGTAGTGCTTTGGATGACAATGATGATGAATAAGTCACACCTGAAAACTGCTGGTCTTTTGATTCTCAGCGTCCTTTCTATTAGATTAAGCTGCTTTCCACTGTTGATCATAGAATCATAAAAATTAGAGCTAAAAAGGACCTTAGAAATCATAGCCCCACGTCAGCAAATAACAAAACAAATCTACACCTATAGAATCAGAGCATGATGAGACCCAAGATTTTTTTTTAGCAAAGCAGGCTGGTCTGCAAGGACAACTGATTTCCATCTTCATGAAGCCTCTTCACATCAAGCTCAGGAATGCCGTCATTTAGAATCTGTGGGTAGGTATAGGTGGTAAGTAATGGAGAGGCAATAGGTCAGAATATTTTGAATGTTATGGTTCATGTCTTGATTTTTTTTTTTTGGTCTTTGTGGAGCAACTGATACTTTCTATGATTTGCCCACCATCATGGCCACAGACATTTGGTCATGATGTTGCCAAGGAGAGAGCATAATGATACATGCTTGATTGATAGGTCAAATCTCAAAGGTTTTCAGTTTTTATGGTGCCCTAGACCTCATCCCACGGATGGACCATTTTTTTTAGGGAAAATATATATTTATGTGCTTTGTTTTTATATTACCTTTATTCATTTTTCCATTAAAATTTTTTATTGTTATCTTCTGCTATATATATTAATTTCTGACTATACTACCACCCCAACCACCTAGTTTTCCCTTGTAACAAAGAAAAAAAATTAGCAAAATTCATCACTGCATTGACAGAACATACAACATTCTACACCCGTAATTTCCCACTTCTTCGGTGAAAGGAGGGAAGTTAATTTTCTCATCTCTTATTTGGGGCCAAGTATGCTCAGTGCTTATGCCAGGTTTAGCTTTGTCATTAATTTCATTTCTATTTCTGTGATTGGTGTGTATATTCTTTTCCTGTTTAACTTTAACTTGTGAAACTTATGTCTTCTCATGCTTCTCCAAATTCTTCAAATTAATCATTTCTATTTTTAAAATTCTTTTTTATGATGAATTCAACAACTCTGGATGTAATGTTGATAGAACTCTTTCATCTTGTCAGTGAACCAGGCTGGGCCAGCAACCTGATGTCTCTACCATCTCATCTCATTCTGGCAGACTAGCTTTTCCCTCCCCTTGTACCTCCCTCATATTGGCTAGGCTCCTCTTTCCAATCTTCTGACTATTCTAGCATCCTGCTGCCTTTTCATATTTTCTTCTAACTTTCTTGGTCTCCATCATCAGACAACTAGCAGGTCTTCCAAGTTTTCTTTATTGAAAAGAAAATTAGTTTAGTTCACATCCACAGTACCATGGTCTTGTCATTTAGAGAATGTGGTTTCCAGGTTCCTTTAATTGTGCAGTGCCTATCAGCAAAACATTTGAGCACAAACCTCTGATGTGTGTATATTTACTTATTTATAAATTACATACATGGACTAATAATTGAGAGCATGATAAACTAACACAAAATAGACATTTAACAGGATGAGATACAGATGAAATGGTATGTATAATAATAATAGTAACTAGCATTTATATTGCACTTTAAGATTTGCAAAGCATTTTATATATGTTAGTTAATTCATTTATCTTTATAACGACCCTCTGAGGAAGGTGCTATTTTTATGACCATTTTACAGATGAAGAAACTGAGGACGAAGTGGTTAAGTGATTTGTCCAGGGTCACATGGCTAGTAGGTGTCAAAGCAGGATGAACTTGAATCTTTCTGACTCCAAGTCCAGCACTCTCTTCATCGTGTTGCCTTTTAGCGGCAATGGGAATGCCCCTGGCGTTTATTGAGTAGGAAAAGTGACAAGGTGATGCCAGTGTTTTAGGAAAAATCAATATGACAATTGCGTGGAGGATGAATTGGAGTTGGGGGAGACTTAAGGCAAGGAACCCAATGAGGAGACTTGCAATAGTCCAGGTAGGAGGTGACAAGGGATTGAATTGGTGTGGTGGCAGTATGATTAGAGAAAAGGGGACAATGAGAGAGATGTTATGGAGGTAGAAATGATGAAATTTGGTAAATGATCAGATATGTGGGATGAGGAAAAGTGAGAAGTCAAGGATAACCCCAAGATTATGAACCTGTGTGTCTGGAAGGATGAATAGAACTAGGAAAGACTGGAAGAATGTTGTGTTTAGAGGGAAGGATAATTTAACAAAATAATTAAAACATCTGTGCGTGCTCATTCTATGTTACTCATTCATTCCACCAAAAAAAATGAAAAGTATTGGTATGGGGTGGGATAGGGTGGAGTGTTACTCACCAACACCTTCCTGGGAGTTTAGCACCTACCATTGAGGGGTACCTATTGCAGCCAAGAGGTCATGGGAGAGAGAGGGTATTGGGATGCTGGAGGGTAGGGTGAGGGTTGAAGAGGAATTTTGTCTGTGTTGCTACTGCGATTGCTTTGAGTTAGGTTGTAACTGCCTTGAAGGACCTGTAGCCTGCACAGTGGAATCTGGAATACTAGATATAGTAAGTCAGTCAGTCAGAACAATCTCAATAATTTGTGTTGGAGAGACATTCACGGTTGCCAGTGGTGGGGGAAGTGTGGAATTTACCCTACCTTCCTGTCTTCCCATTGCTGATCAAGCCATAGTTCTTGCTTTGGATATCACTGTTATACATGCTAAAACTTGATAACTTAAATATTAGATTTTTACCCAGACACTCAGGATGTGGACTCTGGAAGGGGTCTGACACAGTGTATAAATGATAAGTCATGTCCCTTCATCATAATGGTCAGACTTAGAGATAGGGACCTTGGAACAGGAAGGGGCTCGCTTGTATAATGTACAAGTTGTCAAATGATAAAGACCAGAGTCGTTGGGTAGGGGCTCAGACAGGGAGAGAGCCAGGACACTAGAAACTGAGGGTGAACAGTCTGAAAGAATAGCAAGGAGTTTGATCTACTCTAATCTAACAAGTGTTTATGAAGCACAAATTATGAACAAAACATTGTGGTTGGCACTGCAGATATGAAAACAGAAATGAAAAATAATCCCTATCCTCAAGGAGCTTGCATTATATTGGGCAATGAGTCAACAAGAACTCATTCATTCGACTCCAGGTACTCATTCCACTTACTATGCACTTCCGGGAACTGTGCTAAGTACTAGGGATTTAAAGCAAGGCAAAAGCATAGTCACCTCTTCTCAAGGAGTTCTCATTCTAAAGGGAAGCTCCCATTCTCTGTCCATGATAATTTGGTTAGGATCCTTGATGAAAGCAGGGATTTTTTTCATTCTAGGCATTTGTATCCCTAGTGCCAAGAACAGTGCCTGGCGCATAGTAGGTACCGAATGCTTGTTGATCCATTGGTCGATCAGGAAAGTCTTTTCATAGGAGATGGAATATAAATCATAGATTTTTAGAGTTGAAAGTGACCATGGTTCAACTTGGAAAAAAAAATCCCCATAAGATACCGAACAAGCAATCTAGTCACTACTTGGAGACCTCCAATAAAGAGGAAACAATTGTCTTCAATGGCTCTGATGCATTATTTCCTTATCTCTGACCCGTGAAATCTTTCTCTTGCTTCAAGGCTCAGTTCAAGTGCCCTTGCCTCCATTAAGCTTTCCTTGATTTACTCCCCCATTCGCCAAATAAAAGTGTTCTCTTTTTTTTACAATCTTTCCTACATTGTTAAGTTGCTGCATTATATTTGACCCTCAAATGAGATAACATAGGTAAAAGTACTTTGCAAACCTTACAATGCTATATAAATGCTAGCCATCATTAGCTACTGCTATTGTTATTACCCTGTGTTATATTTATTTGCATTTCTTTATCTTACTATCCCTAGAACAGAACACAAGGCTTCACACATAATAGGTCCCAGATAAATGTTTGTTGAATTGAATTGCTTTACGTTTTCTAATTGTCTGACTCTGTACTTGACCAGAATAGGATCCCATGAAAGGCTAGAAAGATGCATGGTAAAGCTTAGAGGTGGTCCCTACCCCATTTCTGTTGATTTCCTAGTTTTTAGGTAGTGCCCAAAGTTGGCAGTCCTAAACCCCAACTAACCTTCATCTCTATTCAATAAATAGCTCTCTGTTGAATCTTGTGACCCCACATCTCCTAGAGACCTTTTGCCACTGTCTCTGCCTTTACCTCCATCTCCCATGAAAAAGTGGCCCTTCTCCTTGCCAAAGGAAACTCCTCTACATGCACGAGTGATTCCATTCTATGCCTTTTCTCCAGCAGATTGTCCTCTCCATAGTCCCTACTCTTTCACTGATGTTTAATATTTCCCACCTGTATTTCCTGCTTCCCTACTGCCTACAAACATGCCCATGCCTCCCCATCCTCAAAGAACTATCACTTGATCCACCCATCTCCTCTAGCTTCTGTCCCACATTTCTCCTACCTTTCCTGACTAAACTCCTTGTTTCCACTTCCCGTCCTCTCATTCTCTTAACTTTCTACAGTCTAGCTTCTGACCTCATCATTCGACTGAAATAGCTCTCTCTAAAATTACCAATGATCTCTTAATTACCAAATCCAATGGCCTTTTCTCAACCTTCATCCTTCTTGATCTCTTTGCAGTCTTTGACTTTGTTGATCACTGTCTCCTCCTTGATATTCTCTTCTTTCTAGGTTTTCAGGACACCAGTATCTCCTGTACTTCTCTTGCCTTTTTGAACATTCCTTCTCAGTCTCTTTTGCTGAGTTTTCACCCAGGAGATGACCACTAACTGTGAGTGTCCACAGGACTCTGTCCTGGGCCATCTTCTCTTCTCTCTCTATACTATTTCACTTGGTGAACTCATCAGTTCCCATATTGGTAGATGATTCTTAAATCTACTTATCCAGCCCTCATCTCTGTGCTGACCTCTAGTTTCACATCTCCAATTGTCTATTGGACATCTCAAACTGGATATCCTGTAGACATCTTAAACTCAGCATGTCCAAAACTGAACTCATTATCTTTCCTCCCAAACCCTCCCTCTTCCTAACTTCCCTATTATTATTATTGAGGGTACCATCATTCTCCCAGTCACCTAGGCTCACAGTATTATCCTTGACTCATCACTGACTCTCACCCCCCACAGACAAATTGTTACCAAATCTTGATTTTACTTTCATAATATCTTTCATATATACCCCTTTCTCTCCCTTTAATACTACCACCATCCTGGTAAAGATTCTTATCATCTCATAACTGGATTATTAAAATAATCTGCTAGTTGATCTCTCTTCCTTACCCCAGTCTATCCTTCACTTAGTCAACAAAGTAATCTTCCTAAACCGCACAGATCTTATCATGTCACCCTCCTACTCAATAAACTCCAGTAGCTCCCTATTACCTCCTGGATCAAATAGAAAAATCTTCTGTTTTCCATTCAAAGCCCTTCATAACTTTCTCCTCTCCATCACCTTTCTAGTTTTTTTTTTATACCTAACTCATCCCCACACGCTCTTTGATCCACCAGCATTGGCCTCCTTGCTATTCCTCACGCAAGGCACTGTGTCCCAACTCTGGTATTTTCATTGGCTGTTCTCTATGCTTGGAATTCTCTTCTTCCTTATCTCTGGCTTCATTCAAGGCTTCTCTGGCTTTGTTCAAGTACCAGCTGAAATACCACCTTTTATAAGAAGCCTTTCCTGATCCGTTTAATACTAATACCTTCCCTCTGTTAATTATTTCCAATTTATCCTATCTATAACTTGTTTGTATATAGCTGTTTGCATGTTGTTGCTACTAGAATGAGCTCCCTGAGAGCAGGGATTGTCTTTTTCCTTTCTTTGAATCCCCAGTGCTTAGCACAGTGCCTGGCACATAATAAATACTTGCGACTGAAACATTTTGATCTAGAAACACAATTTAGAGCTTTCTTAGATGAAATCAGTATCTTTTCACATAATTAAAAAAGGATATAAAGAATCTTGTTTGATGGGAGGGACAGGACATTTAAAAAGAATAATGGATGTGAAGGTTGAGACTCGGGGAAAAACAGAGACCTGTTAAAAAGAAAAAGATGATCACTGTTGCTCATCTCTCGCCTTACTTACCAACTCCCCCAACCCCTTGCATTATAAAGGAGGATCAAGATTTGATGCTGATGCCAACAATAACTTGCACCATGGGTATGATGGTAGTGAGATCTGGCCCTAAGCTGTGCTTGTGACAGAGAATAGAGCAATTTAGAGCCTGAGTGTGTTTGTGATGGAGAGATCAACCCCAGAAGGGCAAAGACCATGTCCTATCTAAAGTTACCAATCCAAATTAAATACAGGGAAACTGGACTGAATCCAATAAGATCAAAAATAATAGGCAAATGAATGTAAAGTCTTACCCTTGAGTTTAAAAAAAAATCAACTTTATAAATATAACATAGAGAAGGCGTAGCTAAATAACAGTTAATGTTCAAAAGATGTGGGAGTCTTAGTGAGTTACAAACTCAATATGAGGGAACAGAGTGATATGGTCACTAAAAGTTGATGCAAGCTTAGGCAGTATGAAGAGAGGCCTACTAGGCAGGCCTGGGGAAGTAATAGCACCATATTTGGCACATAAGAGGTGCTTAATCAATGATTTTTGATTGATTGATAGGCCTATTGTATTCTGCCTTGGCCAGACCCATATCTTGTCTATTCTGGTCTTCCACATTTTGGAAGTACATTGATAACCTAGGGAGTGTCCAAAGGAGCCCTACTAGGATGGCGAAGGGCCTCGAGATTATGCCATGTGAGGATCAAGAAAAGGGACTGAAACAATTAGCCTGGGGGCCTGATATCTGTCTAAATCTTTATAGAGCTATTATTTGGAAGAGTGAATTGATTTGTTCTGCTTGGCTCTAGAGACTAGAGCTAGGAACAGAGAGTAGAAGCTTCAGAGGGCAGATTTGGGTGTGACTTTGGGGAAATTTTCCCAACAGAATGTCATGCTTTCATAGTGTAGAAGATACCCCTACTTGGAAAGAGCTTTCCCAAAGTAGAAAGAGCTCCCTCAAGAGGTTGTGGGTTGCTGGGTGGCTCCGGGGATAGAGGGTTGGAGCCAGGATGACCTGAATTTGAATCTTGCTTCATACAAGTGTGGGAGAACAAAGGACGAACAGCAACAACAATAAGGGATCTGCATGAGGTCTCTACAAGAAAGAAGGACTTCTAGAGCTGCTGATGCGAGCCACGCCTTGTGATAAGCATTTCTTACACGTGTGCCTCCACTACTACTATGGTCTAAGTTTGAGCCTACTTCTTCCATGGATGCTGTGGATATTTGTGGGAAGGACTGAACCAGGTGCTTAGGAGAAGGTCTTGTATTTACTGTCTTTACCATCTTATCAGAGAGTAGTAGTAGCTGCCCTCTGGGAGCCCAACCTGCCAATTCAAACAGAAGTTGGGGAATGTTGCTATTATTTCTTCTTCTTTCTTCTTCTCCTCCTCCTCCTCCTCCTTCCTTCTTTTCCTCCTCCCCTGGACAGTTTTCATTTTTGATTTCTTGAAATATAGCTTTGGAAAAAAAAGGCTTTAAAAAGTCCATTGTGTTTTAAATGGAGGTACTTGACTACACTTTAAACCAAGATCCTTCTGGCTTTCTTTAATAGCCCCAGTCCAATCTTCTGTGGCTCATTGTTAGGGTTTTGATGGCTTAGAATGAACATAAGTAGCAATTTTTTTAGCAAGTTTTCTGTTATGGCCAAAACTTTGAGGGTCTTCCCCTCCCAGATTCATATCTTTGTTACGGCAAATTGAGCCATCTTTTATCTCAGTTCTCACTTAGCCCTTAGTCATTGAATGGACATGACCTCAGACAAAGTGAGACCTGGGAAAGGCCAAGGTCACCTACTGCATCCTGGGCCATTACCAGTCATCTTGACCTTGGTCTTGCCACTGGACGTCCAGTGACTCTGGAGGAGAGAGTGAGGCTGACGACTTTGTGTAGCTCTGACTCACTCAAACCCAATTCATGTGCAAGTCAAGACATTGCCCTTGGCATGTCATCGGTTCTCTTTGAGAATGGAGGATGAATGACATACAAGTGCTGTGATGCTAGACAAGTCACTCAGTCTCTCCGTGCCTCAGTTGCCTCATGTGTAAAAAGGGGATTATAATAGCCCCTCCTTCTCAGGGCTGTTGTGACAACATATGTAAAGCAACCAGCAAAGCTCAAAGTGCTGTATTATTATTTTTCTCTTTCGCTTGAAGTCTTTAAGCAAAGATTGGAGGTAGATGTGAGTTTTTTCAGGTGTGGTTTGGATCAGATGTCCTCTGAGCCCCTTCCAGCTCCAAGATTCTACGAAAATAATCAAAAGAGGCAGCAATGTGTTGCAATAGATAGAGTGCTGGGCCTGGAGTCAGGAAGACCTGAGTTTAAATCTGGACTCACTCACTGTGTGATCCTGGACAAGTCACTTAACCTCTGTTTGCCTCAGTTTCCTCAACTATAGAATGGGGATAATAATGGCATCTACCTCCTAGGGTTGTTGTCAAAATCAAATGAAAAAAAGTCTGTAAAGTGATTAGCACAGTATATGGCACATAGTAGGTGCTATATGAATACTTATTCCTTTCCCTTGCTTTCCCTTGGCTTCCCTTCTCTTCCCTTATTTTCCCTTCCCTTCCCTTCCTTTCCCTTCTATCTTCCATGTTCCCTCCCCTCAAGATTTGAGCTTGAATTCAGCCTCAGAGGATGGATGGCTGTGGGACCCTGGGTAAGTCACTTATCCTTTCTCAGCCTTAGTTTCTTTATGCACACATATTCACAAAGTTGTTGTGAGGATCAAACGAGAGGACACGTAAACAGTGTTTTGCTAACCTTAAAGGACTATACAAATGTTATCTATTTTTAATTAATAATGTTAATTATAAGTGCTATATAATCAGATGCTAAGGAATGAAATTGTTCAGAAAGTCCAAAATATAGCTTTCCAAATGACATGACAAGGATTTTTACCGAGGACAAAAATAATGAACATTTCATTTGTATTTACACTTTCTCTCTCTTCCCACCCTGCCCCCATCCTCTGTCTCTGTCTCTCTGTCTCTTTCTAAGTCTGTCTGTCCCTCCCCCCCCCACTACATGGACTTTGTAAGACTTTGTTAACAATGAAGAAATTATTCTAATTGGAAGAAAATTCAGAACATTACATCCAGTTAAGTTCCCTTGCTAAGAAAAGTCCATATTTCAAAAATTATATAGTAGTAGTCTTTCCTAAGGAACTCTTTAGAAAAGGAATATTCTATAACATAGATGCATTGTCAGCTGAAAGGAGTCTAGAATCTTAGGACTTTGGGGTCATGGAGAGAAGTTCAGCGTTACATTGTGGTACTTTAGAAAGCGTGGGAGCAACAGCCTGGCAGGGAACTCCAGGATGGCAGGCATTGGGCCAAGACAGCAGCTGTGTTGATGAATCCTGAGTATTTGAGCATCTCTGTCCTCTACCCCTTTGAATTCCCTGCTTCTGGGAACTGCCGGGATTCCTGTCATGGGGCAATGCTCAGAATATTAGCTAACATTGTTATAGTACCGACTATGTGCTAGGTGCTGTGCTAAATGCTTCACATTGATTACCTCATTTGATCCCCACAACAATCCTAGGAGGCAGGTACTACTGTTATCCCCATTTTACAGATGAGGAAACTGAGGCAGAGGCTAAATGACTTGCCCAGGGTCACACAGCTAGTAAATATCTGAGTTCAGATTTTAATTCGGTTTTCCTAACTTCAGGCCCCAGAGCTCTATCTATCGCACCACCTAGCTTCTCCTTATTCTCAAGTCTGGGGACCCAGGAAAGCTGGGAAGGTTCTAAGGAACCACAACTCATTCCTTAAGTACACTGTTAGAAGTTGTGGGGAATCCCTTAATCCAGGTATCCAAGGTACCCTCCATTCACTCACTTCAGTTTCCTGTAGCAACAAATGTTAAAACATAGGATGAAGAAGCTATCGAGGGACCCAAGTCTGATGGGGGGTTTCAGCAATAGGTTTCTCCATGCTTGAGAGATGAGAAACGTATGCCCTGACTCCCTCCCTTTGTCTCAGACCACGCTGTGCACTAGGCCATCACACCCCCAATGGGGCCAGCAAAGGCACTGACTGATGATGGCGATGACTGAGCTCAACCATTTGTCATTTTTCAATGAAGAATTATGCCAATGTTTGAAGCCTGAAGTAAAAATGTCAGATCTTCTGTGAAATATAGGTTTCATTATATAACTTCATTATTGTCACCTAAGGCAATCTGGGATGCTGAAATCTTGTAATCTCATACTTCCTAAGATTTATTACCAACTCTTGCCTTCCAACCTCCTTCCCTACCCCATTCCCCAACTGTGGACCAATTTATAGACCCAGGCTCTTTTATCTTTCTTTGTCATTGCATCCAAAGATGAACACAGGGCCTTGTCCATAATAAGTGCTTAAATGCTCCTTAAAATGAGTTGTGAAGTGTCTGTATCACCACGAATCCTAATTACTCTAGAAATTCGTATCTGTGAATTTTCACTTTTCTCCTTAAAAGCCCTGGAGGACTCTGGCAAATAATAGGCTGGAGAAGTCATGCCTATTCTTCTCCCTGCTCAAATGTTGGGTGTAAATTTTGCGTGTGACCTTAATGTACTTTCCCAGGAACCTGTGTGTTGGATTCAACTTTTTTCTCCCTTCAGATGTTTAAATGTCGGTGCCAGCAACATCTCTCATCTGATTTACTTTGGGAATCAGTGCTACCAGTGAAAATGCCTTGGAGTCCAATAAGCAGTTATGATGTGCGTGTGTATATATACATACATACATACACATATAATGTAGTGGTCTTATATGTGTGTATGCATGTATGTATTATTCCTGACTGTAAGAGTACAGCTTAGTCTCATCTCATTTATATTCACTTGTGTGCATATCTTACCTATTCTGTCTAAAGTCTGAGCTTTGAAAGGGCCCTGATGATGCCATGATTTCTTTTTGTGTTCCTATCTCCCCAGTACCTCCCAAAACAGCTTTTATAGAATAGGTGAAAGATAAAGAATTCCTGAACCGAATCTGTCAAAATAACTGCACAACAGAACAGCACAGACATGTAGAAGACAGACAGATAAACCTCAAGAGGCTAAGAGGTTGGAGGTGGAGAGACAGTGGGGATTTCATGCAGCAATGATTTGGTCTTATTTCTAGCCCAACCACCAGGTCATCTTCCCTGGGGGCTGACCTGCTGTTTGAGAAGAGCTGAATGCAAAGGGCTAAAGCAGTCCAGACATAATTATTGCTTGAGGTCCCTGGAGCCCAACCAAAGGCTGCTTCATTGACCAAAGAAGGCAGTATCAAGAGTGGCTGGGGTTTTTTTTTTTTTTTGGGTCTGTTTTTTGGGAGAGGTGTTCTGAAGTGATTTCTAATAATAGGAGGTCATTCCTAATAATACAACAATAAGAATAATGGGTTTGGTCTGGGTGCTCTTAACTTTGAGACATTCCAAAGGAAAGATGTACCAATAAGGGAGGAAGGGAAAGGAATAAGCAACTATTTTTTCCCCACTTAATAGTATTTCATTTTTCCCAATTACATGTTTGGGAATTCAACACTCATTTTTGTAAGTTTTGAGTTCCAAGTTTTTCTTCCTCCCTCCTACCTCCCCAAGAGAGCAAGCAATATGATATAGGTTATACAGGTACAATCATGTTAAATATATTTCCACAGTAGTCATCTGGTGAAAGAAGAATCAGAACAAAAGGGAAAAACCACAAGGAAGAAAAAACAAAAAAAGGGAAAATAGTATGCTTCAACCTGCATTCAGACTCCATAGTTCTTTCTTTGGACGTGGATAGCATTTTCCATCCTGAGACGTTTGGAATTGTCTTAGATCCTTGTATTGCTGAGAAGAGCTAAGAATATCATAGCTGATCATCGCACAGTGTTGCTGTGACTATGTATAATGTTTTCCCGGTTCTGCTCACTTCACTCAGTATCAGTTCATATAAGTCTTTTTCATGTAAGTCTTTCCAGGTTTTTCTGGAATCCACCTGCCTGCTCATCATTTCTTATAGCACAATAGCATTCCATTACATTCATATATCACAACTTGTTCAGCCATTCCCCAATGGATGGGCATCCCCTCAATTTCCAATTCTTGGCCACCACAAAAAGAACTGCTATAAATATTTTTGTACATGTGGGTCCTTTTCCCTTTTTTGTGATCTCTTTGGGATACAGACCTAGTAGTGGTATTGCTGGATCAAATGGTATGCAAATTTTTTTTAGCCTTTTGGGCATAGTTCCCAATTGCTCTTCAGAATGGTTGGATTAATTCACAACTCCACCAACAATGCATTAGTGTTCCTATTTTTCGCACATCTTCTCTAACATGTATCATTTTCCTTTTCTGTCATGTTAGCCAATCTGATAAGTATGTGGTGGTACTGCAGAGTTGTTTTAATTTGTATTTCTTTAATTAATAGTAATTTAGAGCATTTTTCATATGACTACAGATAGCTTTAATTTCTTCATCTGAGCACTGCCTGTTCATATCCTTTGACCATTTAGCAATTGGGGAATGACTTGTATTCTTATAAATTTGACTCAATTTTCTATATAGTTTAGAAATGAGGCCTTTATCAGAAGCACTGGCTATAAAATTGTTTCCCAGCTTTCTACTTTTCTTCTAATCTTGGTTGCATTGACTTTGTTTGTGTAAAACATTTTTAATTTAATATAATAAAAATTATCCATTTTGCATTTCATAATGTTCTCTATCCCTTGTTTGGTCATCAATTCTTCTCCGTAGATCTAACAGGTGAACTATTCCTCACTCTCCTAATTTACTTATGGTATCACCCTTCCTATTTAAATCATGTACCCTTTTTGACCATGTCTTGGTATACAGTGGGAGATGTTAGTCTATGCCTAGTTTCTGACATACTATTTTCCACTTTTCCCAGAAGTTTTTGTCAAGTAGTGAGTTCTTATCCCAGAAGCTGGAGTCTTTGGGTTTATCAAACTGTATTTTACTATAGTGATTTACTACTGTGTCTTATGGATCTAACCTATTCCACTGATCTACCATTCTATTTATTAGACAGTTTTGATGATTGCTCCTTTATAATATAGCTTTAGATCTGGTATAGCCAGGCCACCTTCCTTTGTATTTTTTTCATTAATTCCTTTGATATCCTTGACCTTTTGTTCTTCCAGATGAATTTTGTTATTATTTTTCCTAGCTCTAAAAAACATTTTTGGTAGTTTGATTGGTATGGCACTGAATAAGTAAATTAATTTAGGTAGAATTGTCATTTTTATTATATTAGCTCAGTCTACCCATGAGCAATTGATGTTTTTCCAATTTTTTAGATCTGACTTTATTTGTGTGAAAAATGTTTTGTAAGGAACAAGTATTAATCACTTACTATGTGCCAGACACTGTGCTAAGTGCTTTACAAATATTGTCTCATAAGAGAGTTTTATTTAAATAAGTTCAGAACTTTTAAAATGGATGCTTGCTTGCTTTTTTCTATTGGAAAAGTGCCTGTGCATCCTCCTTCCCCTTCTCTTTGGTGAATCACGGATGAAATAGGTCATCAAGTGAGATAACCACTTTTGTGAAGTCACAGGATGTAGAGATGGAGAGCTTATCTAATCCAACCTCCTGATTTTGTTATTGTTGTTTAGTCGTTTTTTTTTGGTCATGCCTTACTATTTGTGGCCCCATTTGGGGTTTTCTTGGCAGAGATACTGGAGTGGTTTGCCATTTCCTTCTCCAGCTGATTTTCCAGATGAGGAAACTGAGGTAAACAAGGTTAAATGACTTGCCTAAGGTCACACAGCTAATAAGTGTCCAAGACCAGACTTGAATTCAGGAAGATGGGTCTTCCTACATCCAGGCCCAGCACACTATGCACTGTGGTGCCACCTAGATCCAGATCTATTAGAATCCTGTTTTTTGTCTAGTTCTAATCACTCCAAGTAACACCCATGACTGGATAGTTTTCATACGTGCTCAAGAGTAAACTAGGTGGTTAATTCTGATTCAACACTCCCATGCATAAGGTTCCAGATCAGTCTAGTCCTAGAGGATCAAAGATCCAGATCTGGACAGGACCTCCGAAACCATCTAAACCAACCCTCTCATTTTATAGATGAAGTACCTGGGACCCAAAGAGGCCTTGACTTGTTTAAGGTAGTAGGTAGTGGAGCCACAATTGGAATCCAACCAAGTCGTCTGCCTCTAAGTCAGGCAACTTTTTCCATATGCTGCCCCAGGGAGCAAATTCAAAGACCCTTTTGTATTATTAGTAAGATAGTAAAGGTGGTGCACTGGGTAGAGTGCCCAGTCTGGAGTCAGGAAGACTCATCTTCATAAGTTCAAATCCGACCTCAGACACTTATTAGCTGTGTGACCCTGGGCAAGTCACTTAACCTTGTTTGCCTCAGTTTCCTCATCTGTAAAATGAGCTGGAGAAGGAATGGCAAACCCCTCCTATATCTTTGCCAAGAAAATCCCAAATGGGATCATAAAGAGTTGAACATGACCAAAACGACTGAACAACAACGACGTATATGAATCTCAACAGCCATCTGAGGAAAGACTTTCAGAGATGCCTATCTCTAAACAAATGGCTTGAGTTTCTTTTTGGCACATTTTCAGAACAAATAGTTTTTAATTCCTCCAGTCGACAAGTTCTCCATTCCTCTCTGTGAGCATGTGCATGATGGAGCGTGGCTACACTTCCAGGCCTTAATTTCTGAGCTGTTACAGTGGGGAATGTTCTATATTTTGTCCATTGTGGTCACTACTTTATGTGGTTTTGCCTAACTCTTGTGATGCTGGTGGGTTGGATTTTTGGTGCTATGGGTAGGAGGAGGGGTAGATTATTGGAAGGTGATTGTGGTATCAAACCCGTAACCCACTAATAAAACACAACCCACCCACCCCTCGAAGTTATAAAGAAATGCCATTTACCAAAATTTCCAGGAAATTTAACCTTCATGTCCCGTCTCTGTGCTTCCAGTTTAGAATTTTTTTGGGAAGTTGTACATTTAAATTCTTCTTTCATCACTTTCTTACAACAGTAGTTCAAATCATAGAATCTTAGAGTTGGAAGGAATCTTAGGGGCCATCCAGCCCATTCCATCTCTGGAGCATGAATCTCCTCTTTAAGTGGCCAAACCTCTGCTTGGGTACTTGAAGTAACAGAGAACTCATCACCTAAAAGGCATCTCTTTCCACTTTTAGACAGGTCCGATCATCAGAAAGTTCTGCCCTATATTGAATCCCAAATCTGCCTCCCTCTAACTTCTATTTGTTCCTCCTTCTATCATTTGGGGGCTAAGAAAAATAAGACTAATAGAAAAATGTGCTAGTAATGTTTAACACTCAGCTCTCTGGAAAAAAATGTACATAGGACACACTTTAAATTTAAATTGCATTGTTAACATCTTCTTCATCACTTTCTAAAGTCTAGACCACAGGTTCCCAAACTTATTTGGCCTACCCCCTTAAAAAAAATTCCTGAGGGCTCCTCCGGAAATCTACTTTCTTTAACCCTTTAACAGTTTTAAAACAAAACAAAACAAAACAAATTTGCATCATTTAAAAATATAAAATACATTTTTAAAAAATGATGCATCTTAAATTTCATAATTTATTGTAAATTTGTTGTTTTTTTCTTGCATTGAAATTTTGATGATGCAATGTTATGTCATGTAACCGTGGAGTATGGTATCGTAAACAGGACATTGCATGCACATATTCCTACCAATGCATGTTGGACTTCCTGACAATTCACAAGGCTTGCTTGCCAACATTTGCCTGTTAAGAGCTGTTAGTGGACTTGACCACTGATAGGTTATAATTTGAATGTTGTGTGGTTATTTGGAAAATAATGTAATCACTATGACTTCAACTGTTATGCAACAGATAGAACATGAACAGTTTTTCAAAATTTTCTTATCTTCTCTTCTTTCCTTATGCTTAAGCTCCCTTATTTTATTCAATGCCCCCCCTACTACTGCCCCTCCCCCATCATTCTAGTGCCTCCCCAGTGGGCAGTATCACCCACTTAGGGAACCTATGGTCTAGACAATCGGCAAAACAATATCAGGATGGGGAACCTGCAATAGGTCAAGCACTGATTACTAGGTTGCAGATTTCTGAAGTATAAATTCTCACACTGAAAATTTAACAATTCACTAGTACTGACCTCGAGCTGCCTCCAGCACGCTCCTAATCTAATCCCTTTTACCTGTGACAGCCCTTTAAATATTTGAAGGTTGAGATCATTTTTCCTATTAACTCTTTTTTTTCTCCAGGCTAAACTTCCCTAGTTTCTTCAATTCTCCTATGAAATAGGTATCTGCACTTTAAGCTGAAAGTTCTATAATTGTTACCTTACTATCAATCCCAAATCTCTAGGCTCTTCACACATAAATGCTGCATGCATTTTCTGATGAGGTCACTGTATTATAGGTTTTACTTTTTTTTTTTTT
>NW_020954556.1:58041569-58135720 GCF_900497805.2 Vombatus ursinus
GAAAGAAAGGAAAGGAAGAAAGAAATGGAGGAAGAAAGAAAGGAAGGAAAAAAGAAAGGGAGGGAGGAAGGCAGGAAAGAAACAAAAGGAAGGAAAGGAAGGAAAAGAAGGGGAGAAAGGAAGGAAAGGAAGGAAAAGAAAGGAAAGCAGGGAAGGAAGAAAGAGAGGAAGGATAGGACAAAAGGAAGGAAAGGAAGAAAGAAATGGAGGAAGGAAGAAAGGAAGGAAAAAAAGAAAGAGAAGGAGGGAGGAAGGAATGAAAGAAAGGAAATGAAAGAAAGGAAGGAAAGGAAGAAAGAAATGGAGGAAGGAAGGAAGAAAAGGAGGAAGAAAGAAAGGAATGAAGGAAGAAAAATTATTCTGTAGCTGGCTCTACCTTCACCAAGATAGCTGCTAGACCTGTGTTTTCATTGGTAGAGGGGCCTCTGAGGTGAGACTACTCCTACTAATGCAGGTTGGCACCCTCTCTTCAATTTATAATCTTTGAGAATGGCACTTGGAGTTTAAATGTCTTGCCCCTGGTCACTTGGCCAACATGTGATGTGTAAGAGGCAAGATTTGAATCCAGATCTTTCTGGGTTCAAGGCCAGCTCTCTGTTGCTTCCTTCCTCCAGACCTGACTTGCTTCTACATAAACCAGTCTGATCCAGCTCTCAAGGGATCTGGCCTAGGTTGGGGCCTGTTCCAGCTACTCATCCTATTGGCCTTCTGAAGTTAATTCATTAGACAGTGAATTGTTGGCTGAAGAATTAATAGGATCTCAGGCTCCTGAATCCAAGTTAAGAGATTTTCCCCCTCCACAGGAGGGATGCTTCCGGCACAAACCGTCTCAGTGTTTACCTCTGGATCACTCTATCAGCTTCCTCTTCACATTTTAAGGCATAGTTGTTGGGAAGATTCTCATGCAAGTAAGTACTTTTTTGCTATTAGCAGGAGCACTGGAAAAGTAGCCAAGCCAGATTTTAGAGTTCTTATAAACCTAGGTTATTTATTAATTGATTCCCAAATGAAACATGATATATTTCAGTCTCATGTAAGAACAGAGTAGAGAGATGGTTTCGTGGAATTAGAAGATTCCTGAATTTAGTTGGCTCAGGGAATAAACAACTTTTATTTCTCAGAATATGATGCAAATTGCTTTTTAATAAATAAAAAGAGCCCAAAGGACGCTGTCTTTGTACTGCTCCATCCTCCCCCTCCCCTGCCCCCAAACATCCTGCCAACTCTCCTGATGCAGCATCTCCCTCCCCTCCTAGAACAACACCCTCTGGATAAGACATAGGAACCATGATTCACTCTTTGGAAGTTAATCTGCTCATTTGGGGAATTTGGTCCTGGGGCTGAGCTGTGCTGAGGCGAGGGAATCAACATACATTTACTTACTTCACTCTGTTTATCTGGCCCCATAAAATATTTTCCATACATACACCCTCCCAGGACATCTTGTCATCTGCCATACCATCAACACCTCTCTCTTTCCCCCAACCCCACCTCCATCCCTTGCTCTTGGAACAGTAATTGAATCAGTGCTATTATTGTGTCTAGAAAGCATGTGCCAATCAATTTTCCTATAGCTCCGCTCACGATTTCTTTGACTTCCCAAATTAAAATTTTCTTCCTTAATCATGCCTATATGTACCATTTCCCACTATTAGAATATAGAGACTGTCACAATTTTTGTATTTGTATCTACCTCCAAGCACAGTGACTGGTGCAGATTAGACAATAAATGCTTTTTCATTCATTCATTCATTCATTCATTCGTTTTTTTCTCCATTCATTCATTTATGGCTTTTCCTTATTTAAGATAATTTTAATTCAATTCCACAAAAAGTTATGTATAAGACACTGTGCTAGGCACAAGGAATATACAAAGAAAAAATGAAACAATCCTTGCTCTTGAGAAGTTTACATTCTACTGGGGGCAGGATTCTATATGTAGAGAAATAAGTAAGTACAAATAATACAAGAAAATTTCAATACTGAGAGAATAGAAATACTGGGGGATTCAGAAAATTATCATATAGGAAGTGGCATCTGAGCTATGCTTTATAGGAAGCTATGGATTCTCTGTTGGGTGGCAGGAAGGGTAGACATTTCAGGCAAGGGTTGCACTATTTGTGAAAAGGTACAGAGATGAGAGATGAAATGTTATGGAAGGGGAATATCTAGAAGGCCAATTTGACTAGACCAGAAAATATAGGGAGGGAAATAAGACTGGAAAGGTTGGTGAGTGTCTAATTATGGAGAGCTTGAAATACAAGGCTGAAAAAAGAGAACTCTATTTACCTTGAATAGTTAATGCTGATAACTGATACCAAGAGGAGTGAAAGAAAAAGTCAATAAAACTTGGATTTTGTATGGATCATGAACTGGGAGAGATGGTACTCCCTTTGAATACTTGAAGGCTGGGCTAGAGAATTATTTGGTGTAGGGGTCATCAGCCTGTGTAGCCCTGAGGGCCACCAATAATGCACATTTTTTTTCCCCACAACAAGAGTTATCTAAAAGGGACATTATCTGCCCTGAGAGGAAATGAATGCTTCTTCATTAAAGTTTTTCAGGCAAAGGCTAGATGATTACTTGTCTGGAGTTTTGTAGAGAAATTCTTTTCCAAGCATGAGTTGTACCAAATGTCCATTGAGGTCCCTTCCATCTCTAAAATTGTGATTCTGTGATTCAGACAACTGGTCACTCTTCTAAGAGGCTGGGAAAGGGAGAAAGGGAACAAAAAAAATTGGAGAAGAAAGAAAAGATGAGGGAAAAGTTAGAAATGCAAAAAAAAAAAAAGAAGTCTAGGTGGAAGGCAATGGCACAATACCACCATAGCTGGCCTCAGCTATTTCTTTTTAGTGGCCCCCCTCGCTGTGGACCTAATGCTACTGTAGTTTACATGACATCCCCCATGCCCATCTCAACCTCTCCTGTTTTCTTTACTTTTAGTAAGTCTTTTACCAAACCTTCCCAGACAGATATTTCCATTTTTAGGAAAGGCGATTCTACAACCTGAAGGAAGAATGTCTGTGGGATACTAACTGATATTCTTAAGGAAAAAGATACCAGCAATGGGATCTCTCTTAAGTTCTGACATTTGGCCCCGAAGCTAGTTGTGACATTAGTTCTGATATTCTGATGAAAAGGAGACAACAGAAAAGGAGTATGGGGATAATTGGTTTCTTCTGGATCCAATGGGTTTTCATTCATTGTTACCAAGCAAGCATGATTCTGTGCTGGCTTAGTAACAAAGAATGATAACCCATTGGATCTAGATATATATGTATGTATGTATGTATGTGTGTGTGTATAAATGTATGAATACATGTATATATATATATACATGTTGCATTTATATATACAGGTATATATATATATTATATATATGTACACACACACACACACACAGATGAATAGACAGGGATTGGTATCAAAAGAAGTTGGAAATAGGAGCCACATATACTGAACCATACGTCTTCTGACTCATGGGTAAACAGTGCTACAAGAGTCAAAGGATTAAAATAATTTGCATTTTGCCATCATAATGCCTGAAGCAGAATTGGCACTTGTAAGTATGAAGGCTGGTTCCCATCCACAGAGAGCCTGAGAGGTTGAGGGTAGAATTAAAAAGCATTGCTTTGCCCCCTGGAGAATGCTCACAATATGCCAGTGGCTCCCAAAACTCATACTTCTTTAACCTAGAAATCAAGGTCCTCCACAATCAGGATCCAACCTACTTTTCCAATCACATTTTCCACTATTTCCATATATAAACTTTCGATTCTCCCCAAATGAGTCTGCTCATTTTTCTTACTTTGCCTGAGCTCATTACAACTTTGGCTGCTTTGCTCATTCCAAATACTACCCATCCTTCCAGGTAGGGCCCAAATCCTACTTCTTCCAAGACGCCTTTCTGAATACTCCAAACAAGAGTCCTCTCCACTTTTTAAACTCTGATAACATTTACTGTCTATACCTTTACATGGCACTTACTGCTCTCGGGATCTCTGTCACTTACTCACTTGTCTGCAGACCCCCTTCTGGGTATTATCAACATTCGTGACTGAAAGCCTACTCATACCTAGCATACAGGTATAAAGAAGAACAGAGTCAGAGTCAGTCGACCTTAATCACTAGTGCTATTCTTATTAGAGTATTGGATCGCTAGGTGTCGGGATGCTGCCATGGAAGGACCAAGTATAGGGTTTTAGGAAAATTGAACAGGAGTTCTGGCAGAACTAGACAGACAGGGCTGGTGATAGGAAGATAGCCTGTAATCCTTGTAGATATCTGACCTGTCTGGATGAATGAACTTCTTTTATATATGAAAAAAAACTTTCATAATTTTTATTATAGCCAAGACTGGGATAATTTAACAAGAATACTCACAGGCACAAAAAAGTTAAAAAAAAACCAACAAAAAACAAAAACAAAAGAATAGTCATAGGCATCATTTTGTTATCCATAGACACCTTTCAAAAGTAAATGCAAAGCAGATTTCATCATCATGTTATCCTTTTTTTTTTTTTGTAGATTGGCTTTTAAAGCCCTTCCTACCTTTCAAGTTTTCTTACACCTTATTTCCTTCTGCATGCTCTGTGATCCAGTGACAATGATCTCCTTGTTATTCTTCATACATGACATTCTGTCTCCCACCTGAGCATCTCTACGGACTATCATCTATACCTGGAACAATCTTCCTTTTCATCTTTATTTCTTGGCTTTCCTGGCTTTATTCCAGTCTTAGTTAAAGATGATCTTCCACAACAAGTCTTTCCTAGTCCTGCTTAAGCTTAGTGCCTTCCCTCTGACACTACCCCTAATTTATCCTATGTATACTTTGTGTGACTTAAAGTCACTTAACCTTGTTTGCCTCAGTTTACTCCTCTGTAAAATGAGCTGGAGAAGGAAATGGCAAACCACTCCAGTATCTTTACCAAGAAAGCTCCAAATGGGGTCATGAAGAGTCAGGCATGACTAAAATGACTGAACAACAGCAATAAATATTGAATAACTGACCAAACAATAATAATTCATAGTAATATAGTAATAATCATGCTTTATTTTTCACTCCACATTATTTCCTTTGATCCTTACAGCAACCCTTAGAGGTAGACAATATAGAAATTCCCATTTGACAAGCAAAAAAAATGTGGCTTGGGGTGATTACAAGACTTTTCCAACATAGATAGTTGGCAGATTACCCAAAATGGCAGATTGGGGACCAAAAAGATGGTTCTTTGTTACTCAGAACATTGAGGGTGTCACATACACTTGCTTAGGGTTCATATAAGTAATTGGTTTCTTCAAAGGATTATCTCAGTATTTGTTACAGTAGCATTGGCGATTCAATGGCTCCCACATACAGTATATTCTGTATGTGCTTAAATAAATTGACTCTAGTTGTCTTAATACTTTAACATTTCTTCAGTTCCATTGAGCCCCCTGAAAATGAACATAAGCATTCATAGCATTATAGATTTTGAGCTTTGATAGATTAGAAGTCAACTAGTCCAACTCCTTCATTTGGTACAAGAGGAAACTGAAAGCCTAGAGAGATGAGATAAAATACCTCAGGGTCTCTGACTATAAATCCAGCCATCTTATTTCCACTCTTATGAGGAAAGAGTGAAATTGAGCATCAATAAGACCACCATTGAAAAGAGATGTGTGTGTGTGTGTGTGTGTGTATGTGTGTGTGTGTGTGTGAGAGAGAGAGAGAGAGAGGGAGAGAGAGAGACATAAAAGTAGGTTTGTGTATTTGGCTAGAAGAGGATAGATTTATACATAGACAATTATAGCTTTATGAATGGCTGGTATTCTTGAACACTCCACAGAATGGTTTAGAAGCACCCATTTGGAATGGAAATAAACTTATCATCTAGGTAGACATCCATGGGCAATTACTTCACATAAAATGGGACAGTTGGTTCCAATGACAAGAGCCCTAGTTAACTAGAAAGGAAGAAAACCATAATATATAGACTAAGGAGTTCACATAGTTTTGGTAGCTATCAAAAGGAAATCAAAGATATGAAGATGAAAAAGGGGGGTGGAGCCAAGATGGCAGAGGGAAAGCAGTGACTTGCTAGAGCTCTCCCCCAAAGCCCTCCAAATACCTACAAAAAATGGCTCTAAACAAATTCTAAAGCAGCAAAACCCACAAAAAAAAAGAGTAAAACAAATTTCCAGCCCAAGACAACCTGGATGACTGATCGGAAAGGTATATAGCTCCAGGCTGGGAGAGGAGCGCAGTTAGGCATGGGCACACAGGCCACAGCAAACCTGGAGCAGGCCTCAGAGGACTGAATCACGGACAGCTGTAGCAGTTTCCAGACTTCTCAACCCACGAACGCCAAAGACAACTTAGAAGGTCAGTGGGAAAAGTCTGTGACTGTGGTGAGAGAAGAAGCTAGATCTCAGCCTCCCAGAGGGAAGCGGCTGGCTTCTGAGCTTCCAGCCCACAGACTGAGGGGGAATCAAGTGGCTGATCTGAGAGGGATTGCAAGGATCTCTTTGCCAGTGCTGAGGCAGGAATCTCTTGCTTTGCCCATGCTTGTATCTGGGTCACAGTTCTGAGAGGCGGTCCTGTGGCGAGGAGGAATGCTGGTGTGGTGAAGCTCGTTGTGGCAGTGGAGAGAAAACACCTCGCCCCTTATCAGAGCACCTTGGAAGAACTGACACTTTTCAGGTCCCTAGAGGTGTCTCTGAAAACAGCTGTACAAACCCCCAAAGCTTGGGACAGTACATTTTCCACATTGGAAACAGACTCTTACCTTAACAAAGAGTTTAAAACTCAAATAATTGGTTGGAATCATGAGCAAGCAGCGCAAAAAGAGTCAGACTATATTATCTTCCTTTGGTGACAAAGAAGATAAAAACATACAACCAGAAGAAGACAACAAAGTCAAAGCTCCTACATCCAAAGCCTCCAAGAAAAGTATGAATCAGTCCCAGGCCTTGGAAGAGCTCAAAAGGGATTTTGAGAAGCAAGTAAGAGAAGTAGAGGAAAAACTGGGAAGAGAAATGAGAGTGATGCAAGAAAATCATGAAAAGCAAGTTGACAGCTTGCTAAAGGAGACCCGAAAAAATACTGAAGAAAATAACACCTTAAAAAATAGCCTAACCCAAATGGCAAAAGAGGTCCAAAAAGCCAATGAAGAAAAGAATGCCCTAAAGAGGAAAATTGGCCAAATGGAAAAGGAAGTCCAAAAGATTACTGAAGAAAACACTTCCTTAAAAATTAGAATAGAGCAATTGGAAGCTAGTGACTTTATGAGAAATCAAGACACTGTAAAACAAATCCAAAAGAATGAAAAATTAGAAAACAATGTGAAATATCTCATTGGAAAAACAACTGACCTGGAAAATAGATCCAGGAGAGAGTATTTAAAAATTATTGGACTATCTGAAAGCCATGATCAAAAAAAAGAGCCTAGACAAAGATATGCAGATAAGTTATGCTCTTGGGGCAGCTAGGTGGCGCAGTGGATAGAGTACGGACCCTAGATTCAGGAGGACCTGAGTTCAAATCCAGCCTCAGACACATAACACTTACTAGCTGTGTGACCCTGGGCAAGTCACTTAACCCCATTGCCTAGCCAAAACAAAACAAAACAAGTTATGCTCTTTTCTTTTTCTTTGGAATCATTTGTGAAAAAAAAAGTCAGAATTTCATTTTAAAATAATTTCCCACTCTTTATGAAACCTCTGTAATGTCTCTAACTATGCAAGAATTCCTATTTTTCTATCTTCTTTCCCTAAATCTGGTTTATGTCTCCAAATTTCTTTTTCTCCACTATTATAAACTCCAAAATGATGTGGCTACTTTAATCTCAGGTTTCTATCACTTTGACACTACCAATTAGCTCTTTCTTTTTGGACAGAATTAATTCCAAATAGCTGTTTCCCACTACTTTTCAAGAGATGAAATCATCAACAAGGCAAGTCAAGACTTTAACAACAACTCAGTTTCAGCAGATGTCAGGGTAGCTGAACTCCCTCATCCCCACCATGTTGAGTTTCTACACCAGTTTTGCCATCTTTATTAGGAAAACCAATATTCTCATGGTGATGTAAAATGGCTATAAATTATGGAATGCTGTGATCTCGGGAGAATCAAAATTACAACTTTACCAAAGGATGATGAAAAGAGATAAAATGTGGGTGTATAGATTGCAACATGTTACTAATGATAACATACGCAAGGAGTAGCATGAAAGATAGCACCAACACACGTGATCAGAAGAGGAGGGGGGCTAAATCATGTAGAGAGAATAGGGGATAAATAGATGGATAGCGTGAGAGTTTCACTGGATCTATGCCATATATGAAAGAACTAGAATGAGGATTTCAGAATTTGGGATAGATTCTTCATGGAGGATTTATGGAAGGACACAGACAAGAATCACGAAGGATAAGTAGTTGTGGATGGGTAGCAAACTGGACCAGTAGTCTATGTCAATGAAATCATGGATCCTTTAAAATATAAAAGTGTTAGGAAGAAAATCACCCATATTCTCTATCTGTCTTGCAGTCTGTGGTATGTCCTCTCATTGATATCATCTCTGTTTCTCTTTCCTTTCATACTCACTCTGATGTTTCTCATTTTCTAGGTTGGTGGATTTTGGTAAAGGTGAAAACTTCCATTTCCTACACAGTACTAGTCTTCTCCCTAACCATGAAATGGATCTTTGGAACAATGTGCACTCTTTTTTTTTCTGCTCTAGACCTATTGCTCAGAATCTTTGTCTTGTCTATAGAATAGTTTACCCAGATCTTTTCCTGGGTTCCTGATCCTTTACTTCCCACATTTCTTGCCTTGGTTCTTGCTTCCTATCACCCGTAACATCTCCCTGGATTCTAAATTGATTGTATACTCTTGCCTTCAACATTGAAAGGATCGTTCCCCTTGTGTAGACAGATAAAGCATTTATTAAGTGCTTACTCTGTGTTAGGCACTATGATAACGAGGCATGCTATTTCGGCAATGAGAGATGAAGCTTCAGATTTATTCAAGCATATACTAATTTGTCAAAACATGGGCCCAGACCATAGTATTATAGGATAGTAGATTTAAATTTTAAAGGGACAGAAGAAGTCATCCAGTCCAACCTACATCATTTTTACAGGTGAGGGGACTGATCTCATGACAGGCTGATCTCCATTGTGGCCTAAAAAAGTGGGATCATGTCCCCAGTTAGTTCCCACTGCTCACAGAAAACTTCTAGAAGGAGGCCCCTGACAAAGGATCCTTGCTCTCCTGGCTAAAACCAGCCCCCTAGGTTCTAAATCCATGGTTTCAGAACACCCAGGAACAAGCAGAAATGAATAGCCAAGACCATCGTAAGTGCAGGAAATCTCCAGTTCCAAGAAATCATCTTCTTGTTATGTAAAGAATGCATTTCAACAGTGCTGTACACTTGTGATTTCTTCCAAAACAAGATCACCATCACAGGAAATGTTCTGATGGTGGCTAGCTTTCAAATGATGGTCTTAAGAAGGAAGTTAGAACAGTTGTTCCTTGTAACTGAATGGGCTATAATTAAGCCTGTCCACTAACATTTCCCCTATTAACTTTTTCTACCTCCTTCATCAATTATCATATATTCAATATCTTTTGGTTAATGATGCATATTTATCTTGTAATAGTTTTTTAATTGACCAATTAGAAGAAGAATAATTAACAAATTTTTCTAAAACCATATTTTAGTAGTGTCTTTTTGTATTTTTAAGGATAAAGCAACTTTATTTGTGAGTCCCAGCACTTGATGGCATTTTCCCTTTAAGAAGCATGAGGTAGAAGGGCTAGTATCCCAGAATTCACTGCAAAAAGATGTCTAAGCAGAACCCTCTGCTGAGTGTAATGAAATTGTCATTCAGTTGTTAGCTTGGAACTTTGGTTTAATATGCCTGCCTTTTACTCTCTGGATTGTCTGAATACTTCATTCTTATCCCATCCTCCTAATTCTGATTTCTTTTTTTTAAATTTATTTTGATTTATCAATAATCACTTCCATATGCTTTTGAGTTTAAAATTTTTCTCCCCCTTCCTCCCAACCACCCTCCCCAAGATGGCACACAATCTGATATAGGCTATACATTTACATTCATATTAAACATATTTTCACATTAGTGATGTTGTAAGTAGAAATTAAAACCAGTAGGAGGAACCATCAGAAAGAGGAAACAAAACTCAACAGAAGAAAAAAAAAATAACAATTAGGCTTCCATAGTTCTTTCTTTGTGTGTGGATAGCATTTTCCATCACAAGGCCTCTGGAGATGTCTTAGATCCTTGTATTGCCAGGAAGGATTAAGTTTATCAATATTAGTCATCACACAACGTGGCTGTTATTGTGTACAATGTTCTCTTGGTTCTGCTCACTTCACTCAGCATCAGACCATACAAGTCTTCCCAGGTTTTTCTGATGTCAGTCTGTTCATCATTTCTTATAGCACAATGGTATTCCATCACATTCATATACCACAACTTGCTCAGCCATTCCCCAATTGATGGGCATCCTCTCAATTTCCAATTCTTTGCCACCACAAAAGGAGCGGCTAGGAATATTTTTGTACATGTAGGTCCTTTTCCCATTTGTGTGATCTCTTTGGGATATAGCCCTAGAAATGCTATTGATGGGTCAAAGGGTATGCACATTTTTATAGCCCTTTGGGCATAGTTCCAAATTGCTCTCCAAAATGGTTGGATCATTTCACAACTCCACCAACAGTGCATTAGTGTTCCAATTTTCCCACATCTTCTTCAACATTTATCATTTTCCTGTTTTGTCATGTTGGCCATTCTGATAGGTGTGATGTGGTACCTCAGAGTTTTTTTTTTTGCATTTCTCTAATCAATGGTGATTTAGAGCATTTTTTCATATGACTATAGATGGCTTTAATTTCTTCATCTGAGAACTGTCTGTTCGTATCCTTTGACCACTTATCAATTGGGGAATGACTTGTATTCTTATAAATTTGACTTAATTCTCTATATATTTTAGAAATGAGGCCCTTATCAGAGAGACTGGTTGTAAAAATTCTTTCCCAATTTTCTACCTTCCTTCTAATCTTAGTTTCATTGGCTTTGTTTGTGCAAAAACATTTCAATTTAATGTAATCAAAATTATCTATTTTGCTTTTCGTAATGTGCTCCATCTCCTATTTGGTCATGAATTCTTCTGTTCTCCATAGATCTGACAGGTAAACTATTCCTTGCTCTCTCAGTTTGCTTATAGTATCAGCCTTTATATCTAAATCATGTACCCATTTTGACTTTATTTTGGCATATGGTGTGAGATTTTGGTCTATGCCTAGTTTCTGCCATACTCTTTTCCAGTTTTCCCAGCAGTTTTTTTCAAAGAGTGGGTTCTTATCCCAGAAGCTGGGGTCTTTGGGTTTATCAAATAATAGATTGCTATAATCATTGACTACTGTGTCTTGCATACTTAACCTATTCCACTGATCCACCACTCTATTTCTTAGCCAATACCAAGCAGTTTTGATGACTGCTGCTTTATAATACAATTTAAGATCTGGAATGGCTAGGCCACCTTCCCCTGCATTTCTTTTCATTAGTTCTCTTGATATTCTGGACCTTTTGTTCTTCCAAATGAATCTTGTTATTATTTTTCCTAACTCTATAAAATAATTTTTTGGTAGTTTGATTGGTATGGCACTGAATTAAGTAAATTAGCTTAGGTAGAATTGTCATTTTTATTATATTAGCTCGGCCTACCCATGAGCAACTGATCTTTTCCCAATTATTTAGATGTGATTTTATTTGTGTGAAAAGTGTTTTGTAATTGTGTTCATAGAGTTCCTGGGTTTCTTTTGGGAGGTAGACTCCTAAATATTTTATAATGTCTACAGTAAGTTTAAATGGAATTTCTCTTTCTATCTCTTGCTGTTGGGTTTTGTTGGTAATGTATAGAAATGCTGATGATTTATCTAATTCTGATTTCTGAGTTTAACTGCATGTGTGCTCCCTAATTTCTATTTTTGCTATGTGTGGTTAGTATGGCTTCTGCACTCTCACTCTCCAACCTGAACCTTGACCTGGACTCTGACCTTGACTTTGCTTGTCTCTACTTCCTGTTTCATCTTCATTGACCATTGTGATCATGTCATTCAACACACAGTTATCACCTATCTACTTGTGTCTCAGCAGTTTACCCAATGACAGTTGATTGGTTGTGACAACTTATGTTCAATCAGTGCCATTGTACAAGAGTATCAGGATACTTTTACAAGACTTAAGTGGCTGACAATTCTCAATTCTTTCCTACGAGGTAAATGAGCAGATACCTCATCTTTAAAAAAAACAAAAAAAAACTTTCATTGAATTGGGAATATCCAGTAAGGAAACATCCTCTACTGATGCTAATGAAAGCCTGCTTTTCAGTTATTATGTCTGAATAGTTGCCTAGGACAGTGAGTGACAGTGAGTTAAGTGACTTGCCTAGGGTCACATGGCCATTATATTTCAGAGGCAGGACTTGAACCCAGATCTACCTGACTCCCAAATTCTCTATACATTATATCAGGCTATTTCTCATCAATGAAGAGACTGTCCAGTAAAGAGATGCAATAGATAGAGGCAGAGCCAAGACTATGCTGGTGATTTCTACCCTGAGTCTCAGTCTATAGTGAACTAGGAGGCATTTGAAGGTTGTCTTCTTTGAGTATTCTGTTTTAGAGAACTTAGGACCATAGAATTAGAAGATTTTGAGCTTGAAGAGAACTATTTGGAAGCAAGTATGAGCTCAATTCTTATTTTTTTTTTCCTTTTGTTCAGTACGCCAATACAAATAGATATGGAGGAAAATTTCTCCTCGGTGTCTCAGAACTGCATCACATGCATTTCAGAACTTTTGTGAAGCTTTAGTTTAATTATAGTTGAAGACTTCATGGAAACTTTACTGATGGAACAGAGTGGGGTTTTGTGTGTCAAGTTCAAGACCTAAATTTGCTGTTGGCTCCATCCCAGCGCAACCATGCAATTAGTCACGTAGGTGACCGCAAAACGCCATTGCCATGAAGTAATCATAACTGACTGCCTCACTTTGCGGCATGCCCCGAAATATGTCCACAAACAGAAATTGAACGTGAATGTTAGTTCAATTTTTTTTTATTATTATTAATCCCAAATATGTCAGAGAGGATGGAGACACCTTCACGGACTGTTGGCTATGTCTCGGCAAAGCTTTGCAACAGGCTGTCAGACAAGAAAGGAGCCTGGTGAGGCTACCTTAATCAGCATCCCCATCTGTGAGGTCATTGGGATATTTCAAACAACCTTCAACTCTCATTAGCTGAGGCTGTTCCACAAGCGTGGCCTTATCTTTTGTAACTTTTTACAGACACATCCTGGGAAAGTCTCTGAGCAGGAAGACACTTTCCCCCATGGGTCAGTCCGCAGTAATGAGCCACCAATTGTTGCGTCCTCTGCATGTTCCAAGCAGTATGTGTTGGTATTAACCTTTCCTGTTGTGGAATTTCTTCTTTTATCTTTGGCTTCTACCATGTATGTCTCATTATTCCTAATAAGCTGTGACAATGAGGGCCTTTGGATTGCTGGTCACAGCCATTTGGAGAAGTAAAGAGGCGCTGTCCAAGAATAGGCGCTTTTTCTTTAAATAAACAATGCAACACATGGCTGAAGCTGCATCCGAAAATACTAAGCCTGGTAGAACTTGGGCTCGTGGATGGGAAGCATTTCCCAGGATTCTTTCATTTTCTTCTACTCACACTGGACCCATAACTATTTTTATTTTTTTCACCGCATGAAATATTTTTTTAAACATTTGAACATGTTAGATGTAATCTAATGTACCTACTTGAAATTGTTTGGTGGAGATATGTGGGAATTTCAAAAGATATACAACTTTTGAAAAAGCCTTTATTAAGAATATATTACATGCCAAGTGCTGTGCTAAGCATTGGGAATATAATTTTTTAAAAATCGAGATGGTCCCTGCCCTCGAAGAACTTACATTCTAATAGATGGCCTATATAAGACAGTTCAGCTATAGAACTCATAGTAAGCCCAGGGGCTTGAAGGTTGTGGTATCAGGTTTGGATCATAAGGCTGAGGGACTTTAGAAGGCTTAATGGCACAGAGGATGGTAAGACTTGAGGGTAGCCATCATGATCTCTCTTTTTTTTTTTTGCCATGGCTGGAACAACAGAAGGCAGAAATCATTAATCGCCCATTTGAGCTGAACCCACAATTGAGAAACTTCTGCACTGGGGACATTTTATGACCTCAGTGCCTGTAGCTATTGATGGTGACAATTTTTATCATAATAATGAATGTTTGCTGAAGTCTCACCACTTAAATTTCATAATTTCTGTGTCTTATTTACAACAAACCACTATTATAATGAGGTAGAAAATGCAGTACATAAATACTCCAGAACTTTATCTAAACACCCCTGCTCTGACCACCAAGAGTGAAACTAATACTGAAAAGTACTATTTCACCATTATGTGATGAATTTACACATAGAATGATATAAACAACTGAGCACAATTTCTGTGGTATGCTGTCTAGTTAAGTTTGGAGAAAGTTATCACTACCCTAGAATGATGCATATTTTTAGCTTTGTCACCTCTAAAAATCTCTACTAAGCCATTGAAGATTTGTAGTCTCTTTTGGCAGGGAGAGCACATATATGCACTGGTAAATTCACAAATTCTTAAGGTATTAAAGTATGGACAACCTATTATCTCAGATAGCCCCATGGAAGATAAGCTCTTTGAAAATAGTGATTGCAATTTTTTTTTGTCTTTTTATCCTCAGCACCTCATTCAATACCTTGCATATCATAGACTTTAAACAAATCTATTTATGAAACTAACACATATTAACAAACATGACCATTTTCATATACAAATTATAGAAAAAGAAGATTGTATAAGAAACTGTGAACCTCTATTATACATATCTTGTTGTTAAAAAGTATATATTCAATTTAATGTGATACCACCAACACTGCCCTGCTTGTCCATGTCCCCTTCTTTTCCATGTGCTATCTTCTGTGAATTATTTTTAATATTCCATTGATGCTCTTTTTTTCTTTTGTTTTTGATTGGTCACTATCCACCCACCCAAAAGAAAGCCCTCCCTGGTAAAAATAAGCATAGTCAAACAAAATAAGCTCACACATTGATCATTTCTATAAAAGTAAGAGTCATTCTGCACATGTATTCTATCACTGCTCTACTGAAAAATTAGGAATCAGGCTTTATCAGCAGTCTTGGTAATGGCATTAATAAGAATTCTAAAGTCTTTCTCTTACATTTCTTAGGCATTTTATAAATAGTTTTCCTGGTTCTACTAACTTCATTATACTTCAGTTCATTTAAGTCTCCCCAGGTTTCTTTGACTCTCTTTTGTCATTTCTTATGTGAAAGTAACACTTCACTACAGTTATATGCAATGATTTGTTAAGCCACTTCCCAACTGATGGGCACCCACTTTGCTTCCAGGTCTTTGCTTATAGCAAAAAATTTTGCTATATATACTATGTTATATGTTATATTTACATATGTGAACATATGAAATCACTATTTATATCTAACATTAGTGTGAATAGGATATTGTTGTAGCATTTTTTGATATGATTGTTAATATTCATTTGCATTTGTTTTATAGCTAGGTCATGTATCCATTTGGAGCTTATTGTGACATGTGATATGAGATATCATTCTAAACCTAATTTCTGTCTGTCTGCCTTCCATTTCCCCAAATTCTTTAAAATTTTCAATTTTTTGTTCATCCTATTTTATATATATTTTGCAAATATTTATCCATATCATTTATTAGTTCTATTAACATATGGTTGGGCAATATATTTTCTAATAATCTGTGGTTTCTCTTCATCTGTTGATCTGTTGTGAATTCTTTTTTCATTTCTCAGTATGGTAATTTGATTTTTCTCTCTTTTTTGATTAAATTAGCTAATAGGGGTCTATTTATTCACTTAAAAACAATTATATTTATCAATTTAACTTTAAAATTGTTTTCAGTTTTATTTATCAGTTTTTTGATTTTCAAAATTTCTATTATTGTGCTTGGTTGAAATTTTTTGATTTGCTGGTTTTATACACACACACATAAATGTGTGTGAATAGTTTGAAAATTTGCATGTTTTATTAATTCTCTACTCTTCTCACATTTGTTGATGAAAGTGGTTAGACATAAAACATTTTCCTTAATGATTACTTTATCTGCATTCCAAACATTTTGGTATATTTCTTCACTTTGGTCATTGTCTTTGATAAAGTTATCTATTGTTTCTATGACATTCTTTGACTCACATTTTCTTTAGGGTTGTATAATTTAGTTATTAAAAATGGAATCCTTTCTTCAAATGTCTTTTATGGATGATACTTTTTATTGATCAGTAAAAAACATGCTTAATATTTCTGTTTTTTCTGGATTTGTTTATGAGATTTTTAGTGCCTTAGCACATAATTAATTTTATAAGTTGCCAAACACAGTTAAATATATGAATATTTCTTTCTATTCCCACTCAGTAATTGCCAGAAATTTATAATATTTAACTTTTCTAAAGTTCTATTCAGGTCTTTAACTTCTTACCTATTTATGTTTCATTAAATTTGCATATCTGAAAGGTATGCATTGAGGTTCCTAACTATTCTACAGATGCTGTCTATTTCTCTCTGTAATTTAATTAAAATTTCCTTTAAGTAATCAGATGCTACGCCATTCAGTGAAAATACATTCAGTACTGATAGTTCATTTGCTATGGCATTCTCAAGGATAATGCAGTTTTTCTGCTTATATTTTTTACTATGTCTATTTTTACTGTCACCTTGTCTGGGATCATGTTTGTCACCCTTGCTTTTTTGAATTTGCCTGAAGCATAACAAATTCTATTTCAACTCCTCATTTTGATTCTGTATGAATACTTAGGTTATTTTTTAAATAAAGCAACAACACAACTCTCATATTGTTGGACTCTACTTTCAAGTCCCCTATATTACTTTCTTCCATTTCATCAGTGAATTCATCCCATTTACATTCATGCTTATTATTGTTAATTGCATTTTCACATCCCTTTTATCTCCTTACTTTCTTCTCATTTATCCATGTTACAAAGAAGAAGGTGGAGAAAGAAAAGGAATGTGATTGACATAGTAGTCTGTGACTGAAGTGGTCTGATCCCATATCTCTGCCCCTCTTCCCTTTGCCCAGTCCAATCCATGATTACTAGTTTTCACATTTTTTCTTTTTATTTAATCCCCTCTTTATGATAGATCCTTCAGAGATGAAGTTTGTTTTGCTGGTGACTATTCTCTTTTTAAATCTACTTTCTCTCTTGAATATCCATCTTTCCCCCTCCTTGTCCCCACCTATTTCCACATTGAATTTAATGCATTTTCTATGCCAAATTCTCTCTCTCTCTCTCTCTCTCTCTCTCTCTCTCTCTCTCTCTCTCTCTCTCTCTCTCTCCCTCCCTCTCTCTCGTTCCTTTGCACCATTTAGATAAATGAAGTTGATGCCTGGTCTTCCTACTTTTTCTCCTTATTTGTATACTGTTTTTCTAGTGTGCCCCATTTATCAGAAATAGTTAATCTATCCCCCTTCCTCATTTCTTCCCAAATTTATTATTTTTCATCTCCCTTACTTTCTCTCTTTTTTTAACACCAGCAAAATGGAACAACACTCCTCTTCCCCCACCCCGCCTTGGTCTTGCATTTGTTTTTCTTTATACTCTTTGTGACCTTTGAAGACAATAAGAATTCGAAGGTATACTTGTTTCTTTCACCTCTATCCAAATATAAACATTTATTTTGAACTAACACTTTCTAATTGCTTGAATGTGTTTACTTCTCTAGATTTCTCTTTTTTCCCCTATATTTGCACTTTAAAGATTCTACCTCACAGTGGTCTTTTCATCAAGAAAAATTAAAAGTTATTCTATTAAAAATCCATTTTTTCTTCTACAGGATTATATTCAGTTTCATAGGATAAGTTATTTTTCATTGTATGTCTTTTTCTTTTATCTTTTGTAAAATGGTATTGCAAGATTTCCTCTTCCTTAAAGTAATTGCAGGATAGTCTCAGGTAATTCTGGTTGATGGTTCATTGGTACTTGAACTTTTTCTTTCTGTTGATTATTGTATTTTTTCTTACACCATGAAGCTCTGGATTTTGGTCATGTCATTTTTGTGTGTTTTTAATTTGGTGTTCCTTTTTGGAGATGACCAAAGGATTCTCTCTATTTTAACTTTTCCCTCTCGTTCCAATCTAGATAGTTTTCCTTTATGATTTCTTGAAAAATTATATCTGGGTTTTTTTGTTTGGTTCTGATTTTCAGAGTGTCTAAGGATCCTTGCATTCTTTGTCCTCAGCCTTTTTATCTGAGTCAGTTGTTTTTGATATTAGATCTTTCAAATATTCTTCTAGTTTTTCAGTCTTTTGATTTTGTTCTTGCTGTCTTATGGAATCATTGAGTTCTAATTTTTACAGGAAGTCTATTAAGGTAAAGTTTACTGCTTCCTATTTTCAGTTATTTATTTTCTTCTGATTTTTCTTCAAGAACTTTAATTTCCTTTCTAATGTTCTTTTTTATCTCTTGCTTCATTTTTTCCAGCCACTCTTGGAATCCTTATGTCCAGGGCATTCTTTTCTCTGAGGTTATACTTATAATTATTACGGCATTATTCTAGTCTTCTAAGTTTACTTCTTAGACTTCTCTTAATCCATCATATTTCTTCATTGTCTTCAGAGTTTTCTTCTATCAATTTATAGCAGCAGGTCCTGATTTGGGACTTTGTGCCAAGGCCAGGTTATACTTCCTCCCTTGTTCTTGGATGGATTGGGTAGGTCCTACTTGGTTCCATTCCCTCTGTAGTCTGCCACTGCACTGCCACTTTGTATGTGGTAACTGGGTCCAGGCCCCACACACTGCCATAATCCTTGGCACCTGTCTCCTTCTCCTAGTGGTTCAGTATGGGTGACAATCCTGGCCACATCTTTATGTTTTTCTTCTTGCATAGTTTCCAACTGGGAATTGACTCTGTCTTCTACCATGGCACTGACAGGACCCTTTAGACTATCATTTCAGGGGACACAATAGTTTGAGGCCTCCTGGAATGTCTCTCTGTTGTGTGGACTGCATAGGTACTTGTGATGACCCTATTACTTGCTGTGGTTTTTAACAAGTGGACCAGTTTTATGTCTCTTGGAGGACCTCTGGTGTAGGAGTTACCTAGGAGTTTTATTGACCTTCTTTCTTGCTTGGAGTGCTAGCTTCAGGCCTGGTGGAGTGTCCTAGGCCTGGTGTCCCTGTGTAGCAACATATTGGGGATGACTTTATCCCTTGCTTCTTCTCTGACAGGCCAGGGCCTAGATCCCATTGGCTTTGTGCTCCATTTATCAGAACCATGACTGACTGCTACCTCTTCAGGAGTATCTTTTCTGTTAGTCTTTTTGTACAGTCTTGAACTGGATGGAGAACCTTATTGGTGTTTTTTTTTCCTTCAGTATTCTTGGTCATTGTGCCATCTAGTGCCTTTTTTGATCTTTACTTCTTTGATCTTTGAGTATTTGTGCAAGAGCTGGACTCCTCTAAGACCTTGCCTGTCACCATTTTATTTGAAGCTATAATAGGTTTTTGATAAATGCTTTGATTATATTCAATTAATTTATGCATAATTCTCTAAGATGGCAAGGAGGTAGTCTAGATCAGAGGTTTCAAATGCATGGCCTGTGGGTTGCATTGTAGCCCTCAGTACTCCATAATGCATCCCCAAATAGATTAAAATATTGAATAGTAAATATTTAGCAAAATAAATAAAAATATAGATAATGTCAACATGTGGTTTTCTAAGTCAATATGCAATTTGGAGGGGTCCTTATATATGGTTGAGTGGCCTCCATTTTTATTTGAACTTGTCACCACTGGACCAGATGATCTCATAGCACCATTCTTCCTTTGTGATAGCAATAAAAATCATTCTTTTATAGGTAGAACTCAGCTCTATGGCTAATGTCTATACCATTTGAACATAATCTTTCTTATGTATGGCTTCAAGTAAATATCAAACCAAGAAGCCTTAACTTCCATCTTTGATTACATACTGTTGGAGTCTCAATAGTCTCCCAAGAGAAAATGGTGGGGATATATTAATGAAAAACTGTGAAGCTTAGGAAATGGACTTCTTACAACTGTGAGTAACTGAAAATAAAAGTGTCTACATTATACTCTTCTCCAATCCTGCTAACTGAAATGATTCCAATGCTATTGTTAATATATTTTCTACAGTACCATTAACAATGAAGCAATAGTTTGTGTCTTTTTAAAAACACTTGGTGGGCATTCTTCCTCCAGAGCAGATGGGATTTTAAAATGGAATATTAACCTGGGGAAAGGTTATCACATAATAACATGATCCTTATTTTGTTCTCAGAGAGAAATGTTTGAATGTTGGGTTTTTTCCTCATAAATAGATGAGGAAAAAGTCCCCATATTAATCTGACTGTTTTTGAATCAAATACTTGGGAAATCCCCTCTAATGAATGCCCTGTAAATTAAATAAGTTCATTGTTGGAGAACTCAGCTTGCTGATGTTGGAATGATTACCCTTGGCAACGTGAAAAGACCTCTTCCAGTCTACCACTGTGCTCTAAGAAGGCCCGATGCTGGATCTCATCTTCCCATGAAATAGTCTTCTCTTTCTACGTCCTAAAAGCATTCCCCATACCTATGTTCTACCTAAGAGCTGCACCCCCCCCGCCCAGCCATTTCTTGCAGTCTGAGCATGGACTGACATTCCAGAATCTTTTTGTGAGTACTGACTCAGCTCATAGGATGAGAAAGCTGACAAACTTTCCATGGGCCGCTTTAAAAGTAAGCCAACTATAGAGAGGAGACAGACTCAGGGTATAGATTGAGACATATTTTTTGGACATGGATAGTGTAGATAACGTTTTACTTGACTATGTATAGTTGTTATGAGGTTTTTTGCTTTTCTTATTCTCCGTGTGTGTGTGTGTGTGTGTGTGTGTGTGTGTGTGTGTGTATTGGGGGGAGGGTCAGGTGGGAGAGAGAAAATAGATTCCTGTTGAGAAAAATAACTTTACATTTCAAAAAGATATTAAGTATGATAAAAATAAAAAATGAGCCAAACTAGAAGACAACAGGGCAACTTATAGTCCATCTTCCCCTCTCCAGATCTCAGTTTCTTTATTTCTAAAATGAAAAGTTGGGACTAGATGACCTCTCATGACCTTTAACCCTCCCACCCCATAATCATTCCAACATTCAGTTTCTGCTCTCACTGGGTCTATAACCAACAAAGGAGGCCTTCAAGTCAGGCAAAATCACTGAAAGGCTCTTCATTGAACGTGTTTGTTCTTTCTATTCAAGTTGCACTCAATGGTCTAAACAAAGCATGTGGAGGACACAAAAAGCGGGTAGGGTTTTGATATCAAAAACATCTAAAAGTTTCCAAAAACATCTAAAGTTGCACCTGCCGTCAGATCACCCAAGCAGAATCGAGCCTTTTGCTTATCTAGTTACAAGTCCCAAAAGAGTCCTTAGCTGACTCCGACCATGTGTAAACACAGCCAACGAAAAGGCCTGCCGCCTGGCTAGCTCAGTCTGCAAGTCTCACCTCTTCCACTTGTTGAACATCACATGGCCTGCTAAAGTCTAATTCATCATGGAATGTTCCCTCTCAGTCAATTCAAGTCATTTGGTATTTATTTAGCAGTTACAATGCAAAGGCAGAAACAAAACTAGTCCATTCTCCAAAGAGCTTATATTCCACTGTTGCAACAATGCAAGCTATATAGACACTTTTACTTTATCGCTGTCACAGGCTTGGGGTTTTTTTTTGTCTCTTTTTACAGGGGTATGTAGGAGCTAAAAGAATATTATGTGAGACACATGCAAATACAAACACACATACATATATATGCACATTCTTGTGTGTATGTGTGTAGTTTTGACCTTCGTTGTAAGTTTGTGAACTTCCAGTGTGGAAATTCCCTCCACCCATCCTGATCTGCAAACTGTCTATAACTTCTGCGGCACTGAAATGTTAAGTGATTTACCCAAGGTCACATAACCACTGCATGATATAAGTAGGACTTGAACTGAGGTTTTCCTGATTCCTAGGAGCCTTCTAATCACTGTATCATATTGCCTGTCTTTACGGTATATACACAAATTAATGAAGTTGGAAAGGCCTAATTTTACTTGGAAATAGAGTAGGCAGGAGGTGGGGAACCTGTGGCCTCAAGGCCATATGCAGCCTTCTAGGTCCTTGGGTGCAGCCTTTTGACTGAGTCCAAGTTTTACAGAATAAATCCTTTATTAAGGATTTAATAAAATTTAATGAAGTGTAGGTACTTTATTATGTGCTAGGCACCATGCTAAGGGTAGAGGATACAAATGCAAACAAAAAGAAAAAAAAAAACAGTTCCTGCCCTCAAGGAGCTTACATTTTAATAGAGGAAGACAACACATAAAAGGAAACTAAAAAGGGGATGATGAAGAAAAGCTACCTGAGAAGGGGCATGGTGGAACATGAAATATAACTGATCTGGGCCTGTCCCCAAAATGAAGGTTTTGGAAGGAACTCACCAATAGGATGAGGGGGGCAGCTTGGTGGAGGGATGTTTCAGGGTGAGAAAGCAGTTAAATTATGGGGTCCAGTCCAGAGAGTCAGAAGCACAATCTAAATGAAAGCAAGAAAGAAAAAGAAAGAAAGAAGAAAAGAAAGAAAGAAAGAAAGAAAGAAAGAAAGAAAGAAAGAAAGAAAGAAAGAAAGAAAGAGAAAGGCATTTATTGAGTTGTGGTGCACTCTATTACGATCCTTGGGGGCTTTACAGAATGAATAAAATGCATATCCTATCATCTAGCATCCTACAATCCAGCAGGGGAGAAGGGCATACACAAATAAATACCATGCAAGACAAGATGTGAAACGTGCCTAAAGAGTGAGTGATACCATCCCCAAAACTTTGCATGAGTTTTGAGCAGGGAAAGGTCACTTTGGGTTTGTGCCTGTTTCTTAGGCAGAACTGGTTCTTCTAGAGCCCTGAATGTCATAAGCTGTCACCTCTCCATGTCTATGATAAATCAATGTCTAGAAGAGTTAATAATAGATTCCTTTGCTGAACCCTGACTCAGGATCCTGTAAGTGACCTCTAAATGCAAGGAGAGAGGTAGCTGGTATGGGGAAAGCTTAAGTTACAGAACTGGATCGGAAAGAATTCATATGGGCGCCTAAACTGTTCACACTGCTGAGGACTATAATTTAAGCAGAATTTTAACAGCCAACATCCCTAATTTATGGGAAGGAAAATTTAAGGTTTTGTCAAGTGCTTTTCCCATAAATGGACAGATTATATGGGACCTTTTCCTTTGGTCTGTTTATAGTTGGCTTGTGCCAATATACAATGTTCAAGTACTTCTTTCAGAAAATAAAATTAAGTGTGTTATGGTAAACTACTGTTTAGAAATAAACTGAGCTGCAAATGATCTCTTCCAGGCCACCAGGGTACCATGTAGGGCAGTGGTGAGTTAATGATTCATCTGACCTTAGAAGGAAGAGCAAAGTCACCTCAAACAGTTACTTACTTTGTAGCTGTTTTTACACCCAGACACATGGCGGAAATTCAATTCAATTCAACAAATATTTACAGAACTCCTATTGTGTTTGAGTTAGGGGCTGGGTTTTGAAGATGAACAATAACAATCTACCTTTCCAGCCCTTTCTATTCCTAAAGCTCCGACATGACCTGGAACAATTTGATTGTTGATTGAACGATTGACCTTTGCTTTGCTTTTTACTGTTCTTTCCACCTGGAATACCCTCTCCCCATCTCCACCCCCAACCCCAATAACTACTGGTATCTGTGGCCAAAATATGAGGAGGGAGGAAAAAACTTCAGCTGAGATCAAGTCATGAGGGAAAGATATATGGGGGAAGTGGCATCTGAACCAAACCTAGAAAGAGCAGAAGGATTTCAACAGGCAGAGATAAGGAGAGAGTGTGTGCCTGACATTGGAGATGGCCCATGCCAATTCAGAGATTATAGATTTAAAGCTAGATGGCACCTTAGAGGCCAACTAATCCAGTCCTTTCGTTTTACAGATGAGGAAACTGAGGCTGAAAGAAATGAAATAACTTGCTTGAGGTCACAGAGGCATTACTTATAACAGAGATAGGATTCAAACTCAGGTCTCCAAATCTAGTACACTTTCCACTGGACTGCAATGCCTTTAAGGCAGGGGTTCTCAGCCGTTTTAATGTCATGGACCCCTTTGATAATCTACTAAATCCTATGGACCCTTTCTCAGAATAATGTAATTAAATGCATAAAATAAAATACATTGGATTACTGAGGAAACAAATTATATTGAAATACTACACTCAAAAAACTTCTAAAAACAAGTTCGTAGATCCCAGGTCAAGGAGCCCTGCTCTGTGACAATACCAGATCAGGGAATAGTTAGTAGTCTAGTTTGTCTGAAAGAAGAGTGATATGAACTAAGGCTAGAAAGGTAGATTGATATCAAATCACTTTTCAGAGACTGTGAAGTCTTTCCCTGTTGTTGTCAAATGTATTTAGTGTTCCTTGTTTCGACAATTAATACAACTTCACATAACCTTCCAATATGACTTTACGGTTTCTTCTGCTGAACATTAGTTTTCCCTAAAAAGAGTACTACATGCTTAAATTGGGACCTCTTTTAAAAACAAATAATACACATAGTGGTAAGTTGAAAGAAACCCCAGCACTTATTATAGGCTTCACTTAGGATTCCTAAAAGCCATATTTTTGGGGAAGACACTGTGTACATTTGGACCAGTGTGTTATTTGATGCACAGGGTATTCCAAGGAAGAGCATCCTATAGATAGGTATTGCATATTTGGAGGGTCATGCTATGATCCATCCTTGTTGTGCTCTGGATTTGGTTACTCTGTGAGTCAAGTATTTCCTCCTGCAAAGGAGCATCTATAATGCAGACAACCAAGAGTGTGCTAGAGCCAGCTCAAACTGATTCACAAGAATTTATTGTTAAATTTTCATGGCAAACATTTACACTCCAGAATTATGCTACAAATCAGGGCTTTAAATGGTTTGTTGGTTAGATAGACTTAAGAAGATGATGGAGAAAATGTTAATAATGTGATTAAACCTTAAAATGTGTTATGCCTACATTATTCCCCCTTCCCCAGACAGATGGTAGTTAAACATTTACCAGCACACTCCTGAGGACAGCTCACAATTCATCAACAACTCAATTGAATTTCTACTCTGTGTAAGGTGCCTTGGGGGAATACAAAGAAATAAAAGATACAGGTCAGTTTTGCATAGCATTACAATCTAGAACTCACAAAACCCAACACAGTGTTGAAGGGGAAGGGACCCTCAGTCTACTACTCATTGCCCAAATGGATATTCCTGGTATGAACTTGCCTTCTCAAAACCTAGGAAGAAGTATTGAAGTATGTGCAATTTTCTTTACCTACATGTTAGCTTCAAGCCCCCAGGTCAGACTAGTCTTGGGGAAAAATATCTTGGTGTTAGATCAGTCTTTATGTTTTTACTAAGGATGTTTCTCCCTTCAGTTGCTTCCCGCCAACTGAATTCCCAATAATTACTACCCTGAATAGCAATCACAGTTGGTTACTGTTGCCTATAAAGACAAAGTGAACCTTTAAAACTTCAACTTTCCTTCTTTTCCTTGTCCCAAACCATGCTCGGAAGAAAAAGCTTCAAGCTCTCACGAAGGGGCTCAAGCAGGTAAAGGAGATACAAAATTACTTCCTTGGGGGTCTTTAGTCTACTGGGGTTTCAGCCACACCCCTTTTGTCCTGACATATCCTGTGCCCAATTGGCCCAAGCATCCTTGTTCCCAGAGTCCTGGCCACCTTCTCCATTGTGCTTCCTCTTCCTGAGGCTTCACCTCTCTCACCTCTCCCTGGTTTCCTAAAATTTCCTTTTCCCCGGCTCCTGACTTCCTGTGGTTTCCCTTTCTCCACCTTCATGTTGCTTCTCTTCTTCCTATCTAGGTTCCTCCTCAAATTTCTCTCCTGGACTCAGTGAATTGACTTGTAGAGGTCACTCTGAACAACAACCTATCATTCACAAAGTCTTACTTCAGTTTGAAGGTTTAATAACTCAGTGATATTTAGGTTTTAAACCTTCCCCAAGCAAGGACCATACTTTCCATACATTATATTCAGTACCTCTTGAGGCACCTCAAAAACTGTGACACAGTCAACTGAATATGCATGGAAGAAAATGGAGTCTACTCAGTTTTTCTGACATTTTCCCACTAAAGATGCTAAGGATTCATGAGTATTATTTCTGAAAGTATTTTTACCTCCCAGCTTGGCAAACCAAGTGCCCAACAAATAGAGACCAGAGCATTCTTCTCTTGGTTTTGACAAAAATGAGATGGGAGAATATGAAACTTTTTTTTCCATACAGATTAGTGTATAATGGATACCACCCAATACCAAAGGGTGCTGTGAAGATCAGCCAACTTATCTGAACATATCAGATGCCCCTTAGGATGCCCAAGATTGGTGCCTTTCTTCCTTGTGTGTCTAGGGGTGTGCCTGAATCACTCACCATGTAACTCTAATCTTTCTAACCACTCCCACTCAGCTATTTCAACTGTGCCTTATTGAATTCATTCTACCAAATTTACTTTATAAAAGCATGGAATAAAAGTGGTAGCATGAGAATAAGCATGTTAATAGCAAAGCAATACACATCACATGCTAAGACTTTGATTCAATCCCTATTCTACTGCTTTGCAGGAAAACAAAAAATAAACACCCCAAAGCCCATCTAAATTAGCGTCTGTGTTTCACAGTTACGGAATGGTAAGGGCTCAGTATTTAGAATAAATGCTCTAGTTCAGCCCAAGGAAGGAAAAAACTCCAGTCATTCACACATAGCATAGCCTGGAAGCTTGGGTGCTTGTTCCTTAAGACCTCAATTTTTTCTCTCCCCTTGCTTAGATCTTCCGGCTTCTCTGGCAGTGGAATGAGGAATTTTCTTTGTAAATCTGTCAACAAACATTTATGAAGCACCTAGATGTGCCAGGCACTGTGCTAATTGCTAAGAAAGACTTGCAAGAACTTTAAAATCTAATGGAAGAGATGACACGCAAACAATATGTACAAATATGCTATATACAGGTAAAACTGGAGATAATCAGAAGAGGGAAGGCATTAAAACCTGACTCAGGATAGTCCGTTGGTAATTTAGGTTCAATTTAGAACAAAATAAGACAACGAAAAAAAAAAGTATTCAACATGGACAGGCTTTGTGTACACCATAAGTTCATTCAGCATAGCAAAACTCCCTTGCCTGAATTACCCATTGTGATTCACCTGCCAAGCATCAGAGGGACCTCCTGGAGGTCCTTGTGGCTGTTTAATGTTCTGGTGAAAAGTTTTATGTCAAGAGTCTGGGTCTGTAGTCCATTGTGACAAGTAAGTCTTGAGGATGAACTCAATCCCTTTTAAAGAAAAACTACCCTAACTTACATGGGGACAAGGGTTAGGATATTGTACCTAATGCAATTCAGTGTTAGCACATAGGTGGACTGATGGAAAGTATGGTTTTTCCCAGCTAGAAAGAGGACCATGGGAGTCAGCAACCTTGTAAGTTGATATATGCCTAGAAACATTTGAGCTCTGAAGATAAGGAAATTGGAGTTGAGGGGTAGAGGGGTTGGGAGTTTGGACTTGTGCTCACAGTGAGCTCATGTCAAATGAAGGGTATGCCTCTGAATGTGATCACAAGCCCTCAGAGCTTCTCTTATTTGGCTCATTGATTTGCTTAAGGATTGAGATGCATGGGCAAAACTTGCTATTTCTCTGGATATGCCTGCTTTTCACTGGGATCTGGTAAATCTACCCATAATCTCTACTTCTTCTCCCATCAAAGTTGAGCAGTTGAGGGCCAAATTCTACTCCTCTTCTCTTTTCCTTCCATATGTTTAGTTGGATCTGAAATTTGCCCTATTTCCCCCCAATTGATAGTGGTTTATGAGTCTGATTTCTTTCTTTCATAAATGAGTTTGTTTTGTTGGCCTACCATTACTTGAGATTAGAGTGTGAGGGGTGAGTGAGGGTTGTTTGTTTGTTTTGGCATTTCATAGACTAGCCATGCCAGGATCCTGCAGCTCTGGCTTGAGAGGTCAAAAGACTTCCCTTGGGGCTATCGAGTAATAGTTTAGTTTTATGAATGATACCATAACTCTTCCGAGCAGAACCCTAGTACTTGAACTTGTGGCTCTTCTGGATTTCCCCTAGAAGATGGAGCCAATTGAAACCATGGTGCTATGGACAGTGTGAGAGCTGGCACCAGAAGCTCAGCTCCATCCTTTTTCTCTTTCCCTTCCTTCCTTCCTTCCTTCCTTCCTTCCTTCCTTCCTTCCTTCCTAACTCTCTACTGTCCTCTCTCTTTTTTCTTTCTTTCTTTTCCCTCTTTCCTTTCTTTCTTTTCCTTTCTTTCTTTTCCTTTTTTTTCTTCCTTTCTTCCTTCTTTTCTTTCTTTCTTTCTTTCTTTCTTTCTTTGGAGACTAGGCACTTTCATGCTTCATAATGACAGTTAGAAGTATATGAGTAATTCTTCAGGGATGCTCATCTCATCATTGTTCTCCATCACCAAATTTATTTAGAATAGCATCTTTTGGCAATTTTTGAGAGAAGGAAGCGAATCCATATTAAGCAGAAGTGTAGAAAAGGCTCTTAAAGACCCAGTCAGGAGTCTTTGCTCCTCCTGCTTTCATACTTCCATTGCAGAAGATGTAGGCAGATGATAGAATAACTCTTAATGTTGTTTTGCCTGGTTTAAGAAATATGATGCAGCCATAAAATAGCTCCCTTTGTTTTGTGTCAGGTTTGTGTCCTAGTTAATTTCCTCTCCCCTCTTAGAGCATTTCATGAGAGAACATTAGAGAAACGTTTTTTATTTCATTTTATTTTTTTCTAGACCAAGAGAAGAATGAAGCCATCTCCATTTGTTGGATACCATTTTGGGTAATGGAGGAGGTAAAGATACTATCCTTTACAAAAGTGAGACCAATATCTTGAGCGTGGGCTTAAAACTCTTGGTGAGATGTTTCTTCCTTACCTCAAGGACCTCATCTTTTACCTTCTCTTGTTCGGATAATTTTTTATTTTGTTTTTATAAAGTTGAGAAGATAACCAATGTTTTCTAGCTTGAAGACCTGGGCTCTGAAAATAAAATTGGATTTAGGGAGCTTTTTACCAAGCAAAATTTTCAGCATCTGTTTTTGCATATCTCCCATGATCTGTTCACTAGAAAGCTTGTTTGTCTGTAAGCAAGATTATTAAATCCATATTCGTGACAGTCTTAAGAGGAAATCAGACCTCTGGATTGCATTTCCATTTTTTTCCCTCTTGATATTCTACTAACCAGGGCTAAGAATAAATTGTAAAACCATTTTTTTTTCAGTCTGTGCAGTGACCATTCATTTTCCTTGTATCTGTAACCCTTATGATCTCTCCTGCTGTAAGGGTTCAGTCTTTGATGGATTCACACCATTGGGAGAGGAAGAATGAGTTGAAAGGAACAAACTTGGAGCAAAGCATGAACTTTGATTGAGAGTGAGGAGAGGAGGCAGCGCCGCTGGGTCCTCTGGGATGCGGCCATGACATGCAATCAGCAGGCATGTGGACCCCCTACCCCCACTTCCATGGTTCCTGTTTAAGGTACATAACACTGTATTGAGATGCAACATGGAACAGTAGAGAGAGGGAGAGAGCTGACCCCAGAGTGAGGGGGATTTGGGTCAAGTTCCACTTCTGACCCATATTGGCTGGGTCAGACCAGAACAAATCATTTAACTTCTTATTGCCCCAGGAAACTCTCTAAGATTGTAATGATGATTTGTAATTTTTATGGGACAAAAGACATACTAAAAGGCACAAAGGACTCACAAAAGTCATCAACAGAATGACTTAAAACAGGAAACCACAACTTAACTTAAAGCTACTGTCACAATCTGTTGTTGTTTCAATTATGTTAGACTCTTTGTGACCCCATTTGGGTTTGCTTGGCAAGATACTGGAGTGGTTTGACATTTTTGCTTCAGCCTATTTTACAGATGAGGAAACTGAGACAAACAGGGTTGAGTGACTTGCCCAGGATCACATAGCTGGTGTCTGAGGCCAGTTTTGAACTCATAAGTTTGAGTCTTCCTGACTTCAGGCCTGGCTCTCTATCCATAGTGCCATCTAGCTACCCCAATGTTGGAAGGCTGTTGCTTAACTCTCATCTCAACATGAAGCACTTTAAAGGCTACCAATTAGGCATTTTATATTACACTTCTGCTCTGTAGAGTCCATATGTTTTGGTAAAATAGGCCAGACTTGAGTCAATTCTCTTACTGGTGATTGTCTTCTCTAAAAGCCCTGGTATAATTGTTAGGGTTGTCTTGCCAATGGTTGGCTTTGATCAAAAAGAGGAAGGCACTTGGGACCTCTTGAACTTACAAATTGCTTCTAAACCTGGACATTTTTATCTTAGGATAGATACTTGTGTGTTTTTTAAATTAAATTTTATTTCTTGAAAGTTAATGAAAATCTGCATTCTCTGCCTCCTACTATCCACCCCCAACTCCTCATTGAGAAAGAAAGAAAAGTAAAACAGCTGTTACAAACATGAATAGTCAAGGAAAACAAATTTCTGTGTTGTCTGCACCCCCCCCGCCCCGCAAAAGTCTCAATCTGCATTCTGAATTCATCACCTTTCTATCAGGAGGTAGATAATATGTTTTATCCCAAGTTAGCTTTAATAGTGGCTGGTCATTGTGTTGATCAGAGTTCTTAAGTCTCTCAAAATTGTTTGTCTTTACATTGTTGCTACTTTATAAATTATTTTCTGGTTCTACTAATTTTACTCTGTGTTAGTTCATACAAGTCTTCCCAGATTTCTCTGAAACCACTCCCATCTTAAAACAAAGTAGTATTTCATCATGTACCATAACTTGATAAGTCATTTCCCAGTGGATGGGTACCCCTTCGGAGTTCCATTCTTTGCCATTGCAAAAAGGGCTGCTATAAATATTTTTATACATCCTTAGTTATAGTTTGTTTTGCCTGGACTAATCCCTCCCTTAATCTACCCTCTTCTCCCTTCTCCTCCTTCTCTCTTCTTTCTCTGTTAAGTGAAATGTACTTCTGTATACAATTCTCTCTCTTTCTCTCTCTCTCTCTCTCTCTCTCTCTCTCTCTCTCTCTCTCTTTCTCCCCCTCCCTCCCTCTCTCACTTCCTCCCTTTCTCTCTGTCTCTCTCTCCTCTCTCTCTGTCTCTCTCTTTCTCTTCCCTTCTCTGATCAATTCAGAGGAGAGTAAGATTCAAATGTTGCTCATTCCTACCCCTTCCTTCTTGTTAGTTGAACTCCTACTGGCAGATTGATTATGTGAGATAATTTCTCCCTCCCCCCTCTAGCATATTCCTCTTCTTTTCCTTTTCCATTCTTCTTTTAAGATAAACAAAGCACAACAGAACCACTCCCAGACCTTCTATTTGATTAGCCTCCCTCTCTGACCCCTGATGATGAGAGGCTTCTGAGGGGACACATGCATCATCTCCCTATGTTAGAATGTAAGCACAGTTTATTCCTGTTTAGTCCCTTTTTTGACCATATTTATCCATGTTTCTCTTGACTCCTGTCATTTTACTTCAAGTTTCTACATAGCTCTGGTCTTTTCAATAGAATTACTTGAAAGTCCTCTATTTCATCAAATATCCATTTTCCCCCTGCAGGATTATACTCAGTTTCGCTCAATAAATAATTCTTGGTTGTAAGCCTTTTTTTTTGTGTTCTAGAATATTATTTTCTGAATTCTCCACTCCTTTACAATGGCAGCTGACGAATTGTGTGCTATCCTGATTATGGCTTCTTATACTTGAATTCTTTCTTTCTAGCTGCTTACAGTATATTTAATTTGGCCTGGAAGCTCTGGATTTTGGCTACAGTGTTTCTGGAATTTTTCATTTTGGGGCTTCTTTCAGGAGGTGACTGATGGATTCTTTCTATTTCCTACTTTGCTCTCTGGTTCAATGAGATCTGGGTAGTTTTACAATTCCTTTAAATAAAATGTCTAGGCTTTTTTTTTTTCCAGTCATAGCTCCCAGGTAGATGAATGGTTCTTAAATGATCTCTCCTTGTTATGTCTTCTAGATTGGTTGTTTTTACTATGAGAGAGTTTTCTCCCTAAATGGGAGTTCCCTAAATTGATGAAATCATAGGTTTGAACAAGAAAAACAAAACAAAATCACACACTGTGCTATTGAAGAAAGAACCTTTATTGGATTTTCCTCACTTTCACTGCTTGACTTGAAAAACTAACACCTTGACACACTAAACACAAAAATTTTGCTCAAGAGAGAGGTAGGTATTTAATGGAGACTGTCAAGTACATCAATTATTAGGGGCAATTTTAAGTGCAATTCAATTCTGCAATTCTACCCAAAATGATTGCAATATAATAATAAAGTTTTTATTCTTAAAAATTATCATAAAAATTTGATATACAATTACTTTTGAAAAGCAAGTAGCAATTTATACCTCTCCTGGGCCCAGTTGGACTTACAAAAGGCCACATGGACTTGCCAGTTCCTAATAATGAGACAGAGAGAAAGAGAGAACAGAGGGAAAGGGAGAGAGGAAGTGGGGGGGAGGGAGGGGTGGGGGGAGAGAGAGAGAGAGAGAGAGAGAAAGAAAAAGAAAGAGAGAGAGAGAGAGAGAGAGAGAGAGAGAGAGAGTCTGATGAGGCTGATTGCTTCCCTTCTCAGCAGACCATCAGTCTTCTGGCTATTGTTACTTGCCTAAGGAGAATAGCCATGATATTCCCTAATGCTCTATTTTCCAAGAAAGAGAGGCCAAAATTTCTGTTCTCATATCTACCAGGTGAAAAAGAGAAGAATGAGAAAGTCCCTTCATAACACAGCCCAGACTTAAAGTAGAGCCTTTAATTCTAAATCCTGACCTCTCTCTATCTTGTGCCAGGTTTAGCTCATAAGCTCCTTCTGTCCAGTGGACTGGGAGTGATATGCAATGGAAAGGCTAATAGGTGGGAGTTCAAGGGCCCAAAGGGGAAGCCCCTAGTTTGCTTCCCTTCCCTGCCAAATTTTCTCCATTCTTCAGGGGCATGCATTAATATTCTATTATTAAAATTTATCAATGTGTCTTCATTTCTTTGAAACATTAGTTTGGATTAAAAAAAAAAAAGGAAAGAACTGAAGTCTCTGATAAATTCAATGTATTATTGCCCTTACCAAGCCTTCCCAGTTTGATGAGATTTACCAGAGTTTATATTCTCTTGGCATAGCTTTTGAGAAGGCAGAGTTTTCAAGTCATGTTGAAGGATTGGAGTGGGTCTTTGGTGGAGGAGAATAAATTTAGAAATAATTAAATTCATTTTAGATTAGAAAGAAAAGGCTCTAATTTGTATGTAGTGTTCTTTTTCTTTAAATCTTGTTTCTAATTATATTTCTCTGAGTATTAATATGTAAATGTAGAAAATTAGTATTTAATGAGAATTTATTTGCTTCTCTTATTTAAAAGTTACATTGTATAGAAAAAAACAAATAATTTAACTAGATGTTATGCTTTAATTTTACCTCTAATTTATCCACCTTCAGGGTAGGTTGAACTGTGGAGGCTACATATGCAGCCCTAAAGAGTGTTACCATCAACCTGGTGTTAGCCGATGAAATTACAAGTATAGCATTTAGAAGAAATTAACTCACCTCTGAAGTAAGATTGGTAAAGCCAAAGTTATTTCTTCAATGCAAAAATATTAGAGTCTCAAATAGGAAAGCATCTTTGGAGCCAAAGGCGTGAAAACAGGTGGTAGCCAAAAGCAACTGGTAAATTTAGTCTGAGCCATTGTCAACCTTTTAAGTGGCGTCAGAGCACCATATCATGAAAACAGGTTACTGAGTAAACTTCCCCTTGCACAGATAAGCAGACTCAGAATCAGAGAGTGTTAATGACTTACTCAAGGTATACAGGTAGTAAGTGACAAAGAATTGAGCACAAGTCCCTGAACTTCAAATCCAATCCCTTTTCCACTGGGTATATGATTTTTTAAAAAATCTTAGTTAGGCTGATGGTTCATAATGAAACTGTATCGAACACATTTCATGCCTGTATCTAGTTTGTACCCCTTAGAGTCTTCACAATGTTGTAAGATTCAGTGGCATGCAAACCCAACTCTCCATATGGGTGTGGCTACCAGAGACATCACTGAGTGTGGAGGAGAGGTCAACGCCTAGGGGTTAGCCCAAGTGAAAAAGCTCTTCCTCTTTCCTGTCCCCTAGCAATGTTAGTGAAGAGGTATTTGGCCTACATTCAGAATGTAATGATGATATTTTAATCCCTGTTACATTGCATCACAGTTTTCCTGAGACCAGATAAGATAAGCAAAGGGTATGGAGAAGATTAAAGAAGACTTGATAAGAAGGATGACTGGAGGAGTATTTATCTGGGACAGGGGTTGTTAACCTTCAATCATTTTTAGTCATGTCCAACTCTTCATAACTCTATTTGGGGTTTTCTTGGCAGAGATACTGAAGTGGTTTGCCATTTCCTTCTCCAGCTCATTTTACAGATGAGGAAACTGAGGCAAACAGGGTTAAGTGACTTGCCCAGAGTCACACAGCTAATACATGTATGAGGCTGCATTTGAACTCAGAAAGATGAGACTCCCTGACTCCAGGCCCAGCACTCCAACCACCACACCACCTCACTGCCCTGTTAACCATCATGGCTCCTTTATAAGACTGGTGAAACCTATGGACCCCTTCTCAGAATAGTGCTTTTAAATAACTGAAGGAAATACTAAATTTCATTTAGAGGTTAGTAAAAATGAACATGTAATTGTTTTCCAGTCCAAGTTCCCTGAAATCTATCCACCGTCCCTTTGGTGGTTTGTGGACTCCAGGTTAAGAACTCTTGGTCTAGGGTTTAGGATTACTGCTGAGTTGTCCCTGAACAGTATGAAAGCGTATTTGTTTCAAGAAGAGGGAAATATATTGCTGGTGATTGAAGTATTTACTACTGTCTCAGAAGTGATAGGGAAACAATTTTGTACACGCACACACACAAACACACACACACATGCACACACATACACAGACAGACATACTATATGCTCGTGCTCACACACACATACACACACATACACACACAGACACACACACTCCTGAACATGAATTGAGCTTTTTCCAAATAGACAATTACAGGACATTTAAAAAAAGAAATGTCTCTGGTCTTCATTGACTCAATCAATCATATACTGGGACTCTTCTTTCCCCTTGAAAAGCATCGTGTTCACCCGAGAGTGCCAAGAAGTCTCTCACGCTAGCTTCTACAGCCTTTTCTCCTCTATGTGTCTGGTATCATTCAGTGAAACATGCGGTGGTCTCTCTGGCTACATGTGTGTTTAGAGCATGTCACACACCCTTCTTTCAGCTCTGCCTTTTGGGCGTGTTTCCTCACTCTGAGATGCTATGAAGTGACTGAGCCACCACTCCTCACCACCCCAACACACCAACGCACAGCCCTCCCCCCCACAAATATACACACACTTGAGAGCAACCTCAAAGACACCTCAAAGACAGGTCCCTTGAGTGAGAGCAACTTGAAAAAGATCCCAGATTATCAAGAATGCCATAGGATTTAGTGAAAGCCTGTGCCAAAATCAAGCTGGCAGGCGGAGCACCCTTTCAGGTGCAGAATGAAAATAAAAGAATGAGAACAAACCACAAAATCCACTACTCATGCCCTGCACGGTGCTTCAGTGGCCGCTGAATGCTAGCTCTAGGATTAATTTCATCCAGGGAAGTTCTCCCAAAACCCCAACCAGAGGGGTGGGGAGAGACAGAGACAGACAGACAGACAGACAGATACACATACACACAGAGACAGAGAGAAAAACAGAGCCAGAGGGGGAGGAAACAGAGAGAGACAGACAGACAGACAGACAGACATGGACACAGACATAAACACAGACACAGACACAAACAGAAACAGAGAGACAGAGAGAAAGGAAACATTTTCTAAACCTTAAAACACTATGTTCTGTGTGTGAGTTATTATCTTTGGTTTTGTATTAAATGATGATAGAGTTTAGTGGGAGACAGAATGGCATATTGGATAGCTTAATGGTTCCACAGATGTATCTCTTGGCTTCCCTGTTGTTGTTTAGGTATTCAGTCTTATCCATCTCTTTGTGACTCCTATTTAGGGTTTTCTTGGCAAAGATACTGTAATGGCTTGCTATTTCCTTCTCCAGCTCATTTTACAGACGAGGAAACTGAGGTAAACAGGGTTATGAGACTTTTCCAGGGTCACACAGCTAGTGTCTGAGGCCAAATTTGAACTGAGGTCATCCCAACTCCAGGCCTGGTACTCTTTCCACTGCACCACCTAGCTGCCCTGTGGCCTCCCTGAGCATTAGGCAACTTAAGGTATAGATGAGTTGGTGGAATGAGTTCCCATGATAAGGTAATTAGAGATACTTGATTCTATTGCTCTATAGAGTCTAATGACCACACAAATATTTCTTTTTTTCCTGTTTCCTATCATGGCTTTTTTCTTCTTCCCTGTTTGTTATTCCTTCTTCCCCAGTTGTCCCTTCTTCTGTAGTCCACCTTTCTCTTTGACCTTTCCTTTCTCTCCTTCCTTCCTTTGTCCCTCCCCTCCTCCTTTCCTCCCTCCGTCTCTCCCTTCCTTCCTCCCTTTTTTCCTCTCTTCCTTCCTCCATCCCTCCCTCTTCTCTTTTCCTTCCTTTCTTCCTTTCCTTCTCTTTCCCTTCTTTCTTCTTTCTTTCCTCTCTTCTCTCTTCCCTTTTTCCTTCCTTTCATCTTTCTGAGGCATCCCAGCTTGGTGGAATTAAACACCGGACTTGGGCTTAGGAAAGACCTGAATTTTAAATCTACCTCTGATAACAGCTGGGTGGCCATGGGTGAGTCATTTAACTAGCCTCAGTTTCCTCACCAAACAAAATGAGAATAATTATTTGCATTACCTAAAATCCAAGATTTTTGTGAAGAAAGTGCTTTGTAAACCTTAAAGCTCTATACAAATGAGGATTGTTATTCCCAGCCCCATCACACTCCTTTATCAGGCTCCTAAAGGGTAGGATTAGAGGGGTGGAAGCACTTTGACCACCAGTGGCCTTTTGCCCTTGGAGTAGCCATGTTAGCTTGTTTCCTAGAGATGCATCAGAAGGATAGTTATGGGGCCCTGTTAGCTTCTGTCCTTTCCCCCTCTTGTCATCTCCATGGCCCGGGTGCTGGTTGTCCCCTTTGGCTTTGGGATGGATGGATGGACTTCTCAGACAATATGTGGCTCGCTTCCAATTGATCTCACTCAATCTGGATTTTCCTTTGCTCCTGGAGTAGCCTCATTCCCTTCCCCTTCACAAGATGAGGTCATCTGGCCTACCCAACTAATTAACACAGTGCAAGATGAACTAATATTGCTGTTCTTTGCCTAGCAAGGTCTTGTAAATATCTCACAAATACTTTCTTTATTCTCATCTGTAGACTCTTAGACTTAATGGTACTGTTTTTCATGTTATGATGAGACTACTATCTAGAATTCAGAAATTAAGTCCACTCAAAATTAGGACTGATGGCATAGGAATATTCTTTTCCTCCTAAATAGTAATATGTTTTAAATCTAAGAAGTTATGTGGCTCAATGTTGCTCAGAAGAACATACCAATGGTTTGCTAAAGACTTCCTTATGCAGGCCTGAAGAAAACATTCCAAACTTGACACTTCACTGGAAAGAATCATTTTGAATAACTTGCCTAAGAAAATATGAATCATTTCATGAATGATGAACAATGGCAAGAGGGGGCATGTTGACAGGAAGCCCTGTACTGCATGTCACTTGAGCTGGGGGAGAGCCATACCAGGCTTCGATTCTAGGCAGGATGTAAAGACTACAAGTATAATGGACATTCCAGAGCATTAGACTAATAGCTCTTGACCTGGGCATTGAATTTGTCTTTAAAATTTTTTTTGAATAATTACATGTAAAAACAATTTTTAACATTTGTTTTAAAAAATTTTGAGTTCCAAATTCTCTGCCTCCCTCCCTCCCTTCCCCCCTCCCCATTGATAAAGAAAACAATTCATATGGATTATACCTGTGCAGTCATGCTAAACATTTTTCCATGTTAGTCTTGTTGTGAAAGAAAACAAAGACCAAAAACAACAACCCCCCACCCCAAACAAAGAAAGTAAAAAGAAAAAAAAGCACATGTCAGTCTTCATTCAGATGCCATCAGTTCTTTCTCTAGACGTGGACAGCATTTTTCATCACAAACTCTTCAAAATTATCTTAGATATTTGTATTGCTGAGAATAGCTAAGTCATTCACAATTGATCATCGCACAATATTGCTGTTACCACATTCTCCTGGTTCTACTCACTTCACTTTGTTCATGTCAGTCTTTCCAGGTTTTTCTGAAAGCATCCTGCTTGTCATTTCTTATAGTATCCCATCACAATTATATACCGCAACTTTTTCAGCCATTCCCCAATTGATGGGCATCCTCTCAATTTCCAATTCTTTGCCACTACAAAAAGAGCTGCTATAAATATTTTTCATATGTAGGTCATTTCCCCTTTTTTATGTTCTCTTTGGGATACAGACTTTGTGATGGTATTGCTGGGTCAAAGGGTATGCACAGCTTATAGCCCTTCAGGCATAGTTTCCAACTGCTCTCTAGAATGGTTGGATCAGTTCACAACTTCACCAACAGTGCATTAATGCCCCAATTTTCCCATATCCCCTTCAACATTTATCATTTTCCTTTTCTGTCACATTAGCCAATCTGATAGGTGTGAAGTAGTCCTTCAGAGTTGTTTTAATTTGCATTTCTCTAATCAGTAGTGATTTAGAGCATTTTTTATATAACTATAGATAACTTTGATTTCTTCATATGAAAACTACTTGTTCATATCCTTGGACCATTTGTCAATTGCAGAATGACTTGTATTCTTAGAAATTTGACTCAGTTCTCTATATATTTTAGAAATGAGGTCTTTATCAGAGAAACTTGTAAAAATTTCCTCTAGTTTTCCGTGTTCCTTCAAATCTTGGCTGCATTGGTTTTGTTTATGCAAAACCTTTTTAATTTAATATAACCAAAATGATGCATTTTGCATTTCATAATGTTCTCTATCTCTTGTTTGGTCATAATTCCTTCCCTTATCCATAAATCTGACAGATAAACTATTCCATGTTCCCCTAATTGCTTATGGAGTCACCCTTTATGTCTAAACCACGTACCCATTTTGACCTTATCTTGGTATACAGTATGAAATGCTGGTCTATAAGTAGTTTCTGAAAAACTGCATTCCAGTGTTCCCAGCAGTTTTTGTCAAATAGTGAGTTCTTATCCCGAAAGGTTGGATCTTTGTGTTTATCAAATACTAGATTACTATGGTCATTTACTACTATGTATTGTGTACCTAATCTATTCCACTAACCCACCACTCCATTTCTTAGTCACTACCTGATTATTTTGATGATTATTGTTTTGTAATACAGTTTGAGGTCTGATATGACTAGGCCACCTTCCTCCACATTTTTTTTTTATTAATTTCCTTGATATTATCGATCTTTTGTTCTTCCAGATAAATTTTATTATTTTTTCTAGTGCTATAAAAATAATTTTTGGTGGTTTGATTGGTATGACCCAGAATAAGTAAATTAGGTTAGCCAGAATTGTCATTTTTATTATATTGGCTTGGCCTACCCATGAGCAATTAATATTTTTCCAATTGTTTAGATTTGACTTTATTTGTGTGAAAAATTGTGATTGTAATTGTGTTCATATAGTTCCTGGGTTTGTCTTGGCAGGTAGACTCCCAAGTATTTTATATTATCCAGGGTTATTTTAAATGGAATATCTCTTTCTATCTCTTGCGGCTGGACTTTGTTGTCATATGTAGAAATCATGATGATTTATGTGAGTTTATTTTATATCCTATAAATTTGCTAAAGTTGTTAATTATTTCAAACAGCTTATTAGTTGATTCTCTAGGATTCTCCTATTATATAGGAGAAAGAGGGATAGTTTTGTTTTCTCATTGCCTATTCTAATTCCTTCAATTTCCTTTTTGTCTCTTATTGCTATAGCTAGTATTTCTAGTACAATATTGAATAAAGGTGGTGATAATAGGCATCCTTGCTTCATCCCTGATCTTATTGGGAAGGCTTCTAGCTTATTTCCATTGCAGATAATGTTTGCTGATGGGTTTAAATAGACACTATTTATCATTTTAAGGAAAACTCTATTTATTCCTATGCTTTCTAGTGTTTTTTTTTTAATGGGAATGGGCATTATATTTTATCAAAAGTTTTTTCTGCATCTATTGAGATAATCATATGATTTTTGTTGGTTTTGTTATTGAAATGGTCAATTATGCTGATACTTGTCCTAATGTCGAACCAGCTCTACATTCCTGGAATAAATCCTACCTGCTCATAGTGTATGATCTTTGTGATTTATTGTTGTAACCTCCTTGCTAGTATTTTATTTAAAATTTTTGCATTGATATTCATTAGGACAATTGGTCTATAGTTTTCTTTCTCTGTTTTTGTTCTTCCTGGTTCAGGTATTAAAACTATATTTGTGCCATAAAAAAAATTTGGTAGGACTCTTTCTTTACCTCTTTTTCCAAATACTTTATATAGTTTTGGAATTAAATATTTTTTAAATGTTTGGTAGAAGTCACTTCTGAATTCATCTGGTCCTGGGGAATTTTTTACTTAGGGAGCTCATTGATGGCTTATTCAATTTCTTTCTCTAGGGTCGAGTTATTTAAGTATTCTATTTCCTTTACTGTTAATCTGGGCAATTTATATTTTTTGCAAATATTCATCCCTTTTGCTTAGATTTATTGACATATAATTGGGCAAAAAAAGAGCTCCTAATAATTGCCTTAATTTCATCTTCATTGGTGGTAAATTTACCTTTTTCATTTTTGATACTGGTAATTTGGTTTTCTTCTTTCTTTTTTAAAATAAAATAAACCAGTGGTTTATTTTTGTTTGTTTGTTTGTTTGTTTGTTTGTTTTCATAAAACTAGTTCCTAGTTTTATTTATTAGTTCAGTGAAATTCGTATTTTCAATTTTATTAATCTCTTTTGATTTTCAGGATTTCCAATTTGGTATTTAACTGGGGATTTTAAATTTCTATCTTTTCTAGTTCTTTTAAGTGCATGCCCAATTCATTGATCTGTTTTTTTCTCTCTCTTTTTCACTCTGTCCCTCCTTAAAAGTGTCTTGCTTCAGCAGACTTCAGAAAAACCTAGAAAGACTTGTATGGACTGATGCTGAGTGAAGTGATCAGAACCAGGAGAACATTATACATAGTAACAGCCATGTTGTGTGATGACTAACATCGATAGACTTAGCTCTTCTCATCAATTCAAGGATCTAAGACATCTCCAAAGGTCTCATGATGGAAAATGCTATACACATCCAAAGAAACAACTATGGAGTTTGAATGTAGATTGAAGCATACTATTTGCTATTTTTTTCTTCTGTTTTGTTTTGTTTTCTTTTTCTTGTGGTTCCTCCTATTGGTTCTAATTCTTCCTTACAACACCACTAATGCGAAAATATGTTTAATAGGAATGTGTATGTGTAGCCTATATCAGATTGCGTGCCGTCTTGGGGAAGGAGGCAGGGAGGGAGGGAGGAGAAAAATTTAAAACTCAAAAGCTTATGGAAGTGATTGTTGATAAATCAAAGTAAATTAATTGAAAAAAAGTATTTTGTTTCCAAAGACCACTGCCTCCCCTAGTCTTACCTCCCTTTTATCATCCCCACTATTCTCTTGTCCCCCTCCCCTCCTATTTCTCCATAGAGTAAGATTGATTTTTGTACCCAATTGGGTGGTATGTTATTCCCTCTTTAAGCCAATTCTGAGAGTAAAGTTCAAACATTGCCTGCACCACTCTACCTTCCCCTCTACTGTAAAAGTTGTTTCATGCCTCTTTTATGTGAGATAATTTATCCCATTTTACTTCTTCCTTTCCCATTCTCCCATGGATCCCTCTTTCTCAACCCTTAATTTTTTGGGGGGGTATCATCCCCTCATAGTTAACTCACACCTCTGCCCTCTGGGTATACTTTTTCTAACTGCCCTAATATGATAAATTCTTAGGAGTTACAAGTATTGTCTTCCCATGTAGGAATGTAAACTGTTTAACCTTATTGAATCTCTTATGATTTCTTTTTCCTGTTTAACTTTTAATGCTTCTCTTGAGTCTTGTATTTGAAAGTCAAATTTTCTATTCAAATCTGGTCTTTTCATCAAGAATGCTTGGAAGTCCTCTATTTCGTTAAATATCCATTTCCCCCTAAAGGATTACACTCAGTTTTGCTAGGTAGGTGATTATTGATTGTAATCCTAGTTCCCTTTGCCCTCCAGAATATTCCAAGCTCTCTGATCCTTTAAGCTGCTAAATCCCGTGTTATTCTGACTGTGACTTTATGATATTTGAATTGTTTCTTTCTGGCTGCTTGCAATATTTTCTCCTTGACCTGAAAGCTTGGAATTTAATGATAATATTCCTGGGAGTTTTCATTTTGGGGTCTCTTTTAGGAGATGATCAACAGATTCTTTTGATTTCTATTTTACCTTTTAATTGTAGGATATCAGGGCAGTTTTCCTGGATAATTTCTTGAAATAAAATGTGTAGGCTCTTTTTTTCATCATGGCTTTCAGATAGCCCAATAATTCTTAAATTGTCTCTCCTCGATCTATTTTTCAGGTCACTTGTTTTTCAAAATAGATATTTCACATTTTCTTCTATTTTTTCATTCTTTTGATTTTATTTTTGATGTCTCATGGAGTCATTAACTTCCACTTACCCAATTCTAATTTTTAAGGAATTATTTCTTCAGTGAGTTATTGTTCTTCCTTTTCCATTTGGCCAATTCTACTTTTTAAGAAGCTTTTTTCTTCAGTGAAGTTTCGTATATCTTTTTCTATTTGGCCAATTCTGCATTTTAAGGAGTTCTCTTCAGTAGATTTTTGTGCCTCTTTTACTATTTGGCTTATTTTTTTTTCAAGGTGTTATTTTCTTCAGCATTTGTGTGTGTGCCTCCTTTATCAAGTGGTTGACTTTTTTCATGATTTTCTTGCATCACTCTCATTTCTTTTCCCAATTTTTCCTCTACCTCTTTTATTTGATTTTCAAAATCCTTTTTGAGCTCTTCTAGGAATCCCTTTTCCTTTTTTTGAGGGAGTAATGAGGGAGGGGCTGAAATCAATTATTTTTTTTGAGGCTTTGCATGTAGCTGTTTTGACATTATTGTCTTTTTCTGAATTTGTGTTTTGATCTTCCCTTTTACCACAGTAACTTCCTATGATCAGGTTCTTTTTGTTGATGTTGTTGTTTCCTCATTTTTTCAGCCTACTTCTCAACTTTTAGCTTTATGTTAAAGTTGAGTTCTGCTCCCAGGGTGGAGGGGGCACTGTCCCAAGCTTCAGATTTTCCATGCTTCTATTTTCAGAGCTAGTTCTGTGGATCTGTAAGTTTTCAGTTCTTCCAAGGTGACATGATCTAAGGAGAGGTGTGGCTACTGTTTTCCTGGCCTGTACTCTGGTCTATGAGCAACCATAAATACTTTTTTCTGCCCTTGAACTGTGGCTGGAGTCCCCAGTCCTGCTCGTGCTCCTCCTTGCCCTGAGACTGTGACCTGCAGTCATATAAGGGTAATGCAACAGAGTTCTATCAGCAAAACCCTGTAATCATCTTCTGATCAGTTGTTTGATTCCCTTTCCATATGAGGGCAGAGAGCCCAGGAAGCCCATGCCACTGATTGAATCACCCCCAAGACCTGCTGCTGGCTTGCCCTGACCCTGCCTGCACTGACTTGGCCTGCAATGGACTGCGCTTCACTCTTTCTCCAGTGAGACAGATCTTTTTTGCCGATCTTATGAGTTGTCTTGGGCTGGAAAATTGTTTTACCTCATCCTTTTGTTGGTTCTGCCACTTTGGAAATCATTTTGAGGAGCTATTTGAATGTTGTTTGGAGGGGAATTTGGGACAGCCCTGCCTTTACTCCACCATCTTGACTCTGCCTGTCCTTACTCTTAATAAAAGTAGCTGACATTTATTTAGCATTTGCAACAACTTTGCAAACACTTTTCATATATCTCTATTCCATTCATTTGATATCTACTCATACTACTGTGTATAGTTATTTGACTTTTATTTATGTGTATATACACACGTATGTACATGTATATTTATATATATAGTATGCATATACACATATAATATACAGACATCCATATATGCATATATATATATATATAAAATCCATACGATATGTCTCTATCTATCCACCTACCTATCAATCAATCACTCTATCTACCTATTACCTAGCTTTTGTAGAGGGTTCAGAACTTTCCAGGTAACTCATCTTTTTCCATGCTTGGTTTTGATTCCATGAACTCCATCTTGCTTGTGAATTGGGTGCACCCTAATGGCCCACCCCACCCACCTTCAGCTTCTCTTTATATTGTCTTCCACAATTAGATTGCTAGCTCCTTGAGGGCAGGGACTGTATCCTCCCCCCTCCCCATTTGTGTCTTCAGTGCTTAGCACAATGCCTGGCACATATTAGGTGCTTAATACTAATTTTTTTTTTACTGTTATTGACTACTGACTATGTATCTTGACTTCCCAGTTATATTGAAAACTCTTTGTGAGCACAGACTGTGTCTTTTATGCTTTCTGTATGCTCTATAGCACCTAGTACAGATTGGACACAAAGTAGGTGATCAGTTCATAGTCACTATATTGAATTAAGAGGTGGAAGGGTCTTTGAAAGCCTTTTAGTGCAACGTCATCATTTTACAGATGAGGAAACAGAGGTTCGAATAAGAAGTGACTCACCAAAAGTCACAAGGATAATGCAAAGCAGTGCTAGGATTTGAACATGGAAACTCTGCAAATTCAGAACTCTCTCCATCACAGTATGATACCTCCAGGGGCCCACTCTAGTAGCACTTTTTAAAACTGTGGGTCAGGACCCCATATGGGGTCTTGAAAAATTTGGCAAGAGTGAAAGATTTCTGATCATGCAATGACCAAAAACTAATTACAACTCAAAGGTGTAATGAATACAAGGTGTTTCTGCCAGCACTTGCCAGTGTTACATCACACAACTTCACTGTAGCTTTGATTCTGAACACAAAGCATGCGCACTTTGCACTGCGTGTGCCCTCAAGCCACGCAATGGCCAGCAAACGCTAGGGGACCCTTTTCCTTCTTTCTACTCCTTCTAGTGCCAGAACAATGTTAACCTTGGGAAAGGGCAGTTTGCTATTTCCTTGTTGGAAATTTTGTGTGGGATGTAGGATGAGAACAGGGCAAGGGGAAGAATAATGTGTGACAGAGGACAGCAGTGAGACAGAGTCAGAATCATGAAATAAATAAATGCTTCCAACAACACAGCATAGTACCAGGCACATAATTGCACTTAATAAATGTTTGTTAAATGATTGACAATGATTTATATTTACTTTAGGTGAAAGGGCATTTTTTTCATTCCATCCGAGGTGAAATGCTTAGAGTAGATGAAGTCCTGGATTGTAGGCCTGGGGAGAAACATAAATAGATGGTTAGCATTATCTACATTTCTAGAGCTGCTCTATCCTTAGCAAGATACTTTACACTGACGACGTCCTTTGATCCTTGGGAAGTTGGTACTATTATTATCGTCACCCCCTCCTTTATAGATCTTCAACTTAAAGATGATTATTTCACTCCCACCCATTTTACAGATGAGGAAGCTGAGACTCAGAGAATCTAAGTGACTTGCTCATATGGTCACACAGCTAGGAAGTGGGATTCAGATCCAGGTTGTCCTGTTTTTGAGTCCGTCAATATATCTGCTATGCCATCCCTAATATCTGTGACAACTGTAACTCTACCATGGATTTAAATCTTTGGCCTGAAGGTCAGCTTCTTGACTCTCGGTGCCCTTTATCCTTTAGAAAACCAATAAATAAATAACATGCAATATCAACTCTGGCTTCTGATTTCCTACAAACTTGGAGCTGGAATTGTATTGAAAATAGTCCATTCTTCATTCTCAGCTTGGAGGTTTTAACAAAAGACCAAGCATAGCAAGTCTTCCTGGTCTGTGGAGGGGGGGTGGGGGGAAGGAGGTGCAAGGGTGACTATGCTGTGTTGACCTCCTCTTTCTGCTGCTTCCCATGGCAGATTTCTTCTCCCCACCAGACCCCGCCAAGTCATCATGGGAACTGACTCAATGTATCTAGGTTATGAGCTCATCCTACTTTTTTTTTTTTGGTGGGGGGGAGGGGAAGGGTAAATTTAAACAAAAGCTCACTATGCAAATGGACTGTAGGACATCTCCAGGCCAACTTTCAGCTCAAATTTCCTGAAGTTTGGAGAAATGAATTCCCCCTCTGGACTGAAATGAGGCCCTTAGCTCCCTTCTGTAGACTAAACAAAATGAATAAGGATTCAGTCAAAAGAGTTATGTAGATAGGGTATCAAAAACTCAGACACCTTATGTGCCTGAAGAGGCACTGAACAGCTTGTGGGAGTGCTTATATATTGATGCATGTGTCTGTGAGGCTGATGTCTGTGTGGGGCTGGATAAGAAATGAACACCCATTTTTGTGGGTGGCAGAGACAGCTAGGTGTCACAGTGGGTAGCTGGAGTTAGAAAGACCTAAAATCAAATCTGGACACAGACACTTATTAGCTATGTGACCCTGGGAAAGTTATTTAATCTCTTTTCTGCCTGTTTCCTCAAGATGGGGACAATAACAGCACCTACTTCTCAGGATTATGTGAGGATCGAAAGAGATAATACTTGTAAAGTGCTTAGCACAGTGCCTGGTACATAATAGGCACTTAATAAATGCTTATCTCCTTCCTTTCTGTGTAATACCAATACTCACCAGCTAGTGTTGACTTTAGCTTGAAGGATCTAGCTAATTTTAACGCACATGAAAACATTTGCAGATATTATTTGCTGGAAGGGAAGAAGGGTCCTTAGCTGGAGCAGTGGATAGAGTGCTGGGCTTAGAACCAGGACAACTCATCTTCATGAGTTCAAATCTGGCTGTAGACGCTTACTAGCTGTTTGACCCTGGACAAGTCATTTAACCCTATTTGCCTCAGTTTCCTCACCCATAAAATGAGCTGGAGAAGGAAATGGCAAACCACTATGGTATCTTTGCCAAAAAAAACCCCAAATGGGGTCACAGAGAGTCAGATGTGACTGAAAAACGAAGCTAATTAGGCTTCATTGGAAATGGAAAATCAGGAGAAAGAAAGCCTGAAAAAGACAGGAATGTCTCGTAGGTGTGAAAAGAAGGGAAAGACCAAAGGACCAAATGGGCCAACAGCTTAACTGTGTGATTGTGGTACCCACATCTGCAACCCCTCAACACTCTCATCTTCTCCCTTGGAGAGGGAACCCCAATTTGCCTAGAGATTGAGTCAGTTGGAAGGTTATCTCACATTTGACATTGATATCTGGGTTTAATTGCTTGAAATTCCTCTTACTCAAATTCCTCAGCTAATCATTGAAGTCAACTGCACCTCAGGGTAATTTATAATCCAGGAAAAGGAGGAGGAGGGAAGAATGGGAGTTGATAATGTTACCAAGGATTGTACAAGCCAGTCTAAAAGTGTCCATATCAAAGACTGCAGAACCTCTGGGGAAAACTATTTATTGGAGATTGTGATTGCCCTCAAATAGCTTTGCTTAATTATTAGGGTCATATGCACATTGGATGGCATGCACATTTTCCCTGGGAAAATAGAATTAGAAACAGAGTTAGGGTCAGAAAGGGGTTAAAAATAGGTGCAGACAATACAAGCGGGAGAAAATAAAGGCAGAATTTCCCTGGAAGAGACTTTTTATTTGAATTCTTCAGACTGTCTTCTTGTTAGAGGAGAAACCACAGGCAAACAGGGAGAACATTAGTGTTGCTAAATGGGAAGCAAGATAAGGGCAGTAAGTGTGTGGTAGAGTTGGAGTAAGGAAGATTGGGATTCAAAATCTGCATCTGACACTAACTGAGAGACTCTGGGCAAGTAACTGACTCTACAAGCCTCGTTTTTTTTTTTTTTAATTTGTAAAATAGAGATAATAATAGTATCTTCCTCACAGGGTTGTTGTGAGCTCAAATGAAATCATCTAATAAAGCACTTTGCAAACTTTTAAGAGTTAAAATAAGTATCAGTTATTATTGTACACACTATCATGGTTGGTTGTGAACTTTTTGTTGTTCTGTTGTTTCGATTGTATCTGACTCTTTATGACCCCATTTAGGGTTTTCTTAAAGGTAAAGATAATGGAGTAGTTTGTCATTTCCTTCTCCAGCTCATTTTACAGATGAGGAAACTGAGGCAAACAGAGTTAAGTTATTTGACCAGGGTCACACAGCTACTAACCATCTAGAGATATATTTGAATTTAAATCTTCCTGACTCCAGGCCCAGCGCTTTATCCATCCACCTAACTGCCATTTTGACCTCCAGGAAACAAGAATTCCTCCATAAGCTGTGCTAATGAGTTAGAGGCTTCCAAATTAATCTCTCTTATCTGGAACTCACCCCTCCTCCTCTCACCCCCCTCCAATCTATCCTACACGCTGGTGCCCAATTCATTCCCCCACTCCACCCCCGCTTTCCCATCAAAAGCAAAAAAACAAATCTCTTGTTTTCTTCATGTTGTTGCATCTTTGGTTATTGCAGCTTTCCAGTAAAGCAGAATTTAAATTATTTAGCTTGTCATTTGAAGCTTCCACAATGACCTCAATTGACCTTTTCTACCACTACTCTTCAATTGGAACCTTTTACTCCAAACAGGCTTGTTTTGCTCATGGACCCCTAAACATATGTTGCTCATTCTCATGGGCTCCTGGCTTGACTGTCCTCATCCCCTCAAATCCTTTACATCCTTCCAGGCCTTATGCTAATCCTATTTTCTCCTTGAAGCCTTCCTTGAACACCTTCCTTGAATACCCGCTGTGATCTCATGGTGTATTTGTGAAAGTCAGGAGAACCAGGTTTCTATTTTAAAATATTGTTTCAATTACCAAGTATTTATTCTCTCTCTCTCACCTTCCTCACCTAAAGAAAAACAAAAACCTAAAAACAAACATGCATAGTCAAACAGAACACATTCCCACATTGACTATGTCCAAAAGTGTATGTCTCATTCTCCATCTTGAACCTACTTCATCTCTGGCAGGAAGTCGGTTACATTCATCAGCAGTCCTCTGGAATTATGGTTGGTCACTACATTGATCAGTGGCTCTTAATATCTGAATAGGGATCTGAGCCTTTAAAAACCTTTTGGGATCTGGACCCCAAAAAGGAAAAGCCCCTGGACTTTGCCGCACAGCCCAGATTCCTAGTGTTCACCTGCGGTATCTGGCCCACAACAGCCCACCTTAATTATTTAATTAGCTTACTTGCCACTCCTTAATTCCATCAAGATCTTCTCACAATTTCTCTGTATAAAAGTGTCCATCTTTCCCCCATTAAATTGCTCAGATTCTTAAAATCTGACCCACTTGTATTGGCATCACAAATAGCACAGACTCACTAGGAATCTCATCCATCCCAACCAATGTTTTAATAAACTCACTACTTGGACTGAAAGAAGGCTTGAGAGGTCAAATTCTTTCAAGGCAGACTCTTGCCCTTTACCCTTGAATTTTGGGGTTACCAAGATTCCTAGGCTGCAACATTTCCATGATGTCCTATGAGTTTCTTGCTGCCAGACTCAGTGAGTGGAACTTGAGGATTAACATTTAGATGGGCACATGGGATTTAAAGGATCCTGAGGCTTAACGGGGATAAAAATGCAAAGGGCCTCAGGGATACAAGGAATTTGATGTTCAGGAGTTTTAGCAGGGCTCTGGGCTTAGCATTACCATTTGTTCTAGAGCCCAGTTGCCTTCTGAACTGAATGTATTTTTTAGGAGACCTATCCACTATTTCTAGCACTATGTCTATGTGAAAATGGATTACAAGAGATCAACAGGCCAACAATTGATTCAGAAGTAAACTCTTTGAATAAGACCCTTATGTAAATTGGGGTCTTTCAAGAAGAGAAGACTCATTTGAACAGTGGAAAAAGAACTGGCTCTTGAATTAAAGGACCTGTCTTCAAATCTTGTCATTGATGTTTACTCTTGATGTGACCTTGAAGAAGTTACTTAACCTTCCTTGGCCTTGGTTAAGTATTGACTAGATGGCTTTTTCAGTGGGAGGCCATGAGTGGTCTTTAGTGTTACCAAATTTGTGAAACATCAAGAAGAAACTTAATAGTCTTTCATCATATTATAGAGGCAGTTTTCCAGTTGTGGGAAGAAATACTTTTATTCTCTTGGGCATGAAGGCAGAAAGTTGTCAGTTTAATCCCAAAACAACAGATATTTGGGGCTGACAGGTCCCATAGCAAACTCTTACGTAATTTCCTACCTGGAAGCATCACAGAGCCACTTTTGGCAATAAGAATTTGTCTCTCTAGGTTTTTCCATTGGTATCTGGGCTTTGTTGATTTTTTTCCAAATGCATTAGTGGCATTCTTCCAAACCAAATCTCATTTCATTACTTCCTTCCCTTATTTTTAAACTCCTTTTGTCCTTTGGTATTAGTTTTCAGCTCTCTTGGGGGGATTGTACTCCATTTCAGTTTAATTTCTTCCACAAATCTCTGCTGTAGGCTATTAACTCTGACATCCACATCGTCAATCAATTTATTACACTCCGGCTCAATTCCGACTGCTCTGATTACCCAGTGAGTAATGCATAGGCTTTTCTAGAAACAGGGAAAAACTGTTCCTGGTTTCTAATCTTTAAAATTGGAATAATCAGAGCAACGTGCTTAGCCTATAAAGCTCTGTGATGTCCCCATCCATGGTTTCGTTTCTACTCCATATATGCATATTTTCATCCCTTTGACTTAGTCCCACCTTATAAGCATTTGGGAAAGATAACCAATTGAGAAATGAAGAACTTCAATTAATATAGTACCACTCCCTCTGCTTACTTCTTTTACCTAAACAGTTTCTATATTTTTCTAGGCTGGAGTCATGAAGACCTGAGTCCAAACATGGCCTCAGACACTTACTAGCTTCGTGATGCTGGGCAGGACATTTAACCTCTGTTTGCCCTAGTTTCCTCCACTGTAAAATGGAGGTAATCACAGCAACTATTTCACAGGGTCCTTGTAAGGATAAAATGAAATACTATGTAAAGTGCTTACTTAGCACAGTACCTGGCAAACAATAGATGTATAAATGTTTACTCCTTTCCCTTCCCTTTTTAGATTTAGAGATGGAAAGGACTTTATAGCTCATCAAGTCTAGCTCCTATACATATATATATATGTATATAATATATACATATAAGAAAAATGAGGTCTGTCAAGGTCATTAAACTCATCATATTATAGCTAAAAAAACAGACTTATAAAGGAAGAACTGACTTTACTTTGGTAGGTTATTGAGGCAGAAGGGAGATTAGTTTGGTCAAAGGCTCCTGAATTTTTGAGACATTTTGAGAAATTTGAGATTTTTGAGAAAACTCGTTTTCTATAAGATCATCTCTTTCTCCTTCTATATATCAAATATACATATATATCCATATTTATATACATACATATGGATATGTATATATGTTTGTATGTATAGAAACACAGACATACACACACAAGGTATTCCAAAAGTCTTACTGCAGTTTTAAGCTTTAATAGCATATACACTTTGGAGAACAATTTGGAACTGTGCCCAAAGGGCTATAAAACTGTGCATACCTTTTGATCCAGCAATACCACTGCTAGGTCTATATTCCAAAGACATCCAAAAAAAGGGAAAAGGACCTACATGTACAAAAATATTTATAGCAGCTCTTTTTATGGTGGCTACAAATTGGAAATATAAGGAATGCCCATCAAGTGGAGAATGGCTAAACAAGCTGTGGTGTGTGATTGTAATGGAATATTATTGTGCTATAAGAAATGATGTGTAGGATGATTTCAGAAAAACCTGGAATGACTTATATGAACTGATGCATAGTGAAGTGAACAGAACCAGGAGAACATTGTAAACCGTAACAGAAATATTGTTCGAAGAAGAAACTGTGAATGACTTAGCTATTCTTAGCAATACAATGATCTAATACAATCCCAAAGAACTAATGATGAGGCATGTTATCTGCCTCTAGAGAAGCAACTGATATTGATTGAATACAAACTAATATAAACTATTTTTTCACTCTTTCATTTTTTTTCTTTTATTTGAGTCTTCTTGTACAAAGTGACTAATATGGAAAGGTTTTGCATAATTGCACATGTATAACCTTTATCTGATTGCTTACCATCCCAGGATGGGGGAGGGCAGAAAGGAAGGGACGGATAGAATTTGGATCTCAAAAGTTTGAACAAAAATGTTTTTTTTTTAAACAGCATATATATATGTGTATATACACACTTGTGTACATGTATCTATATCTATAAACATATATGTGTTTGTGTGTGTGTGTGTACATGTGTTGTGGAGGAGGGCTTAGCCTTTTATGTATTTTCCTTTGAGTGTTGAGGATACCATGAGGCCTTCACCACAAGCAAGGTTTTCTTTCATTTGGAGACAAGAAGCCCAAGATAGTGGCTGCTTTTGGTGTGAGTCTGGCTTCATCTACACAATGAATAAATAAAATAAATAACTCTATCTTCTCCCCCAAGAGAAGTATGGGGGAAAGCTTGTGGCTTGTGGGCAGTTGCAAGAAAGACCAATCCCAAACTTGCCCAAATGATACTTGTCTGAGAGCCAGGAGGTGACTGGAATAATCCTAACAGTAAATAGTGGTATAAGAGTACACTTGAGTTTTACAGTTTGCAAAGAGCTTCCTTCATAGGGGCCCTATGAAGTAGGCAATAAAAATATTACTAAGCCAAGTTTATAGACGAGGATTAATAAAATAACGTTTGCCTGAGTGTCAGCTAGTGAGCAGCAGAGACTTCCAACTTCTGGGATTTTCCCACTGTGTTACACTGCCAGGACTGTTAATGGCATTACAGAACGAGAGAATTTTGGAGTTGGAAGAGACCTCAGAGGCCGTCACGTACAACTCATATCCCAGAAGAGTTTATCTCTTCTACAACATACCTGACAAGCAGTCAGTCATCCAGGCTTGGCTAGAGGGCCTTGAATGAGAAAGTCGCTACCTCCCAAGGAAGGCCATTCTCTCATTGTTAGAAAGATTTTCCTCTTTGCTACTCCCACCTTGTCATAGGAGAACCACTTAGCATGGCTGGAAGGACCCTGTCCTATATGCTAATTTTTCCCTAACAAGATAAGAAAATCATTAAAAAGACTTTATTGGTCTAGGGCAGTAGTGTCAAATTCAAATAGACACAGGGCCGCTAATCCATAGTAAAGATATCTGTGGGCTTCGTATGACTTGGTTTTAAAATGTAACATTTATCCATGTACTATTGTATTTTTATTTACTTTGTTACATATTTCCCAATTACATTTTAATCTGGTTTGAGCTGCACTCTGGAGTGTTGTGGGCACATATTTGATGTCTGGTCTAGGAGACTAAGGCATTAGCCACTGATGTAATTTCTCAGTTCCCTAGGACATAAAGAACTGAACACGAGTAACTGTGCTGGGGTGTTCTAGCTTGAAGGATGTTCTCCTGCCTTGCAACTTTCTGGATGGACCACCCTGGCAAATGTGGAGGTGAGGGAAGCCCAACTAGACAAATGTTGTATCTTTCCCTGCTATTGTCAATTGAGTTTCTTTGGTTAAACTTGTTAGATGATCCATGAAGGTCTCATTTCATTCCAATGTTGAGTCTGAAATGCTAGATAGGCCTTATTTGGAGGGGCTGGCCCAGAATACACCCTTGTTCCCAGTTCTTTCCTCTAGGGTCAAACAGAACAAATCTAATCCAAATTCCATGTAAGAATCATGACTCCTATGAATCTTCTGATCTTGGGACCATACATTCCTAGATTCTCCAACTGATCTTCATATGGTCCTTCCCTGCCTGGCTACCTTTCTCTATACATCCTCCAGCTAATCAATGTCCTTGCTCAAATGAGATACCAAGAATTCAGCACAGTACTCCAGGAGTGATCTGAAAAGGGCAGAGCACAGAGGAACTCTCAGCTCCTTATTCCTGGAAGCTCTGCCTCGTCTTAAACTGACTTCATGATTTCATCATGCAGTATCAAGCAAAAGATGAATGATCACCAGATGGATATTTTGGAGAGGGAATTCTTCTTCAGCTAAGGCTTGGATTAGATGGCCTTTGAGGTCCATTTGAATTTGGAGATTTAATGATTCTTTGATTCCCAAAGCCCAGACCTCTCCTCAACTCTGTGCCCCACACTACATCTCTGAACCTCATGGAAAATATGCAGTGAATATTGTATAAGGGCCAGTCTTCTGCGTGGACAGACAGGGAATAGAGGTGACAATCACAATAGAGATGCAACAGGAAGCCTCACTATGGGCTAAAGCCAACTCAATTGCTCACTCATCACTATGATTGATTAGGAAAAAGCCATTTATTCCACAATTAGAGCTCAGAATCAACGTGCAAATACCTCTGGGAAAAAGAAAACAGTGGCTCCAAATCCTTAAGTCAGGTTTTACAAGGTTTGGAGGTGGGTAGGGTTACCAAGTTCCTGATGTTATATTGAGATATTATAGAGGGAGTACCGCTGGGTGGGGGGCAGGAAGCAAGGATACAGGAAATGGAGATTGAAGGAATGAACGTTTCTGACGTCACACTTTTGCTTGATCATAGTGTCATTTCTCCCATTGGTAAGTCTCCCCAGGCTTCATTGGGAAGCCAAAGATCAGGAATTTCACTGATGCTAATACTTCAATGTAATTTAGAGAAGAGGGAAAGACCAGTTAGGACTCAACTAAGATTGTAAGAGCTCCAAACAGCAAGTGGGACATATTTTTTCACTCTTTCATTTTTTTCTTTTATTCAAGTCTTCTTGTACAAAGTGACTAATATGGAAAGGTTTTGCAAATTGCACATGTATAACCTTTATCTGATTGCTTACCATCCCAGGATGGGGGAGGGCAGAAAGGAAGGGACGGATAGAATTTGGATCCCATGATGACTGGTCCTGAGGCAGGTTTTCTAGGGGCCATTGCCTTTCCTTACTTTTCATCCAGGAAAATACAATTCAACATTTATTAAGATCCTACATGGTCCAAGCACTGTACTAGATGCTGGGGATTTTTTTTTAATAGGGCCTGAGATTTCATTGGTATAGGGAACACCCAGGGAGAAACCTTCTTTACCCATGCAGATGAGCCCCTTTTCTGCAACTTATACTCTTAAATTTATTTGTGTGTGTGTGTGTGTGGTGGGGGTATGACACTGGGAGCTTAAATGACTTGTCCAGAGTCACACAGCCAGTATATGGAAGGACCTGAACCTAGGTCTTCTCAACTCTGAAGCCAGCTGTCTATGCACTTCATGTTATTGATTAGTAACAAGGGTGGAGAACCTCTTCACCTAGATATTGTCTTCTCTCTAGGTTTTTGTGACATTGCTCTCTCCTGATTCACATCTTATCTGTCTTATCTATCTTATCTATTCCTTAGCTGGATCTAATATTCACTAAAGATTATGTCCCTGGCACTCTTCTTTTTTTCTATACTATTTCACTTGGTGATCTCATTAGCTACCATGAGTTCAATTATCATCTCAATGCAGATGATTCTCACATTTGTTTATTCAGTCCTAATCTCTCCCCAAGTCCAGTCTCACATCTCCAAATGTCTATGGGACATCTCAAACTGGATATCCTATAGACATTTTAAACTCAACCCATCCAAAACTGAATTCTATATTTTCACCAAAACCCTCCTCTCTTCCTAACTTCCCTATTACTGTTGAAGGCATCACCATCCTCCCAGTCACCCACACTTGTAACCCAGGTGTCATCCTCAACTCCTTGCTCTCTTACTCCACCCCACATCCAATCTGTTGCCAGATGTTACCATTATAATATCTCTCATATACACTCCCTCTCTCCTCTCACACTACCATCACTCTGATGTCATCACATCATACTTGGACTATTACAATAGGCTTCTGGTTGGCCTCTTTGCCTTAAGTCTTTCTCTACCCCAGTCCATTCTCCTCTCAGCTATCAAAGTGAGCTTCCTACAGGACAAGTGTGACCCCACTGCTTGTCACTTGCACCCCACTATCCTGCACTGTCATCCCACTACTCAATACAATTTGGTGACCGCCTGTTACTGTTGGGATCAAATATAAAATCCTCTGTTCGGTACTTGAAGCAATTCACAACTTGGCCCCTTTCTACTAGTCTTCACCTCCCATTCTTCCTCCTCCTCCTTCTTGCCTTCTCCACTTCTTCCTCCTTTTATAATGCTTCCACACATTTTATTGCCCAGATATATTTAAAAAGTCCAATCCTTTAAAGTAGTATGGCAATAGACAATACATCTGTAAACAGAATATTGCTTAAAAAAAGGTTTAAATTGTCATATAAAATGCCAATGATTATAGATACATGAAATCATTACATTTTAAAGCATCTTAACATAATAATATATAACTATGTACATACAAAACATACACAAATATCCATGTAAAACATGAAAGAGTTCATTTCAAACCACTCTAGACATAATATATATAGAGAGAGTTTGCTTTGTTAAATGTCTCCATCATACATTCAAGTGCAGGCAAAACTTCCAATGACAGTTACACTTAAGACAAAATTAAACATTTATAGTAATCAGTGTTCTAAAACTGCTTCTTCTTATGTTTATAGAAGGACATGCTCATTCTGGTACTTAGGTTTCCATCGTAAATATCTATACATTCGTTTATTTACAGACTCAGAAGCTTCTAATACTCAAATATATGCCCAAAGCTTTCATATGCTTTTAAATAAATGGCATTTTGGGTCTTTGGGGAATAGTGAGGATAGGAAAGTCAGAACAAACAACTCAGATAACCTTTCCTAAAACCATTAAATAGGATTGAGTTTATTACACTTTGTACCTTAGACATGAACATTTATGATATACTAACTTGACTGAGAAAATTTCACTTAGCACACTTAAGGGAAGCCATATTTATGCTTTCCAATCTTCTTAAATGGCATTCTCCTCTAATTATTCTACAGTCCAATGACAGTGGCTTTCTTGCTTCTGTTTGGGCAGGAGACTCCATCGCCTGACTGCATCACCTGACTCCTATGCCCCATCACAGGTTGGCCCCCAGTACCAGAATGCTCTGCTTCCTTCTCTTGCCCTCCTGACTGCTCTGGCTTCCTTTGAGACCCTACTCAAACCCCATCTCCTGCAAGAAGCCTTTCCTATCCCCTTTGCCAGTGTTCCCCTTCTGAGATTACCCATCCCGTTTACATTGTATTTATCTTCAGTGTACACAGTTGCTTGCATGTTGTTTCCTCCATAAGAATGTGTACTCTTTGGAGACAGGACATGTTTTTTTTTTTGCCTTTCTTTTCTCCCCAACCTTTAGTAAAATGCCTGGTACATAGTAAATGCTGATGCTTGTTGACTGTTGATCAATTGCTTTCTAGGTCCTGGGGGTACAACAACAAATATGGACCAGTCCCCGCTTTCAAGGAGCTTATAATCTACAAGGCAAAACAAAATGAACATATGTGAGTAGGTATAAATACAAAATAATTTCAGAGCTGGGTACGCAATAACTTTTGAGATGGAGATCAGGAGAGCTTTCACATAAGAGTTGGCACTTAAGAAAATAGGAATTCTGAAAGGCAGAGGTTAAGAGGGAATGTGCTTCGGGCACAGAGGACAGCCTATGCAAAGAAAGGGAGAAGGGACATGGGATTTCATGTGTGAGGAATGGGAAGTGGGCTGGACCTTACAACATTTGAGATCTAGAAAGATAGAATAGAGCTGAGTTGTAAAGGGCTTTAAATATCAAACAGGAGAGGGTTTTTTATTTTTATTTTTTACCCCAGATGTGATAGGAAGGTGCTGGAGCTTTAGTAAAATCACTTTGGTAGCTGAGTGGAAGATGAATTGGGAGAGGGGCAAGGTTTGAAATTGAAATATGAATTATCGGGCCATTGAAATAGTTGAGGCAGGATTTGATGACTTCCTGAACAAGGATCATAACTGTACAGGTAGAGAGAAGGGGACACATGTGAGAGATATTATAGGGGTGGCATCAACAAGATTTACTTGGCAACTATGTGGCAGGGTAGAGAGAGGAATATGGTGTTGAGGAGAATGAAGAGTGGAAGATGATTCCAAGATTGGGAACCTAGAAAAAAAGCAAAGACGATAGTGCCTGTGACAGAAATAAGGTAATTAGGGAGAGGGTGATCAATGACTCGTGTCAAATGCCACAGAAAGCTCAAGAAGGGTGAGAACTGAGGAAAGACCACTGATTTATCAATTCAGAAATCATTGGCAATTTCCTTTAAGTACCAACTAAAATGCCATCAATTCAGCTAGGTGGCACAGTAGATAGAGCTCAGGAACTGGAGTTAAGAAGACTCCAGTTCAAATTTGACCTCAGATACTTATTAGCTGTATGACTCTGGGCAAGTCACTTAGCCCTATTTACCTCAGTTTCCTTATCTGTAAAATGACCTGGAGAAGGAAACGGCAAGCTACTCCAATATCTTTGCCAAGAAAACCCCAAATGGATCATAAAAAGTTAGACATGCCTAAAAAAAGACTGAATAACAACAACCTTACCCAACCTTTCTTAATTCTAGTGTCTTCCTCTATTAATTATTTCCTATTTCTCCTGTATATAGCTTACTTTGTATATATTTGTTTGCATGTTGTCTTCCATGTTAGACTGTAAGCTCCTGAGGGCAGGGACTTTTACCTCTCTTTGTGTCTCCAGAACTTAGTACAGTGCCTGGCACATAGTAGGTGCTCTATTTGTTGATTGAGAACAGTTTCAGTTAGTTGATGAGGTTGGGAGCCAGATTGTAAGGAGTCGAGTAGTGAATGGGAGAAGTAGAACAGCAGAAATGGCGATGCAAAAGGAAACAAGCTTTTTGCTGTTTCATCAAGGGTCTCACCATGTTTGTTATATGGAGTTTATCTCTTAACTTAGATTTAAATTAATCTGGAAGCATAAGGCAGTTCCCTTACTGCCAAAATATCATGGATGTTTTCTACCCATTTTGACAACTTCACTCACATATCCTCTCCCCCAGTTAATCTAGTAAGTTATACAGGGAAAATATGAAGTGGGAACAAGCTCATCTTGCCCTGCGTAAACTAGAAGCTAACCTCACTCTTCCTGATTGTATTTTGCTGATGTGTTCACTCCAACGGTATTTAATAACTACTTTTTCATTCTTTGCTTTTCACTGTTGCTTATTCATTAATTTCTCCCTTTCCAAAAATAGCTGAAGGACATCTGCCATATGTAGGCAGGTTTTGCCTTATAAGGAGGCAAGATAGGTAGCCGTCAATAGCTTCCCCATTGAGCTCCCATTTCCCCATCTTTAAAATGAGTGCTTTGGATTAGATGACCTCTAAGTTCCTTCTAGCCCTAAACTTATGATTCTAAGATCTCTCAGATTCTATGACAACCTGATACAGTGGGAGGCATCACAGTAAAATGGAAAGAGAATTGGCTTTGAAGTCAAAGGAACTGGTCTCCAATTCTGCCTCTGACACTACTTGTGTGACATTGGGCAAATTGCTCAACCTCCCTGGGCCTCAGTTTCCTCATCCATAAAATGAGAGGATTGGATAAAGATGGCTTTGGAGGTCCTTTCTGGCTCTGAATATAGCCAGGTCGCATGCATATTAACCAAAGCATAAGCACAGCCTGGTGATGAAAAATGAAAGCTACGAGCTTGGACTTAACCAGGGTTGTTTGGAGGGTGAAACGATTCTTTTCTTGACATTGCAAACCTTTAATCATTAATTAATATAATATAAATAATTTTATAACTGTAATGAATAGGTTTGGATATCTGGCAAGTTTTGGAGGATTAGAGTAGAATGTGAAAGTTTCCAGCTCTTCTCCTTTCTTTCCCACCATTGGAATTTCATCCCTCAGGGGAGAGTGCCACTCTTTCAAGACCCACACTTTTCTCCTCCCACTAAAGGGCACCCAGTGGGCATGACTTAGTCTCTGACTGAGGGCATGACTCGGCCCATTCCTCTACTCTACCCCTCACTTTGGCGGGTGGAGGTTTATTGAGATGCCAATGCTTTAAGTCACTTGAATGTTGTTTACCAATGATTTCATTAGCTTCAAAGTGCATGATCCTAAGTTAAGTAGTTCATCTATCTTTGCATTTAGGATCTTGTAAGAGTTATTGATAACTAGTTAGATGACACAATGGTTAGAATGCTAGACCTGGAGCTAGAAAGACCTGAGTTAAAAGTTGGCCTTAAATACTTGCTAATTTTTGTTCTTGGGCAAGTCACTTAATCTCTTCCTATCTCAGTTTTCTCTTCCGTAAAATGATGATAATAATAGTATCTCCTTCCAGGGTAGTTGTGAGAATCAAGTGAGAAAATATTTGCAAAGCATTTTGAAAATGTTAAAGTGCTATATAAATGCTAGTTGTTACTGTTAAAAATAAGACCACAAGATTATCACTTCAAGCAGCTAAGCCCCCAGCTAGAGAAAGACAAAAATTTAAACCTCTGATCTAGTTATGTGTATACCAAGCTAGCCACTGATGTTCTCCATGTACTTTTCCCCTTCCATGTGAAACTGCAAACATGAATAGTAGGTTTCTTATGATCAGTCATTGTGTTTAGGTGTCAAAAGTTAGGAAGTAGAAAGAGCTTTTAAAAATACAGAAAATCATATGGAACATGCACCAAGGAAAGGAGGCAAATCTTTACTTTTCTATGTGACAATGCTACCAAAGTTAATCTACAGTTTTAATGCTATACCAATCAAATGATCAAAGAGATAACTCAAAAAAGTTTGAGGAAAGGAACTCAATAAACTAACTGCAAAATTCATTTGGAAAAATAAAAGACCTAGGATATTAAGGGAAAGAAGAAAATAGACAAGGACAAAGGGGGAATAGCACTTCTGAAACGCAAACTGTATTATAAAGCAGCAATCATCAAAGCCATCTGGTACTGTTTAAAAAAAGAGAGAGGTAGATCAATAGAATGGACTGGACAAGAGAGAATCAGAAACAATGGAACCAAATAACCTAATGTTCTAGAAATCAGAAAACATAAATTCCTTTGGAAAGAATGTTGTATTTAATAAAAACTGCTGTGAAAACAGAAAAGCAGTCTGGCAGAAATTAGGGTTAGACCAACCCCTTACAGCCTACTTCACAATACATTCACGATGGATATGTGACCTCAATATTGAAAATCATAATACAAAACAATTAGAAGAGAATTAGGTCATGTGCCTTTCAAGGCTGAAGGTAGGAAATGTATTCTTAACTAAACAAGGGATGGAGACAATCATAAAAGACAAAATAGGTAACTTTCATTACATGAAACTGAAAAGCTTCTGCATAGACATAATGCATCTAGTATAAGAAGGGAAAGGGTCAAATGGGAAAACAATTCTTTGTATTAAACTTATCTGACAAGGATTTGGCATATATGTATACATAAGCAATTAACAGAGTATAAATATAAATGCACATATATACACACATATACATATGTGTGTATATAAAAATACCATTCCCTAATAGATAAGTGGATAAGGATATAAATAAATTGTTTTCCAAAGAAAAATTGCCAAGTACGAAAGAGTGTTACAAATCACTAATAAGAGAAATGTAAATCAAAACAACCCTGAGGCTTCACCTCACCCTCTGTAAATTGATAAAGATGACAAAAGATGGGCATAGTCAGTGGTGGAGTAGTTGTGGGAAAGTAATTAGCACATTCTTGGCGGAGCTGTGAATTAGTACAGTCATTTAGGAAAGCAATTTAGAATTATGCAATCAAAGTGACTAAAATGTCCAGACTTTTTGACCCAGAGATACCAACAACAATCCTATAACCCAAGGAGGCCATTAATAAGAAGAAAGTTCCCACATATAACAAAATTTTTATAGCAGAACTTTTTGTGATAGCAAAGAATTGGAAAAAAGTAATGTCCATCAATTGGGCAATGGCTAAAAAATTGTGGTTCATGAATATAATGGAATATTTCTGTGCTGTAAGAAATTATATATGAGATGAATACAGAGAAGTATGGAAAGATTTACATGAACTGATGTAGAGCAAAGTAAGCAGAGCCAGGAAAACAATGTACATAATGACTACAAACATAATTGAATGTAAACAATGTGAACAAAAAGAACAATTATAAAAATATAAAATGGATATAACAAAATTACAGAAGGCAAGCCTTGAAAGAAAAAACATGAGAAATTACTCCCACCACACTCCTTTGCAGAGATGGGAGGCCCACAACCATCATACATAGTACATATTTTCAAACTTTTTAATGTTTTGAATCAGTTGTGCTGATTTCTTCTTCTTCTTCTCATTCTTCTTCTTCTCACTCTTCTTCTTCTCCTTCTTTTCCTTCTTCTTCTTCTTTGCCTTCTTCTTCTTCTCATTCTTCTTCTCCTTCTTCTTCTTCTTCTCCTTCTTCTTCTCCTTCTTCTTATTCTCCTTCTCCTTCTTCTCCTTCCCCTTCTCCTTCTCCTTCTCCTCCTTCTTCTTCTCCTTCTTCTCCTTCTTCTTCTTCTTCTTCTCTACTTCTTCCTTCTTTTTGTCTTTATATTATTTGGTTAAAAATATTTTTTTCTGTCCTTTTGTTGAGTCTAAGGAGCAACCACCTCCAGCAATATCAGTCCATTCCAGCTACCTTCATCAGAGTTCTTTGTTCTAGAGATCAGAGGTCTGACTGCTGGAGCCAAACCTGTAATGCTTAGACTATATTCTTTGACCTCGCACCACAAAATGCCCACAGAGGCTTCTCTTTCTCCAGCTGCCATGAAATGGACACTGCAATGTTTGCTACTCCTGCAAATCTGACTTCCTGCCTCAGGATGATGCCATAGCCATCTCTGCAAAAGAAAGCCAAATCTCAAGCCTAGCCACCTTGGCACATTGTCTGTGCCCCTCACAGTTTTGCCCAAAAGAACTTCCACTCTCATCATGCATTTTTCCATGTACCAGAATTGATAAATAAAAGTTTGTTGAAGTGAATGATTCAATATCCACTGTGTGGAGAGCAATGTGTGAGATGATGAGGGAGATGCAAAATTTAGATAAGATAGCCCCGGGCCTCCTGGACCTTACAATTTAGTGATGGAGTTTACGGGCTAACAAATAAATGCTCTGTGAAAAATCGTTGACATCTATGTCCTCTGATCAGATTTTAAGGACTGACCATTAAGGAAGCTAAGTGGTGAAGCTGATAGTGTTAGATTTGGTGTCATGAAAGACTTGCTTTTGAATCCTACCTCAGACACTTAGTAGCTGTTTGACCTTGGGCTACTCATTCCACTTCTCTGTCCCTTCCCTGTGCTTCCCTGCCTGTTGCCCTTTGGAAGAAGGTAAGGGGAAAAGGTGAATAAGCCCTCAAGAGCTCAGAGTCCAATTTGAAAAATATCTTTGTGAGTTAGAATACTTATATCTCAGTATCACATTGCTTGAGCAATTCAAAATCCCCTCCTTTACATATAGGAAATTGATTCTTAGGAACCTTTTCCTCGAGCTCCAATGCTGTTCCTGGGTTGGGGTGAAGGAAATTCCCTCCCTTCCTGCTGCACTTTGGAAGAAGGAAAGAGCAAGGGCGAAAAAAGGTGAGTAAGCTCTCCAGAGTCCAATTTGCATATATTTCAATAGACTACCTCAGTGAGACAGGAACCAAACAGGGTTTAACAGTGAAAACAATCAAATGGTGCTTTGTCTACAAAAGCTCCTCTGAGAGGGATGATTTATCTACTAAATGGTAATCTTTACTGTTTGAATGATTCTAGTGATCTTTTTATTTAATTTACTGTTGTCATTTTTTTTTAATGAACCCCTAGGTTACTTTGATTTTACAGCATGCCATGCTATACGGAAAAAAAAAAAAATTCGCTGAGCCCTCACCTTGCGCAAAGCATTGAATCAGACACAATACGTGTCCTCATACAGTTTACAATCCAATAAAGGAGTGCAGTCACAGCCACTGAAAACTGTCACGCAGGAGGTACAAAGCACAACAGGAGTTTAGAAGAGAGAGAGAGATTGCTTTCAGCTGGAGGAAATGAGGATAGTTTATGAACACTGGCTCATTAATGAGACCATTCAGATTGCCCAAGAACAACAAGCTATGGGAAAAGGAGAGCTCCATAACCTCAAAAAATATTCTGCTCTTGTGCAATCAAGAATTGAAAACATTCTCGCTTCAGCCTAAACACCCCAGGAGCATTCATCTCACTGACCCCCAGATGGAATACCACCCCACCAATCTGTATAGCAGCTTAATAGACCCTAAAAGAACACAGTATAATTCCAGAAAGCATTGTATTTAAGCCAATAGCTCAGAGGTTTATCTGCACGGAATGTTGATCTTTAATAATTTGGTTTCACTGTTGAAATTGGTTAAGTGGACACTGTTTTGCCAAAAATTTCATGAAGAAGAAACTGTTCTTGTCCACAAAAGGCTATGCTGAGAAATCTCATTTCTGTGAGACAACATATAACCTATAGGTACTTTCCCATGAAATAGACACCATCTTAAGGCCAGGTAGAAACAGACACGCATTCATTTAATTTGGCTTCAAGTCCAAGATGGCCACTTGGGAGATCAAGGTCAATGCCTTACCTGGCGAGACTTCAAGGTCATCGCCCCAGCCACAACAGGCTCTCTGCTATGTGTCCATATTGTAGAATTTGCAGCTTTCCTAATAGAGTGAGAGCAAAGCCAGCCATGAGCTTTATTATCAGCTCTAACCTTGCAGACTTTGTTGTAGAGTTGGTTAGTCATGTCTGAGTCTTTGTGACCCCATTTGGGATTTTCTTAAGGCTTTACAGAAATGAGAAGTAACTCTTCCTCACGGAAAGGACCCTTGCTCTGAATCCTTTGAAGTGACATTAAATCCCCTCTATTCTGATTGGCCCCCCTTCTCTAGCCTGTCAGTCAATGAGCAGTCAGTCTACAAGCAATTTATGAAGGGATTGCAACACCATGTGCCGGGCACTGTGCTAAGATTGGTCTCCCTGTCTCAAGCATCTCTCCACTTCAGTCCATCCTCCACTCAACTGAGAAATTGATTTTCCTAAAGCACAGGTCTGACCATGTCACTCCTTCTAGTCAATAAACTCCAGTGGTTCTCATCACTTCTTCCTGGTCCTTAAAACCTTTCAAGACCCAGCCTCTTCTTACCTTCTCAGTCTTCTTACACCTTGCTCTCCTCCACATAGTCTATGATCTAGTGACACTCACCCCCTTGCTATTCCTTGCACAGAACACTGATTTCTTGACTCTGGCATTTTCACTGGCTGTCCCTCCCTGCCTAGAATGCTCTCCCTCCTCATCTCCACCTCCTGGCTTCTCTCACCTTCTACAAGAAGTCTTTCCCAATCTTTCTTTCATCCTAATGCCTTTCCTCTGAGACGACTCCTAATTTATCCTGCATAGAGTTTGTTTATACAGAATTCACCTGTTATTTCCCTGATTAGGTTGGGAGCTCCTTGAGAGCATGGACTTTTTTTTAACCTTTCTCTGTATCTCCAATGTTTAGCACAGTGTCTGGCAAATAGCTGGTATTTATATTTAATAGTATATTAAATAATAGTAGGCACTTATATTTCATAAATGCTTATTGAATGATTGCTAAGCACCAGGGATACAATGAAATGCAAAAACATGGTCCTTTCACAGAGCTCATATTTTAATGAGGGAGTCACCATATAAATAGCTATGTACATACAAGATATAAAGATATAGATGATAGATAGATAGATATGTGTGTATGTGTGTAAGAGGAAAGTAGTCTCAGAGGGAACAGGAAAGTAGTCTCAGAGGGAAAATAATAAGAGGGAACATGTAGGCTAGGGTATTCAGGGGAGATAAGGAGAAGAGGGGAAGGAGGCGTACAAAAGATGGGATTTGAGCTGAGTTTTGAAGGAAGCTAGGGAAGCCAGCATAGTAAGATCTGTTCTTTAGGAAAATCACTTTGATAGGTAGGTGGAGGATGGATTGAAGGAGGGAAAGACTTGGGGCAGGAAGACCAACCAGAAAGTTACTGAAATAGACCAGGCAAGTGGGGATGAGGGCCTGTTCCAGGATGGGAGCTGTGTAAGTGGAGAGAAGGAGTAGAATACAGGAGATACCCTGAGAAGTCATAGAAACCTCAGGAGTTTACAATAGATTGGACATATGGGCAAGTGAAGAGTCACAGATGACACTGTGGTTGTGGACCTGGGTACTTGGATGCCTGGGAGAATGGTAACAATCTCCACTAATAGGAAAGTTAGGAAAAGGGGAATTTTGGGGGGGAGGAGCAGGAGAAGATAGTGAGCATAATTAGCATGAGATGTCATAACTTATCTCTAGCTCCCAACAATATCACCTTTAATTTTTTAGATCCTATGATTTCTTTTGCTGTAAAAAAGAGGTGAGGAGACTAGAATTCTCTCCTTAATGACTGCCTACAAGACATTATCCTGCCTCTGAGACCTGGGTCAGCCAGAATCACACACTGAAGTGCTTACCCCAAAACCATTTCTTTTTACTTACTGGTTCAATTTAGCCCTCTATTGACCTTAGCACCATATAGTTACATTTATGGAAGCACAAACCTAATTGTCGTAAGGGTGTAGTGTTTATTATGGTGCCCAGCTACTAGTCAGTGGTAGAATCCAGTGGCAGGCGATGTCCATTTTTACAGCAACTTAATAAAGTTTAGTGAGGAGGGACCTTATGAACATAGTCTATTGTAATACATAAAGCAGTTAACATGTACATAGCACTTTAAGGTTTGCAAAATGCTTTACATACATAATCTATGTATATTTATAATACATATGTGTATGCGTATCTATATATTTCTTTCTATCTATATCTATCTTTCTATTTGTTCATTTTTCTATATCTATCTATCTATCCACCCATCCACACACAGCTAAATGGCATAGTAGATAGAAAGCTGGACCTGAAGTCATGAAACGCTGAGTTCAAATCCAAACTCAGAAGATATTCAGTAACTGTGACCCTTCACAAGTGACTTATTCTCTGTCTGTCATACAGCAACTACCTCCTAGAGTTATTTAATGTTTGTAACACACTTTATAAACCTTAAAGTGTTATAGAAGTACTAGCTAATAAATCATTCAATAAATATTTATTAAGCACCCCCTATGTGCAAAGCACTGTGATAAATGCTGAGGATATAAAAAGAGGCAAAAGAAAGTCCCTAGCTATTATTATAATTATTATTATTAATCTCATTTGAACCTCATAACAATCCTATGAAACAGGTACTATGGGCCTTATTTTCTTCATTTTATAGATGAGGAAGTTAAAGCTGAAAGAAAGTAAGTGATTTGCTCAGAGTCTATCTGAAACAGGATTGAAACCCAGGTCTCCCTATCTCCAAATCTACCAGTCATCCTGCTGTACCACGCTAACCAACTAATGTGGTCCAAAATGGTCTAACGATTATATAGAGAACCTTGACACCAACAGAATTTTCAAAGTAAGAAACTTTCAAAGCAAGAATTTTCAGGCAAGAAAATCTGGGCTCTTTAGGGATCCCATATAGGTAGGGTACCATGATCAAGTTTGTTTTCTGGAGATAACAGCTATTTCTTCATGACCATCAAAATTCATGGAAAATAATTCAGTCCAGAAAACACGTATTTAGTCCCTAGAATTGCCAGGCACTGTGTCTACTAGGTGCCCTTATGGAATTTACATGCTTGCAAGGATTGCCATATACATGTTTCAACCAGAGGAGTCAGGCAGATTTTAAGTAAAAAATCTGATCCTGTGACAGATGGTAGTGAAGGCAGGGGGATGGGTCAGTGGGACTAACTTAGGCAGAACTGAACATTTTGTTTTTAAAAAAAATGGGAAAACTTCAACTGAAGCCATGATCCTATTTACAGAGTTCTTTGATTTTAATCACTTTTCCAGTGGTAAAGCTCAGTCATCTTTTAAGGGTCCTCTGCTGCACATGTGTATTCTCCCTGTCAAATGTGGCCCTTCTATTGCATTGTCTTCTATCTTTCCTTTCCTTTATAATTTCACAGCCCAGGGCTTCATCCAGGGCATAGTCAGCTCAACGGTTACAGCCTAGTCTTTACTAATTTCCCACCTCCTCTGTTAGTCACAGGAGTTAAAGATTTATTTTTTTGTTGTTGTTCATTAAATTATTCTTATTTTTTTTTAGCTTTCAACATTTACTTTTATAAGATTTTGAGTTCCAATTTTTTTCTCCCTCCCTTTCTCCCCTCTCTCCTTCCCAAGACAGCAAGCAATCTGATATAGGCTATACATGTACAATCATATTAAACGTATTTCCACATTAGTCATGTTGTGAAAGAAGAATCAGAACAAAAGGAAAAAATGATGAGAAAGAAAAAACAACAAGAAGAGAAAATAGTGTTCTTTGATTTGCATTCAGACTCCATAGTTCTTTCTCTGCATGTGGATAACATTTTCCATGATGAGTCTTTTGGAATTGTCTTAGATCACTGTATTGCAGAGAAGAGCTAAGTCATTCATAATTGATCACTGCACAATGTTGCTGCTACTGTGTACAATGTTCTCTTGGTTCTGAGGAGCTAAGAATTTCAAGAGGCAGGGGAACCTTTAGTGTTCATCTACTCCATGCTTCCTTTTCTCTCACCCCCCTCATTTTATAGATGGATAATGAAACCATAGCGGTTAAGTAAATTGCCCAGGGTGTGTGGGGCCAGGATTCAAACCCAGGTGCTCTGATGCCACACCCACAACCCTTTCCATTATACTCTACTGCCTTCCCTATGGTCAGTTCTGCTTTACTCTAGGACAACTGTTTTGAACATATCAACTGACAAGTCATTAAAAAAAAAATTGGCTCTATTTCCCTGATTCTTTGCTCTTACTCATCTCACCCATCCAACCAGTTCACAAACCTTTGACATTTCAACTTCCATGACATCTCTTGCATCATCAGACCATTTCTTTCACACAGCTACCACTCAAGTTCAGAACCTCTCACCTCGACTCTTGCAATAACCTCCTAGGGGGTCTTTGCCTTAGGTTTCTCTCCACTCCAATCTATCCTCGAAGGAGCTAGGTGGGTCAATAGATAGAATGCTGGACCTGGAGTCAGGATGACTGGTTGTGTGATCCTGGGCAAGTCAATTAACCTTTGTCTACCTCAGGCTCCTTAGCTGCAAAATGGGGATGATGATAGCGTCTACCTCCCAGGGTTGTTGTGAGGATCAAATGAGATAATGTTTGAAAAATGCATTTAACACAGTGCCTGGTACATAGTAGATGCTATATAAATGCTTGTTCTTTCTGTCTCTTCTTTAAAGCTCTTTATAATCTGACCTCCTATCTTTGCAGACTTATTACATGTTGCATCCTTTCCTGCATGCTATGGTCCTACCAGACTGACTTTCTTACTTTTCCTCGAATGCAGTTCATTTTCTGTCTCTATGTCTTTGTACTGAGTGTCCTCCAGGCCAAGAATATATTTTCTCTTCATCTCTGACTCTCAGAACCCCTTGTTTCCTTCAAGACTCGACTCTAGCACCATCATCTGCAAGAAACCTTTCTTGGTCCCTCCTGCTGCTAGTGACCTACTGCCCCTCCTCCCCATTACCTTGTTTTTATTTTGTATCTACTTATATATATATACATTGGCAGCTAAGTGGCACATCAGGGAGACTCATCTTCATGAATTCAAATCTAGCTTCAGATATTTACTAGCTGTGTGACCCTAGAAAAGTCATTTAACCTTGTTTGCCTCAGTTCTTCATCTGTAAAATGAGCCAGAGAAGGAAATGGCAAACCACTCTAATATCTTTGCCAGCAAAACCTCAAATGGTGGCACAAAAAGTCAGACACAACTGAAACAACTCAGCAACAACTATATGTATATATATATATAGATAGATAGATATAGATATGTATATATATGTGTATGTACACACACATTGATATACTCCCCAAAAGAATGTAAACTCCTTGAGGCCAAGAATGATTTCCCTTTTGTCTTTGTGAGTGCCTAGCACAGTGCCTACTATATGTCAGGTATTTATTAAATGCTTCTTTATTGATTGACTGATTGATTGGTTGCATCCTTGTGCAAGGCCCTGCCCTAGGTACTGTAAAGGATACAAAATGATCAGCTGAATATACAGTCCCTGCTCTCAAAGAGCTTAAAGTCTAGTATATGAGATAAAACAAAGACACATAAAAAGAAAATTAACAATATAAGAGAATTTTCACCCTACAAATGAGTTGTGCCAAAAGTTCATTTATAATCAATTTTTTGGAATATGGAATTTTCCCCAAAGAAACAACAAAATAAAAGGTGGCTAGGTTCCCAGGCCAGTTGAGAAAAGCCTATTTTTACCTAAAATATAGCTGAAATACTGCACTTTGGAATAAAAACAGTGGGAAATTATCACGGGTGGAATCACTTTTTATGTCAAGCATAATAAAACACATTTAAACATAAAAAAACATATAGCCTAGAAAAGATATGGAGTATTTTCTAACACCCTTGCAATACTACTTGTTGAACCATTAAATCATAAAATTGAATGAGAATTATTATTTTTTAAAACCTTGAATGCTGACCTTTGAGGAGAAACAGATTTAGTTAGAAGTCAAGGAGGCAGGCAGAGACATCTGTGACTCATTCTGAAGAGGACCTACTTTGGGTTACCGTCATGGGCTTTAGAAGTGAATAGTATGATTCCTTTATCAGTTCTTCGGAACTGAGGACTTTCTTTTCCTTGAAACAGCTGTGTGGCCCTAGTAGGGCCACCCTTTTTTTGGCTTGGGTCTTTGGGTCTAATGAATGCAAATGAACTTTGTTTTCACTAGAAATCCCCCACCTCCACCCCCAAATCTCTGCTTTCCAGCTGGATTCTTTCTGTCTTAATCTCACCATCTCAACCAGCCTCTCTCATTGTTTCTCTCTCTGACTCAGGTCTCAGTCTTGTGGTCTTACAGTCTATGTGCTGTGGGTTGAGGTTTCAACCAGATGCATAGTCATTGCTCAGACACAGACCTTGACCCCATCTTAACCTCTGGACTCCTCTACATCACAGGACCTCATGGCTGACACTCTCAGACTCTTGAGTGCTCATGCAGATCAAGGTCATGCGTGAGGGCTAAAGGTCACAGGGCCAGCCGAGTGATCTGGAGTACCTTGTATGTGACCCCCAGACTTAGGAGTTAGGACTAATGCCCAACTAATCCTTCTAACACACAGCTATATTCCCCTGGATCATGGGAAGTAGCTAGGGAAGGAATATAACAATAAAATAATAATTATTATTAATAAAATATATAAATATAGTTTATATATTGCCTACATGTAAATATATAATAAAATAAAATTACAAATGTAAAATAATAATAATAAAATTAAAATAGTAAAAATAATTTTCTAATATTTATGTAGAGCTTATTATGTACCAGACACTGTGTTAAGAGCTTTACAAATATTACCTCTTTCAATCCTCATAACAATCCTGGGAAATAGGAACTATGATTATCCCCGTTTTATAAATGAGGAAACTGAAGCAAACAAGGTAAGTGACTTGCCCAGGGTCACACGGTATCTGAGGCCAGATTTGAACTCAGGTACTATAGACTATAGACCTGGCACTAAATCCATAGTGCCACCTAACTTTCCCAAGTAGAGATGAGAGAAGGGAATAAGTATTTACACAGTGCCTACTATGTGCTAGACAATGTGATAAAAACTTTACAAATATTATTTCATTTGATCCTCACAACTCTGGAAGGCAGGTGCTGTTATTATTCCCATTTTACTCTTGAGGAAACTGAGCCAGACAAAGGTTAACTGACTTTCTCAGGACCACACAGCCAGTACATGTCTAAGGCAGGAGCTCAGGTCTTCCAAATTCCAGATCTAGCTCTCTACACACCTACCTGGCTAGGTATAGGTGCTCATATTGTCCATGTAGGTTACGTGTGTGTGTGTCCCCATATAATTCTCTAAATAAGGCTGTCAGGAAGATGTGAATAGACATATTTGGAATCTTGCCCACCCCTCTGTCAGGGAGGCTTTGGTTCCTGCTTAGAGGGGAGCAGGAGGCTGGGGCCATGGGGCTGGCTCACTCTTCTCTCCTCAGAGAGGGGATATTGAACTAGAATTTTTGATTGTTGGGTTCAAGCCACTCTTCTCTTAATAGGGAAAGAATGCCCCAAGACATATCTAAAAGCTTGTCTACCTTCCCACCAAAGGCTAGTACACAAAGACCAAAATATATAATGAGTAAAGCCATTTATCCAAGGTAATAGCAAATTAAAATCAGAGAAATGATACAGATTAGAATTTGCCAGAAAATAATACACAGAATGAATGAACTCTCTGATTGAGAGCAAGATATCTCAGCTCAACTGAAGGAGAGAGTCCCCATTTCACCTAAGGGGAAATTCCCAAAAACCTCTAGTGTGGCAAGCTGGAAATTGGTGACATGTCAAGCCATGATCTTCTCTATATGTTGGCTTCTTTCCAAAGCTCTTCTCTCCCTTCAGGAGCCTCTCACTAAAGAATGCCTAGAACCATGTATGTGTGCTTTCTCACAACTGGAAGCCAGGAGAAAAACTCTCCTCCCCTGGCCTCAAGCAGGTACAGAGACTTATGCAAGTGCCCAGCCATGAACCTAAGGTTACACAAGCAAAATCACCCAACACCAATACCTTTGACTCATCTGACACTTTAAGTAGTGGCTGCACCCACAGTTCACCACCTCTATGCTGGGAAAAACCGAACCGAAACTGGTCGTTGAATTTTGATGTCTTTTTGTGCCCTTTTCATTTGCATTATTGTTGGCATTGTGCATACTGTCAAACTGGCTCTGCTTTCTTCACGCTGTGTCACATTGATGCTCTCAGAAGAAGCAGGGGAAAGATTCTACTTCCACCGAAGGTGGGCACAGAGCTCTAGACCAGGGCTTCTTGAACTGTGGGTTGCAACCCCATGTGGGTCTAGTCTAGACCTACATAGACTCGTCTTTTAAGTCAAGGGAATAAATTTCACAAGGTTTTGAGATGGGGAAGACTTGGAGAGACCCAAGAGAAAGAGGAAAAACAAAAAGAGGAAGAAGGAGAAGTGGTTCACCATTTCTGGGGTAGTCTTGGTAGCTATAGCAATGAAGCAGAGGAAATGTGCCCGAGAACAGATTTTAACAATAGTGGTGCTAAGGGGTAGGAACCAAGAAACAGTTTTCCCTCTCAGGCCCACCAAGAGAAGTGAAAGTCAAGAAACTGAGCTGCAGTGTTAAAAAGCAGTCTCATACCTCGCCATTTGCTACGTTTCTTTCTATTTCTCGTATTTGCCATTTCGTGCAACAGTAAAGCAATGTTTCCTTCCACTCCGTTGTTGTCATTTGGTTGTATTTCATGACTCCACTGGCCATACTGTCCATGGGGTTTTCTTGGCAAAGATACTGGAGTGGTTTGCCATTTCCTTCTCTAGTGGATTAAGACAAACCAAGGTTAAGTGACTTAACCAGGGTCAGACAGCTACTAAGTGTTTGAGGCTGGATTTGAACTCAGGTTGTCCTGACTCAAGGCCCAATACTCTATCCACTGAGCCACCTAGCTACTTCCCACTTTGTCTAATGTGAAACTTGCCCACCCATCAATTCACTCCCCTCCAAGACACCTTATACAGAGTGTTTCAATAGTCTCAGTGCCATTTTAAGCTTTAGTAGTTAAACTACTAATGGCTTAAACTTTAAATCTTAAAATTTCACTAAAACTTTTGGGACACTTTATATAGTAAATTACATGTAACATAAATGCTTACTAAAATGGTGCAATAGAAAGAGTGTTAAACTTGGAGTTAGGAGATGTGTTCAAATCCTATATCTAAAGCTTATTAGCTGTGTGATTATAGGCAAGTCTCTTAAATCTCTCAGACCCTCAGTTTTCCTTATCTGTAAAAATATGGCCACTCCCTATTTTATAGGGTTGTTGTGAGTAGGGGAGTCTAAGAACTAAGATTTTATTATGGAGGGATCTTTTGTTGTAGAGACTCCCTCCCTCAATGCAGACCATTAATTCTTTTGTAATTTATAGTCTTAGAGAATTGTCTGGGGGCATTGAGAAATTAAATGTCCATCATCACACAGGTAGCACTCATCAAAGGTAGAATTCAAATTCAGATTTTTCTGGCACCAAAGTCAACTCTTTATCTACTATGTCATCAATTTGTAAAACTTAAAATTATATTCAAACGTGATTTTAAAAATGTTAATAAAGCTGTTTCATTAGGAACTTTCATGCTTTTATGTTATTTTTCTAACAGATGAGAAGATTGCTCTCATAGCTATATCCCAAATTCAGTCATAATTGTTATTCATTCTCTTTTGGACCTGCACCCTAGAAATATTGGGAGTGGCAGCCTCTTTTTTTTTTCAGGAGAAAAAAAAAGGATGTCCATGGATAGGTCAAGAAAGACAAGCAGGGCAGAGTGGTGGAAATTAGGATCTTCATGACTTCATGACTTCATGACTTCATGACAGTGGCAGCAAGAGAGAGAAGCAGAAGGGACCAATATCCTAAGAACTATAGGGTATGACCTGAATTAGAAGAATGAATAAAATAAGGTTCTGGGTGGGGTTGAATTTGGGGGTCATCTCCAAAAACTGGTCCTTAGGATTTGAACCAAGAAGTTGATTAACAAGAATGTTGTAACTGTTTTCAATATAACACCTCAACCCCAACAACTTTGAAACAAGAAGAAATGCATAATTATAGTAATTAAAATGGCAGTGACAACCTTGGGGGGGGGCCGAACAAGAAAAAAAATGGGTCATGAAGTAACCTTAGTTCTAATCTACACAGAACAGAGACCTATACATGTCCCCATGCCCATGTATTTGAAAAGGCTGAGGGTATTCCAGTTTGGGGGTCTGTGCAGGAGAAAATGGGACATGGCAGTAAAAGGAGAAGGGACCAATTAGTGAGGATAGGAGCCTGATACAAACCAGTAGGAATAGAAGAAAAAAATTGAGAAATAAAAAGGCCAAGAAAAGAAAGACTAGATATAAGTTTAGCTCCTAAGCAGATTAAAAAAAAACCCAGTAAAACTTGCAATGAAAGAAGGATAAATGAGCAAACATTCTAGAAAAGTCCAAAATACAATGAATATTTATTATGCTTTGAAAAAAACCCACAACGAAAAAGAAAGACAAATTTTGCAAGTTCCCCAGAAACAATAGAACAATAAAAAAAAAATTAAAGTGGCTCAAAGAAGCAATAAAACTTTTAAAAGAAAAAAAATTAGAATTAAAATTATGTTAGAAGTTAGAACTCTCAAAGAAGAAATTTTTTAAAATACCAAGTAACAGAGTAGATAACTTAGAACACAAGATAGAATATTTCCAAAACAGAGAATCTGAAAAAAAAGAAGTGAAAGAAAATTTGTCAGAAGAAAAGCAAAAGGCAACTTTGTTTTCTTAAACAAGTCCCTTTCTTATTCTTTTTTTATATGAAATGTTGGTTTGGTAAAAATTAGCAAGTTCACGTGAAAAAGAATAAAAAAATTAAAAGAATACATGAATTCTATACAAGTCAAAGTAACTGACCACGAAGACAGAATGCAAAGAAATGATTTAAAGATCACAAGTCTCCCAGAAAAACACAGTTCATAAAGCTAATAATAATAATAATAATAATAGCTGGTATTTAAATGAGTGCTTACATATGTTAACCCTTTTGGAATGGAATAAGCATTTATTAAGCACCTACTATACATCAAACACTGTGGTGAGCATTTTTACAAATATCATTTCATTTGATCCTCACAACAACTGTGTGAGATAGGTGCTATTAATATTCCCAGTTTACAGGATGAGAGAGGTCAAGTGACTTGCCTAGGGTCACATAACTTATAAGTGTCTGAGACAGGATTTGAACTGAACTCAGACCATTTGACTCCAAGTCTAGTTCTCTATCCACATCACTGGGGAGTTTCTTCTTGCTGCTAGTTAATATCATAGCTGGGACAAAAGTTTGCATCTCCTGACTTCAAGTGCAGTGTTATTTCCATAACAACATACTACAGCTCTTGTGTATTTTAACCTGAAATAGGAAATAATCTTCCTGACTTCAGCTCTGGGTAGGTAGAGACCTATGCATGGTGATTGTGGCTGCTTTTGCAAAGGGGTGCCTTGTAGGTGCCAAGCACTGACTCTCTGCTGGGAGAAACATACAGATTCAGGAAAACATGCACCCTGACCCTCAGGCCTCCCTTTAGAAAAGACACCACAGAAATTCAAATCATTTTTTATTAAAAGTTTCTAAAGCAGGAGAGAAGGGGAACACCTTGGAATGTTTCTCTTCTTCTAGTCCTGGCCCTTTGACCCACATTCCATCTCAAGCTAGAAGAAAGGAAAAAGCAGAGGCATAAATGGTAGGGAGAGTGAAAGTGGAAGGAGGAAGGGGTCCTGGGGAGTACCTACTCAGAATTGGGGCAATGTGATATAGTAGAAATAATAATAATAATAATAATAATCATTTAGTACTTACAAAGTACCTTCTCATTTGAGCCTGACAACAAACAACTTCTGTGAGGTAGATTTTATTTATTATCCCATTTTACAAATGAGGAAACTGAGGCTCAGAGAGGTCAAGTGATTTGCCCTTGATTATACAAGTAGCAAGAATCAGAGGCAGTTTCAAAGCCCAATCTTCCTTACTCCAAATCTATCACTCTATCCATTACATCACACTAGAATGAGTGATAGGAGACTTTGATACTAGTCTAGCTCTGCCACTAACTAGCTATCTAACTAGTTAATTAGACTAACTAGCTTCTTTGTATAAATCATTGCCCCTCTTCAGACCTGAGGTGCCTAGGTGGCACAGGGGATAGAGCAGCGGGACAGGAGTCAGGAAGACCTGAGTTCCAATCTGGCCTCAGACACTGACTAGTTGTATAACCCTGGGCCAGTCACTTAACCTCTTTTTCCCTCAGTTTCCTAATCTGTAAAATGAGTTGGAGAAGGCAGTGGCAAACCACTTCAGTATCTCTGCCAAGAAAGCCCCAAATGGGGCCACAAAGTCAGACATAACTGAAAAATGAATGACTCAACACCAACAAACTTCAGACCTCAGTTTCCTGATCTGTCAAATTAGTGGGTTGAGCTAGATGACGTCCAAGACCCTTTCTAGCTCTCATGCTCTCTGACCCTTTGCTATCTAAAGCACAGGATCATTGTTTCCTTTCACATCCTTGGCCAGTCCATTCATCCCAAGGACAAGCTACTGATGGTTCAAACCCTATTGCAATTTTCTCCTAAGTAGTCTTCTTTCTTCCTGTTTATTCCTTCTCCAGTTCATCCTCCACACAATAGTCCTAACAATCTTTCTAATGTATAACTATGACTGTGTCAGTTCCATACCCAAAACCTTTCCATTGCCTACAAAATAGATGAGAAACTTCACACTCTAGGATTCAAGATCCTCCATGAACTGACTCTAACCTACCTGCTCAGCCTTGTCTCATACTATTTATCTCCCTTCTCCATTCCTGCTGACTCGGATTATTCTCCATCCCTGTTGTTGTCCTGTCCTCTCATATTTTATGCCTTTGATCAATGTCCCCTGTGCATGGAATGGACTCTCCTTTCGATCTTTTCCATTTGTTGAAGTTCCTACGTTTGTTCAAGGCATAATTCAGTTGCCACCTCTCCCCTGAAGTCTTCTTCGACATCTCCTCCCCCTGGAAGTCACTGAAACTATTGGAGCCTTACTTTCCTCATCCGTAAAGTGGCGATAAGAATACCACTTTACCTACCTCACAGGATGGTTGTGAAGATCAAATGGGATAAAAGACATGAAAGCACTTTAAAAACCATGAAACCCTATATAGTAAGTAAGCTATTACTGTTTTTATTATTATTGCTGTTATCTTCTTCTCTTCAATGGAGTTCACTTAGAAACTATATTATTAATTTCATTTTTCTCTTCTTTTTCCATCTCTTTCTTCTTCTCCTCCTCCTTCTTCAGAGATGCCTACTATTGGTCTCCTAAAAGTTAACAAAAGGTAAAAAACAGACTAAGGAGCCTTATTTTGAGGCTGTCATTTGAGGTGAGGTTGATAGTACTCTCATATCCCCCAGCTGTCCATTTAGGAAGGCTGCTTTCCTAATGCAGGTACCAACCAGTCACCCCCAAACAATAGAAATATATTGTGGGAGGTGGAAAGGCCAATTTCTTAGCTAAGAACAATTCACTCTGGAGGTGGGAAGGGAAATTTCCCATAAATGAGAGAATGTGTCATATATGTTTTCTTCCACAATCCTTAGTATAATACAATGCCTTTCACATAGAAGGTGTTTATTTGTTCTTTGAAAAACTAAATAGATAACTGAGAAAAGTCCCAGCTGATTAAAATTGTTCCTATTTGTTATGACAAGAGGTTAGTAACATACATTGGAGTTTGGCTAGAAATTTATTTTGGGCAAATCTAGTCTATTGGAGGCACAGAAAGGAATTATCTTGTCAAATTAGCTAGAAGACAGTGGAAAATCCTCTAGGTCAGAGCGTCAGCTGAAAGGTAAGGACTTGGTTTGTGTTTATATAGCACCAACATGACTAGTATTAAAAGTGAAAAATTCACTCCAGCTCTGTGTACAAGATCTCATTTCCATGGATGAATATTCGGGCATGAGAAGAAAGAGGTTGTAAGTTGATGGAAGGAAAAAAATGTGAATGGTGATTGGAAAACTTTGGAATTGTAAAGGGTAGGGATTGAATTTGGGGAGGGAAAGTATGGGAAGACTCAAGAAGAGGTTGAAGGAGGAGAATGGAAAGGACTCAAACTAAAGGAGGAGAAGGAAGGGAAAGGCAAGGGTTAAAGGAAAAGGGCAAGAGAGAAGGACAAATCAAGTTCAAGGAAATGGATGAGAAGAAGGATGCAAATAGCAGTCCTAGAAGAGAAGAAGGAAGAAGAAGAGAAAGAGAACATGAAGGAGAAGGACAAGATAGTTGGTAAGAAAGATAAGTTGGTAAGACAAGGTAAAAGGTTAGTGAGAAAAGAAAGAAAATTGGGCAAGACTGTCAAGACTGGAAGGTGATAATAAGGTGAGGCAAGAATAAGTCCAGAGTTTATGATAGGATCATAGATTTAGAGCAGAAAGTGCCTTGGAGGATATGGCGTCCATTTTATAGGTGAGGAAACTGAGGCCCAGAAAGATGAAGTGACAAGGTCACTCAGGAAGTGGGTATCAAAGGCAGAATTTGAACTTGGGTCTTTTCATTTCAGAGCCAGAACTCTTCCCATGATGCCCATAAGCAACTTGCTAAAGTGCCGTGTCCAAGTGACTGCTAATAATGGGACATGTTCAGGCTGATCCTGGTTCCTAGAAGAGGTCAAGGGGTGTGAGGCACATCTCCTTACTGTTCAGATTCTGCCTTATCCAACTTTTCCTCACCTAGGAGAGCAACCCACTAACCCTCTGAATGAGGAACTCCAGAAACCAAGTCCTATAGCTTTCCCCTCAGGGAAGTTAATCCATTCCAATTTGTCACTGTGCCCTGGATAGGAGCTGTTCTGATTGGGGAAGAGAGGGGTAGAGTAAATGAAAATTCACTGAACGAACTCCATAGCTAGGGGATTGCAGATGATGATTCATATCCCATCCAACCTCACCTAGGAGACCTGTGCCTCTGTAGTACAATAAACTTACCCTGCCACCATGTTGTCTCCTTCCAACCCTCCTCCTTCTTGCTCTTGATCTGCAAACAACCAGTAAATCGACAATACCATTGCTACTGGAAAAGATTTGACAAGTGGCTGCCCATTGGCTCCACTTACATTCCCTGTAGTTCCCCAAACTAACTCTCTTTCCTGGCCCTCATTGCTCTGAATGTACTATATGTATGTACCTCCTCCCAGCACATAGTAGGCACTTAATTATTGTATGTCCATTCATTTATTCATTGATTCAAGTCATCAGAGAATCATTATATATTCTTTTTTTTAATGGAAGGAGGATTTCAATGTAAAAATAAAAGAGGGGAAGCTTGGCATTGTAGACAGAATCCTTTGCTTAGATCCTGGAAGACCTAAGTTCAAATTCCACCTCAGCCACATTAGATGTGTGACCTTAAGCAAATCACTTAACCTCTATATCCCTTGGTTTCTTCATCTGCAAAATAAGGGGGCTGGACTTGAGGTTCTCTAAGGTCCCTTTTGGCTCTAACTTTATGGTCCTTTGAAAAAAAAGAGTCAGAGAAGAATTCTGACTTGTGTTGGGCATTTGAAGGCAGGAAGGATGTCATACAGAGAAGAAGGAGGATGATATCGGAACCATTGGAACTAAGACGTTGTTATCAGACTCTTCCCAAAGAGGAAGAAGCTCTCCACTCTGAAGCAGCTACTCTTCCACTAAGGACCCACTTCTCATTGGTGTCAGGTGAGAGACCGTCCAATAGGGGTCAGAGGAAGAAGGGACTCCATTGTGCCTCATTGCCTTCTTACCCTGCAAGATCACCCTGACCCTGTGGCCTCTTTCTCTTATGAACCCAGAAGTGCCCAGGCTGACCATTCTCACTCCTTGACTCTGCTCTTGACTTTCTGGACTTCTCTACTACGCCCCTATGTTGGTGTCTCATTTCCCTTTCCCCCAATTTCTTAGCTCCCCATTAGGTGTCATCTCATTCTCCTCTTAGAATGTAGGCTCTTTGAGGGCAGGCTTTCTTTTTGCTTATATTTCTATCCCCAGTACTTAGCACAGTGCCCAACACATAGTAGGTGCTTTCTAAAAGCTTGTTGACCTGATTAGTAGTGGCAGTTGGTAGATCCCTGCTGAAGGCTACTGACACACCTGTTTGTTACTCTAATAAACAACAGAGAGGTCTATTTACCTGAGGTGTGTTGCCAAGATGTGACATTGAGAATGTCTCAATATTTGGCAAATAAGATGACTACTACCCATAACTGGCGATTCAGATGTGTATAAATGATACTGCCTGAAAGAACTTGGAAAACATTGCTAAAAATTACATTGTCTTGGGCAAGAAGCTTAGAGCCACATGTGCTTTTCTCATCGATATTACCCATAGAAGGCAAGGGATTCAGAAGAGAAAGGCAAATGTCCTGGAAAAAAATTGCAGAAATTCACTGGGAGCTCCCCTTTCTTCCTCACTCCTTTTCTCACATCACTCAGATAACTTTCTCCTCTATATGCTTCCTCACTCCTCTTTCTCATGAAGAGATGACCCATTTTGCCAAGGCCAACCATTTTCCGTTCACCCTTGATTCCATCCCTTCCTATCTTCTCTAGCAGTCTGCCTCTGTTATCATTCCTACTGTCTCTCTTATCTTCATTCTCTTCTTATCTATTGGCTCTTTCTCCACTTCCTACCAACATGCCCATATTTCCCCATCCTTAAAAACCCTTATTTAATCTAACCATCCCTGTGAGCTATTGTCCTATATATATATATATCTCTTCTCCCCTTCCTACTTATACTCCTTGAGAAAGTCATATACATTGCGTGCCTCAACATCCTCTATTCTTCCTTTCCTCTGCAATCTGGCTTCTGATTTCAACATTCAACTGAAATTGTTCTCTCCAAAATTACCAATGATCTCTTAACTGCTAAATCTGATGTTTTATCAATTCTCATCCTGCTTGATATCACTGAGCACTTGACCCTACTGGTACCTTTTCCTGGATTCTCTTTTCTAGATTTTTAAGACACTGGTCTCTCCTGGATCTTCTAACAGTCTGACTCCTTCCCAGTATCCTCTGCTGAGTTTTCATCCATGTCAAACTCGCTAACCATGGAAGTTCTGATCCTTCTTCTCTTTTTGCTCTATATCATATTGATTGATGATCCCTTCAGCTCCCAAGGGTTCAGTTATCATCTCTATGTGGATGATTCCCAGATCTATAGATCCCAACCTCATCTCTTTCCTGAGCTCTAATTCTATATCACCAACTGCCTTTTGGACATCTCAAACTGGTTGTCCCATGGGCATCTCAAACTAAATCCAACATCTTCAAAGCAAAACTCTTGAAATCCAAATCTCATTCTCAGGTACCATCTTCTTAGCCAGATGTTTACTTCCCAAATCAGTCAAGTCAATCAACCAGCATGTATTAAGTAATTATTATCTTTCTTCCCAAACTCTCCTCTCTTCTAAACTTCCCTATTATCATCAAGGGCATTAACATCCTTCCAAGCTTGAAACCTCTGGCTCATCCTTGAGTCATCATTTTCACTCCATGTATCCAATTTGTTGTTAAATCTTGTTGTTTCAACCTTCAAAACATCTCCTTGGTGCTTCCCCTTCTCTCCTCTCACAAAGCCCACATTAGTTCAGACCCACATCTCCTCATTCTTGGACTGTTGAACAACTCTCTCCCCATCCCATTCCATGGTTCACCCAGCTGTTAATGTGATTTTCTTAATGCACAGATATAGCCATGTCACCTCCTTGATTGATGAGCCCTAGTGCCTCCCTGTCACCTCCGGGATAAGATGTAAACTCATCTGTTTGACACTTAAAGCTCTTCTCAACCTGTCCCCTTCCTACATTTCTAGTCTTTTACTTTACTCTCCTCCATGCACTCTACAATTCTGTTACACTGCCCTGCTTGCTGCTTCTCTACTGCAACACTCTACCTTCTGTCTCCATGGCTCTGCACTGGTTATTCCCAATGCCTCGAATTCTCTCCCTCTTGCCTTCACCTCTTAGCTTCTTTCAAGATTTAGCTCAAATACACCTTCTGTAATAGATCTTTTCTAGTTATTCAAGCTGCTAATGCCTTCCCCTTTCAAATTACCTTCATATATTATGTATAAAGTTCATATATACCTAGTTATTTACATGTTGTCTCTCTCACTAGAATGTGAGCATCTTGAAGGCAAGAACTATTTATGCCTGCTTTTTTGGGTACCCTCGATGCTTAGAACAATTTCTGGCACATATTAAGTACTTAATAAATGCTGGTTGATTGACTTGACTGGTTTGGGAAGTAAACATCTGGCTAAGAAGATGGTGTCTGAGAATGAGATTTGGATTTCAAGTCTATGACTGAAAACAGAAATTACATGTAGCTAACCAAGGATGGAATATTACTAACTAGGGTTGCTACCACTGTATTTGCCTGGAGACTTGAAAATCTAGTCAAAAAAGCTTTACCCTGAAAAGGAAGAAGAAAAATAACTAAGTATATCCATAAAGAGAGGTAGCATAGAAAATAGCCACAATGTAGGCAGATGAATTGTTTTTCAGTCATGTCCGACTCTTCATGACCCCCATTTGGGGTTTTCTTGGCAAAGATAAATGGAGTGGTTTGCCATTTCCTTCTCCAGCTCATTTTACAAATGAAGAAGCTGAGGCAAAAAGGTTTGTGACTTGCCCAGGGTCACACAGATAATAAGTGTCTGAGGCCAGATTTGAACTTAGGATGATGTATCTTCCTGACTCGGGGCCCAGTACTCCATCCACTGTGTTACCTAGGGAACAGTAAAATCTTTTCCTAGGTAAAGAAAAGAAAGAAAAAGAAAAAAAAAGGAAAGAGATGGAATGTGCAAATTACAAGCCAGTGAACTTGACTTTGATTCTTGGTAAAAGTTGTAGGTTATACTACAAAGGAATGGTTGGTGAAAAATTGAAAATCAAATGATGATCACAAAAAAAAAATCACTATGACTTCATTAAGAACAGGTTATGGTAAACTAATTTCATTTTTTGAATATGGTTACTAAACTGTTAGGTCAGGGTAATTGTGTAGCTAGAATTTACCAAAACTACACCATTCTCCTGCTCAAGAAGCTTCATTGGCTTCCCATTGCCTCTTAGAATAAAATAAAAGCTTCTCTTTGGGGCATTAAAAGCCCCTCATAGTATGGTTCCAGCCTATCTTCCTGAGCTTAATATACAATATGCCCCTTTGTGCATTGTACATTCCAGTCAAACTGGCTTACTTGCCATTCCTAGTTCATGACATTCCATCTTCTGCCTCTGACTATACAGAATGTCTCCCATGCCTAGAATGCTGTCCCTCATTACTCTTTGCTATGAGACCATAACTCTTCTGGAAGGCTTAACTGAAAGGTCTGACAAGAAACCTTGTCTGATTCCCCCACCTATTAATGTCTCCCTCAATTGCTTTGTATTTATCTCGTATTTACTTATCTATGTACATTTGTATGTGCCCAGTAGAATGTTGACTCCTTGAGGAGCTGACTATCTTGTTATTGTCTGTATAACCATAATGCCTAGTATGGTGTTTGGTATACAGTAAGCACTCAATACATACTTCTTAAATTCAATTGGATTGAATCAGTCTCTCAAACTTATCCTATGGAAAAGTCAGAGATACGTGGGCTAGATGAAAATATAATTAGGTAGAGTTTTCTTTTCTTTCTTTCTTTTTTTTTTTGGTGAGGAGGTCACTGGGGTTAAGTGACTTGCCCAGAGAACAGCAAGTAAGTGTCAAGTGTCTGAGGTCGGATTTGAACTCAGGTCCCCATGACTCCAAGGCCAGAGCTTTATCCACTGTGCCATCTAACTGCCCCCATAATTAGGTAGAGTTGAAATGGGTTAAATCACTGGACTCAAAGTAATTTGCATGTTTCCATGTTAACTTGGAAGTGAGTCTCCAGTGGAATACCCTGGAGATCTGTGATTGGGCCTGGGCCATTTAATATTTATATTAATGATTTAGATAAAGGTATAGGTGGCATGTTTTATGAAATTTTTAGATGATACAAAGCTAGAAGGAGTAGTTAACTCACTGGACAAAATTCAGAAAGATCTTGAGGGGCTAGAATATTGGGCTGAATCTCACAGGACAGAATTGAATAGGGATATATGTGATGTCTTATGCTCAGGTTCAGGAAATGAACTTGACAAGTATAAGATGGGGGTGGTGGGCTTCCACAGCAGTTCATCTGAAAAATAGCTGGGGACTTCAGTAAATTGCAAGCTTAACATGAGTCAGAAGTGGAGGATGGTAGCAAAGCATGCTGTTGGAAATTTCATAGAATCAAGAAAGGCAGAATATCTAGGACTAGGGAGGTGATAATCCTGCTGTATTCTACCCTGGTTAGACCACATCTGGAGTGTTATGTTCACTTTTGGGAACTACATTTTAGGAAAGGAATTCTTCAGCTAGAGCGCATCCAACAGAAAACAAACAGGATGCTGAAGAGCGTTGAGTTCTTGCCATAGGAGGGCTGAGTAAAGGAACTGGAGATGTTTGGCTCCCTAAGGGGAGGATCTGTCTTTTGCCTGGATCCCCACACTTAGCACAGCGCTTGGCACAAAGTAGGTGCTGAATAAAAGCTTATTGTCTGACTGGTATCAGAATGAATTAATATCCTATTTCACTCTAAGAAATGGCGGCTATGAGGAATTCAGTGAAACATGGGGAGACTTGTATGAATTAGTGAAAAAAGGAGAATACAGAATCAGGAGAACAAACATGTAATTTACAAAATATGTAAAGGAAAACAACAGTAAAAGCTGCTGAACTTGGAATAACTAAAAACCAATCTTGGTCCCAGAGAACAAATGATGAAACATACGTCCCTCCTCTTGCCAGACAAATGGGAGATAGCTTCTGACAGTACAGGCTGCCTGCATTCAGCTATCTCTGGATGGGTTGTTTTTGCTTAACTGTTTTTCCTCTGTCACAAGGGAGGGTTCCATGTGGGCTTATAAAAAAAATTGTTGTGGCATAAAATCAAATTTTTGTTAATATTGTTGTTCAGTTATTTTTAGTTATGTCCTGCTCTTTGTGACTTCATTTGGGGTTTTGTTGGCAGAGATACTAGAGTGGTTTGTCATTTCCTTCTCCAGCTCATTTTACAGGTGAGGAAACTGAGGCAAACAGGGTTAAGTTGCCCAGGGTTACACAGCTACTAAGTGTCTGAGGCCAGATTTGAACTTGAGTCTTCCTGACTTCAGGCCCAGTGCTCTGTCTGTTGCACTAACTAGTTGAACCCAAACCAAATTAACATCTATAAAATTAAATGATTTTTTTCTTTAAAAAAAAAAGGAGCAAATATATTTCAGCCTCAAAGTGAGTACCTGGTTTACTGTTACCTTCAGGATCAAATATAAAATCCTATTTGGCTTTTAAAGCCCTTCATAGTGTGGCCTTTTCCTACCTTCCTGGTCTTTTTATACTTTCAGTCCCTTCCTCATCCTTGGAGATCTGTGATGCTAGCCTCTTCTGTCTTCCTCTCATACAGTACCCCATCTCCTCACTTATATTCTCTATTCCCCATGCTTGGAACTCTATCTTACGTTATTTCCATCTTCTGGCTTCCCCTGGTTTCCTTCTAGTCTCAGATAAAGTCCACCTACACAAAGCTTTTCCAAATCATTCATCTTATCCTGTTTGTACGTTGTTTGCATGTTGTCTCTCCCATTCAACTCTGAGTGAGCTCCTTGAGAGCAGGGACTGTTTTATTTAATTTTTTGTTCTTCCCTCTTTCTATCACCAGCACTCAGCGTGGTGCCTGGTATATAGTAGGTACTTAATAAATTTATATTGACCGATTGAGTTTATCAATCACAAAACCTCAGTTGAGTGAGAGTAGGCCAGTCTGGCCAATTGGTTTTCAAATGAAACATCAGCTTTCAAGATGCAGAATTTCCTCTCTCTTCTGAGTACACTGAGGAGATTCTCATATGAGCTTTATGTTCTCCCTGACAAATGTGACCAGAGACAAATGACACTAGGCAAGACACAAGCCAGAGAGACACATATTCACTTAAGGGGGTTGCCAGAATTGGAGAGGATGCTCTGTACGAAGTCTAAAAGAAGAATTCTCTATTGATGGTGAAGTTCCCCTGATATTTCTGATTGTAGATGACCGTATACTGATTGTAGAGAATGCTGGAATACCACAAAGGATGAGGTTGTCGGGGCCTCCTGGTCCATTTTGGTCTGAAATGGACACCCAGAGGCAAACTCAGCTGCCCAGGATTCAGAGATAGTGTACTAGATGAAACCAGCGCTCCCAGTCTCTCAGCATTGCTTCTGTGCTTGGGCTTGTCCTGGGAGGAGAGCATCACTAAGGACAGGCCAGCCAAGACCCTGTTTCCACATTCACACTTTTCCCGAACAGGAGAAGGAAATCAAGGCTAAGCCTCATGGCATCCAGGCACTCCCTGTTCTCAAGTTACCTGTCAGGCCATTCCTGAATGTAGCATTCAAGGTCTCAAGTCTTCAGCATTCACACTTGCCCATATGGATGGTCTCAGGTCACTTCCCAGAAATATTGCCATAGCATGGGTGGTCTGGCCTTTATCTATCTTCTGTCCATACTGCACCTCCTTAGACTTGTTCCCATGCTGCCAAGGGCTCAAACCCTCAAACTATAGGCAGGAGGAAGCAACATGTCATAACACATATAGCACTTGACCTGCAGTCAGGAGGAGATGGGTTCCAATCCTGTCTTAGACACTTAGTGACTATATTGGGCTACTTGCTGTGCCTTACACCCAGCACACCATCTCCCATCCCTGTGACCTTATATATCTGGGATGCTGTCCCTCACAACCTCCTCTCACTTCCTTTAAGACTCAGCTCAAATGTCACCTGCTCCAGTAGGCCTTTCCTGGTCCTCCCCCTCTTCCCCGCCCTGTTCTGTATTGCCATCCTCTCTAAGGTTACCTTCATCACCTCTATATTTAGATTCTGATTTATATATTGGGATTACCACAAAACACATACCTATACATAATACTGTCTATGTAATTATATGTGTTTTAAACACACATATTTTTAACATCAATATTTTCTCAATAATTCTGTATGTCTGCAAATCATGGAACACCATGATCTCAGAAGAATCATCAGTATTGTAAGTGATTCAAAGGGCAATGGCAAAGATATGTGGTGTGTACAATTTGACTATAGTTTAGTGGCAGTATTGACTTGCATGGAAGTAGAAAAGGGATGAAAGATATCACCTATGACATCTATTTTTTGGAAAAGGATGTGGCCCAGTTGGATAGTAAGAGTGAGGAATAGCGGGTGAATCACCCAGTCTGTTGTTCTTGTGGAAAAGATGGAAAGATATGGGCTAGATGAAAATATAGGTAAATAAGTAATATAAAATGAAATAAATAATATAAAATATAATTTAATAGTATAATATAATTAAAATGTGATATAATATACATTTCCTTAGTGGACTCAGAAAGTCATTAATGTTTTCCTAGCACTGTTACCTCTGAAATAGAATATAATCAATAAATATTTATTAAGTGCTTACTATGGCCCAAGCAGCTAGGTGGCACATTGGATAGAATGCTGGGCATGGAGTCAGGAAGACTCATCTTCCTGAGTTCAAATCTGGCCTCTGACATTCACTAGCTGTGTGACCTTGAGCAAGTCACTTAACCCTGTTTGCTTTAGTTTCCTCATCTGGAAAATGAGATAGAGAAGGAAATGGCAAACCACTCCAATATCTTTACCTTGAAAGGGTTCATGAAGAGTCAGACACGACTGAAAAATGACTAAATAACAAATGTCACAAGCACTGTGCTAAGTACTGGGGATGAAGATAAGAAAAAGACAGTGCCTGTCCTCAAGAAGCTTATAATCTAATGGAGGAAGATACTATAGAGATGAAAAATAGGAGGGAGGGACACCATTGGGTACCCAGTGGATGTTTTTGGAGTCGAAACCAAGCAGAGGGCTGATGACAAATGAAGTTAGCTTGACAATTCTGAGCCTTCTATTAAGACAACCCATGATGAGAATGATACAAGATGAGAAAGGTACATGAGTCCCTTTTTCTCTGCCCCCCCCCGAAGGGATACCCCTATCAATGACAGCACAGATCCAATGAAGCATTTATCCCTTCTAAGCTCCATCCAAATCTATGGAAACTCCCTTTTTTCTGAATGATTTGAGGTTGTTCCACATTCCACACACAGACCACTTTGGGAGCAAAAAACTTTGCATTCAGACAAAATACAGTTGCTTAAAACAAAGCAGAAATCCATCAGGTCAAATTCAGTTCAAACAAGTTAAAACACACGCTCACAGACACAAACACATGGACACGCACGCACACACAACCTACTTTTTGGGAATACATTCAACAGTGCTTTTCCAGACCAGTTGTCTTGTACATGTTATCCTCTGTCTCCATAGACCAAGACTGCATGATTTTAAGCAGAGCATGTTGTGTCTTCAGCCTTTCGTTTGGAGAGATCACCCCCCTAACGCTAATGGCCTGCAGCTGAGCAACTTGAGGCAGGAGCTTTGGGCCCAATCAGATCAGGAAGCCAGAATGGCAGCTTGGCTGAGAGCAGGATTAGAGCGTTTCTGAAGGCGATCTGCTGCCTGGAGGCTTGGGAGAGGGAGAAGGAGGCAGAGAAAGGAAAAGAAGGGGTGGGGAGAGAGAGAGAAAAAAAGACAGAGAGACAGATAATCAGAGAGAGACAGAGAGAAAGACAAAGACAGAGACAGACAAATAGAGGGACCCTACTGCCCTTACAAACGGCCTTGCAGCCTAACGCAGGACACACAGATGAGTGCTCCAGCTGGAAGAACCTTAGAGATCATCCTCATTTTATGCATGAGGAAACTGAGACCTCGAAATGTTGAATTGACTTACCCAAGATCACTTGGCCAGTTAGCAGGAACGCAAAACTGGATCTTCGTAGTCAGTGTGACATCATAGCATTATTTCCTAAAGCTTGTCAGGCCAATTTGGGCAATAGTAGCCAGAAATTCATATGTATGAACACATATATGTGCAAGTCTCGGTGTATGTACAAGTGTATATATACACATATGCTCATGTGTCTACACATACATGTATACATGTGTATAGAGGTACATGTGCATAAGCCTATGTATGTATGTCTCTGTGTAGACTTACATGTATGTATGCATGCATGCATGCATATGTATATACATACTCATACGTATATATACATTTGCGTACATGCACATGTACACACATATATCATACATCCATACATGCACACATATACATAGTCTGAAAGGGACCTCAGAGGCCATCTAGTACAGCCTCCCTTCCGTTTTACAAGTGAGGAAACTGAGGCCCAAAGAAATTAAGTGACTTGCTCAGGGTCATATAGGTAATGGCCAATCAATCAACCAGCATTTAACAAGTCATCGCTATGTACTGGGATACTTTGCAAAACACTGAGGATACAAAGAAAGGTAAAAACATGGTCTTTGCTCTCAAAGGGGTCCTATTCTGAAGGGGAAGTTAATGTCCAAATAACTATGTACTTCCACAATGTATTCAGAGCAAATGAAGCATCGCCTTGGAGTGAAGGCACTACTGGGGGGCTGGAGGAAGAAAGTCCTCCTGCAGAAGGTGGGATTTGAACTGAGTCTTGAAGGAGGCCAGGGGCTCGGATGAGGAGGGAGAGTGTTCCAGGCATGGAGGACCGACGATGCAATTGCAGGGAGGTGGGGAGCGTTCTAGGAACAGCAAGTAAGTGAGAGAGGTAGAATTTGAATCTGGGTTGTCTGACTCCAAGTCCTTTGTTCTTTTCCGTTACTATCACTTTACATTTCCAGGGCATGCAGGTTACTGCTGCTCCTTCTCTCTTATGTTAAAACATTGGGTTTCCTCATTTGTATGGTATGGTCCAGTGGAAAGATTGCTGGCTCTGACGTCAGAGGATTCATATACCACCTTTAATGACAGCTAGCTGTGTGATCTGAGACAAGTGATTGGGCCTTGTTTTCCTCATCTGTAAAATGGGTGAGTTGAACTGGATGTCCTCTGAAGTCTCTGCCAGATCTAGGTTTATGACTCCATTATCCTATGATCCAATCCAACCCCTGAGAAGCACATCACAGTTGAAATTGGAATTGCTAGGGAGTGGGTCAAGGAAATTAAGGAAGAAGGTGTAGGGAATGAAAGGGTAATACGGCAGAGGGAAAGGGCGCTGAACTTATGGCCAAAAGACCAAAGCTTGAATCCAGGCTCAGGAAGAACATGTTTAGATCGAATCAATCAGAACAAGAGTGCTGCTAGGGCCTGTACACCTCCTTGGATCAATCAAATCCATTGTGTGAGGGATTGGGTCCCACTGTAAGCAATTTGTATAAGAGGAAGAAGCCATTTTAGAACCAGGAGGAAAGATTATAAGCATCTGGATTTAAGAAGCCGGAACAAACAAGGAGCAAAGAGAGGCCTGAGATATGGTGGAGAGGGGAGACAGAGAAGAGAGTTGTTGGCTCTGTCGGTATCCAAGGGAAGTCCTAAGATTAGAATAGTTCTCTCCCCAATTTTCCCTCTAGATTCCTGTCTATCCACAGATACTATACAATATAATCTGCTGTTTCATTCATTATCCAGATGTTTCTAGTTAGCTGAATTTTGCCTTGGCCACAAAGAGTCCATAAGCTAACTAGAGAGAGATATAAATGTAAAATTAGACAGAAAGCCCAGCTTCTGCCTAGGTATTAGGAATTTTCCTAGGTGGGCCCTCAGGCAATTATGAATGAACTTAGAACTTTCCATCTAAAATAAACTCCCTAAAGCCAAAGAGGAATGAACCAAATGGAATTCAGGGACCATTATATTGCCCCTAGGCTTAAAATAAACTAATTGTTCTCACAGGTTGTTACAAATTAGGTACTAATTTGTAAATTATTTGGGATAATTTTTCTTAATTGATTAATTGTCAATTTATGGAAGTTGATATCATAAGAAGCTACTTCTAGACTACTTCTAGACTGTGTTCTCCAGGCCAAGGCTATTTTCCTTACCATTTCCTAGATGTCCATGGGAGGCAAGCTTCCACAACTCAAATAGCAATGTGGCTTTGGAATTATCCACCCTGGAAGAAGCCTAGACATAGGCTTTACCTAAACTTTATTAGAGGATTCCCCCAGAGCAAAATTCCAGGGTGGGCAACAGCCAAAAAGAGAAAATGAAGGCTTTGGGTAAGGCTCCCAGGATTGAATTTAGAGTACTTGCTGAGGGTGGGGAAGGCCACGGGTGATATGATGTTTATTTATTTACTGAATAGAGTTGATTACCTATCAAACCCCTAATGCTATTTCTTCCACAGCTGGTTGGGACCACATATTTGCTAGTCCATGAGGAACTTTCCAGGTTCCTAATGGCCACCCCAGTAAGATTGCAATTCACTGGGGATTTCATTAAGCAAAATTCCCCAGGAAATTTCAACAGAGGTGTTCCTGGAGCCAAAACCCTAGTGGCTCTTTGGCCCAAATAGAAAGCCCAGCCGCTGCATGACTTCCCACACAACTCACTCTATGCGTTTCTAGTCTCACATGATTCAATGAACACATTGTTCTCTCCAGTGGCAAACCATCCTTAAAATCAGAGGATTGCAGGAGATTCTCACGAATGTATGAATTGGATAGGATTATCCCCTCCAACCTTGCCCACCACACAGTGTGAGAAAGTTTCCGTGATTCTGATTTCATAGGATTATAGATTTTGAACTGAAAAGGGACCTCAAAAACCATTTAGTCCAACCCTGTCTGTCACTTTATAGATAAAGCAACTAAGCCTGTAGAGGTTAAATGATTTGCCCAGAGTCACACAGACATTAAGTACCAGAAAGTGGGTTGGACCTCAGGTCCCCTGACTTGAGAAGCATTACTCTTCCCTGAATTACTGAACTTACTAAACATCGGGAAACCAGCCTATCTTTATTTTGTTCTAGAAAACTCAACTTCGTTGATCACTGGTAAACAAAACAAAACAAAATTGAATTTGCTTTTACTCTTTTTTTGTTTCATCTTTGTAAAGGAGCGTCCCTAAACAATGACCAGCCAGGCCATCATGACAGACATCGGCAGCTGACTGCTTTCCCCACTTCACTACACTATATCAGGCCTTATTTCTTAAGGTTTTATGATCAGTTGTCATGGTGTAAAATTAACTTTTCCTTTCTCACCTTAGTCCTTCTGAAAAGGATCATAGGATCAGAGATTTAGAGCTGTAAGGGACCTTGGAGGTCATGAATCAATCAATCACCAGCATTTATTAGGCTGATTACTATGTGCTAGGCACTGTTAGGTTCTAGGGATTTAGAAACAACAAAGTTCCTGCCTTCAAGGAGCTTATATTCTATTAAATAAGTGATTTGGTTTCCAAAAATTCATCTGGGGTCCCTTAACCTAACCTTTGTTTTATGGTTTTCTGCTAGTACACTGATGGGGTCATTTCTATTTAATACCATAATTTCTTTGAGAGGCTGCATATTAAAGAGAGCTGAACTTGAAATCAGGAAGGAACTGGTTTCGAATCCTGCCTCTGATTCTTACTAGTTGTGTAACCGTGGGCAAGTTACTTAAAATCTCTGAGCCTCATCTATAAGATGGGAGGTAATGATATCTATGACCTATTTCACAATATTTTTGAAAGAATCAAAGAGGTGAATTATTTGAACTCGCATAAAAATACCAACTTTTATTCTTCATTTTTCAAATGAAAGGAGCTCTCTGAACTAACTCTCACTTGAAATCAGAATAACCAAATACTTGAAAGGATCCCTTCAACTATGCAAATCACAACCCATGCCTGCCTGCCCATCACTTGTACTAATCTTGTGCTTGTCTTCAAGTAAGTCTCTACGAAGGACTCACTCAACGTGCTGGAGGGAAAGGGGGAAACTTAGCTGGTTTTTTTCTGTCATTTTTCTTGAGCTTTTATAAAATATTTCCTTGTATTTAATTGTACAAATTTGCACTTTGATCAAGAGATAAATGTCTCTTTTTAAGTGTAACTTTAAAGAGATCCAAAGAAATGTCTACAACTAGTTGGGAGGTTTCTTCTTCTTCTTCTTCTTCTTCTTCTTCTTCTTCTTCTTCTTCTTCTTCTTCTTCTTCTTCT
>NW_020954556.1:58135730-58157680 GCF_900497805.2 Vombatus ursinus
CTTCTTCTTCTTCTTCTTCTTCTTCTTCTTCTTCTTCTTCTTCTTCTCCTTCTCCTTCTCCTTCTTCTCCTTCTCCTCCTCCTTTCTCCTCCTCCTCCTCCTCCTCCTCCTCCTCCTCCTCCTCCTTCTCTTCCTTCTTCTTCTCATCCTCCTTCTCCTCCTTCTTCCTTCCTTACTTCTCTCTCCCTCCCTCCCTTCCTTTCTTCCTTCCTTCCTTTTTTTCTTCATTGCTAGCATTTATGTAGAGATTTAAGGTTTCAAACGCACTCTATACATATTACCTCATTTGATCCTCAAAATAACTCTATGAGGTATATGTTGTTATTATCCTCATTTTGCAGATGAGAAGCCTGAGGCTTGTAAAGATTAAGTGAATTGGCTGACATTATGCAGCTAGTAAGTGTCCAAGATAGAATCTGAACTCAAGTCTTCTAGACTTTAATTCTACCACACATTATTCACTACACTACCTAGATGACACTTGTAGAAATAAGGACAACTCTATACAAAACTGGGAAGTTTGTCTTCAGTGACCTTAGAGAAATACAGATTTACTTAATCCTGCAAATGGAGGGGACATTGAAGCTCATCTACTACCGGACAGTGAGAGAGCATTGCATAGTGGAGAGAATGATGGGTATGGAATGGGCAAGAGTTGGAGTTGAATCCTGTTTCTGGCATTTAATCATTTAGTTTCTCTGAGCCCCTCAGTTTCTTCATCTTTAAAATGGGTATGACAATCCTTATGGTGAGGATCAAACAAGACAGTGTTTCTAGAAGGATTTGCCAGCCTTCAAAGTGCTATATAAACATTAACTGTTACTATTGTTATTATAAGATTCAGCTGGAAATAGAGTTCCCTTTAAGCAAGAAGAGATTTATGCCTTAAAGGAAAAAAGGAAGGCTACAACAGCTCTCCATTTACAGAACTCGAAGTACTTTATAAACAGCGGTCTCAATAATTCTGCCCTGACTTCTTCTTCCCTCCTTCCTCTCTCTCCAAGGAAGCCCAGGCCCAAGCCCTTACAGTTCAAGCAGGCCCTGAAAGCCTGAGGGACCCAGTGTCTACAGGACCTGGCCACTGAGGCATGACTAAAGGGGCAATTGCCAACCTCCTGGGGCATTCTACTCAGCATCACTGCTTGAACAGAGCCAATGCTCCAGCCTAAGTTCCCAAAGTGGAATACTGCCCCCTGGGGAGCACAGGAGTGATACAAGGGGGTGGTAATAGCTTCAGGTGCAATTGGGGTATGTTGAATAAAAATAAGGGGGTAGTGGAAGCATAAAGAATGGAGAGAAGATAAGAAAATTTTGAAAAACTATTCGTACATGTTTCATCTGTTATGTAACAGAATTACAGTTGTAATGATTACATTATTTTCCAAATAAACACACAAAATGCAAGCTATAAACCATCAGTGGTCAAGTCCACCGATGAGTCTTAACAAGCAAGTGTAGGCAGGTGAGCCTGTCGTGCATTGTCAGGAAGTCCAGCATGTATCGGCAGGAATACGTGCATGTAATGACTTGTTTACAATATGATACTGCACAGTTACATGATATGATATTGCATCATCAAAATTTTAATGCAGGAAAAAACCCACAATTTACAATAAATTATTAAATTTAAGATGCATCATTGTTAAAAAATATATATTTATATATATTTGTATATATTATATATTTGTATTATATATTTGTGTATACATTATATATATATATATATATATATATACACACACACAATTTTTAAAAAACCATTAAAGAGTTAAAGAAAGTAGATTTCCAGGGGGGGCTCTCAGTAATTTTTTAAAAAAATTTGGCAGTAGGCCAAATAAGTTTGGGAACCCCTGCTCCAGAGTGATTGAATGAAAGAGTTCAAAAAGTTCAAAACTACAGTTGGCAAAACAATTTCCTAAAGGGTCATTCTGACTGTGTCTCCTCCCTGTGTTCCCTCATATTCTTTGATACTCAATAAATTCCAGGGGTTCCCTCCATCACATAATCCTGCTTGGCTTTTAAAGGCTTTCATAACCTGACCCCTTCCTACTTTTTCAGCTTCTTTAACTTACTTTGGGCAGCTAGCTGGATAGAGTGCCAGTCCTGGAATCAGGAAGACCTCAGTTCAAATTCAGCCTCAGACACTTACTAGCTGTGTACCCCTGGATAAGTCACTTAACCCAATTTGCCTCTGTTTCATCATCTGTAAAATGAGCTGGAGAAGGAAACAGCAAACTACTCCAGTATCTTTGCCAAGAAAACTTCAAATTGGGTCATAAAGAGTCAGACATGACTGAAATGACACTTATTTGGTCCACATACCCTTTGACCCAACAACATTGGTCTTTTTTTTTTTTTTTTTTTGGCTAGGCAATGGGATTAAGTGACTTGCACAAGGTCATACAGGTAGTAAGTGTTAAGTGTCTGAGACTGGATTTGAACTCAGGTCCTCCTGACTCCAGGGCCAATGCGCTATCCACTGCGCCACCTAGCTGGGTCTTCTTGCCCTCTTCTTGCCATGTACATACATGGCGTTCCATCTTCTGGCTCAGTGTGCTTGCAAAAGCTGTCCTCTGCTTGGAATGCCCTCCTTACCTCTGCCTCCCAGCTTCTCTGCTTTCCTTCAAGATTTACATCCTACCTTTAAAAGGAGATCTTTCTCAGTTTTCCTCATTCCTAGTGTCTTCCCCCGAGAATATCTCTGATTTGCACTGTATAGTTCTTATATATACAATTGTCTGCATGTTGTCTCCCTCAGTGAAATGTGAACTCCTTGAGGCAGGAATCTTTCTTTTTTTTTTTTTTGAGGATGGGGGAGGGACATTGCTTCTTTGTATCCCCACACAATGCTTAGCACATAGTATGGCTTAACAAATGTTTGTTGACTGAATGACTGACAATGGCTCCAGAAAACACTATCAGGTCATTGGAGACCAGCTCCCTAATTTTGTGTGCCCAAACTTTTCATCCATATCCCACTTTATTGAAACTTCCTAGTCTATAGTGTTTCCAACTACCTGAAGTAATGACTCCTTTTATTAAGGGTTTCCAACTTATATAATGTTCTAATATTTAATAGCCCAGGAAAGCAAGCTAGTCAGAACAGAGGAAAAGAAATCAACCAGCTACCTCCTCCTCCTCCTTTTCCTCCTCCTCCTCCTCCTTCTTCTCCTCCTCTTCCTCCTCCTCCTCCTTCTTCTTTTGAAGCAGGTTGTATTATGGCCTTCTGCTGTTCTCATTCTAGGATTCTGGAATTCAATATTTGAATGGGAGAGTTGGATGGAGATCTGTTTACTTTCACAATTAACAGATAGGGTGGAGGGGAAAATGCTTTTTCTGAAATTTCTGCTAGGGTCCCAAATTTCTATCTAGTGGTGATAGGTCTACTTAATGCATGCTCCATAAAGCTCAGACATCTTGTGCCAAGACAAGTCACAGGACAGTGCTGAAATCTCAGCAAAGACGGCAACACCCTGGACTCTGGGCCAGTGAATTCCCCAGTGCTCGTTAAGTTTCTCAAACCCTCCCACTCTTTAATTTATAAATGGGTACTGCCCATAGAGGAATCAAGGTCCCCCAGGGTAACCAAACCAATTTACCCCTGCCTCTCCAACTCTGCTGTTCTCCTATCAACAACTCAGGCTCTATCTTCTCTTGCTTGAAAGATGGGCTTGATCTAAGCTTTCTAATCCATCACAAGCCAAACATCAGGACTCTCACGCTATGGCATTTAGCAATGCTAGAGTTAGGACTTTTATGGGTCATTAACTATGGTGCTGACATATTCACGATGGCTTATCAGTTATGAAAACAGCCCTGAAGATGGTTTGCAGTAATTAAGGATCACCATGAAATGCAGGCATAGGGGACCGCATGAGCTTTTTCAGCTGGGGTGATTTCTTCTGCTAATTAGAGGTGAAGAGTTTCCAATTTTCCATTGCTTCTTTGACCCATGCATGCCACATCAATGAAGTGTTGGAAAATATTAAAAGCTGTAACCCCTGTCCTTGAACATGAGCTGGAAACCTTTAGAGGAGGAGGAGCAACAAAAAATAAGCATTGAATTGGCTTAAATTTGCCTTAGTATCTTTTGGGGGGGGGTGTGGCTGGGGGAGGGGGGGAAGATGTATATCAAGGCAGGGCAGTTAGGTGATTCAGCGGCTAGAGCACTGGTCCTGGAGTCAGGAGGATCTGAGTTGACCTGACACTTACTAGCTGTATGACCCTGGACAAGTCACTTAACCCTGTTTGCCTCAGTTTTCTCATCTGGAAAATGAGCTGGAGAAGGAAATGGCAACCCATTCCAGTATCTCTGCCAAGAAAACCCCGAATGGGGTCACAAAGAATCAGACATTACTGAAAAATGACTGAACAACAACAAATATCAAGACAAAATTGGGGCTTCTGTTTCCATTTCTATCCCAGCATAAAATAGGCACTTGATAAAAGACTTGTTGACATGTATTGAATTATACCTTCAGAATACTGGTGCTCAGTTATTTTATTAAGGGCTTCAGGGTGGAGAAAGAACCAGCACGATTCTGCCTCTCTTCCCATCAAACATATGCAATCACTTTTCAAACCTGAGGAAATACAACGTTGCAAAAGTTAGTGCTGAAATAGTTTGAAACAGCCTTACAACCTTTGGAACATTATACGATGTATTTAATGTAAGGTATTCATAAGTGTGTGAATGTATATATATATGAACACATGTTTGATATCTGTATGTATGTATAATATGTATACTCACACAGAGGCAGCAGCTAAGAACTATTCTAAGTGCTCAGATACAAAAAAGGACAAAAATCTTTCCTGCCTTCAAGGAGCTCACGTTCTGAAGGGAGGGACAACACGCCCCCAATTCTGTACATACATCTATGATGTATATAGGGTAAGCTGCAAGCACAGTGAGGGGAGGTATAGGAAAGACATCTTGCAGAAAGTAGAATTCGAACTGAGTCTTGAAGAAAGTCACGGGAGCTAGGAGGTGAAGATGAGGAGGGAGAGAATGCCAGGCATGAGGACAGCCAGGGAAAGGGCACAGATTCAAGAAACGGAGGGTCATATGCAAGGACAGCAAAATGGCCAGTGCTGCCAAATCACAGAATAAATGGAGGAAATGATGAAGTATAAAGAAACTGGAAAGGGAGGAAGAGGCCAGGTTGTGAGGGGCTTTAAAAGCTAAACTGTGGCCTGTAGTGGTTAGAATCTTGGGTTTTAGTTAGAGAAACTCTAAGTCCTACCTTTGACAATTAATAACTGTGTAATCTTGGGTAAGTCATATAACTTCTATATGACTTGGGCAACTCCCTGGGACTTATCTACTGAATCATAGACAAGTCCCAACATTCGAGAGACTGTTTCATTTTTTTTCTGTGCTTGTATCTCCAGCAACTAGGTTGGCACCTGGCACACTGGAGGAGCTTAATAGATACTTGGTGGTGGGTTGCATGGGCAGAAGATAGAGAGTTCTCTCCTTGCATATACACATGAATGTGTGCCCACACACTAGAAAGCATGCATGCACACAGATAATATATAGAGAATAACTCTGCTATTTCTTATTTCTACTAACTTAACTAAGCTTCTCCTCCACTATGCATGTAGCCCCTATCTCCTTGATTTTTCTACTGCTTGCATTGGGAATAGTAATCACATAGCTGTTAATATAGGGACTAGTGTTGACTGCCATGTAACTCCACTCACCATGCCTGTGACTACTTTAAAAAAAACTCTTTCCTAACCACCAGTCAGTCAATAAACATTTATTAAGCACCCACTATGTACCGTGCTAAGTGCCGGGGATATGAAATGAGGCAAAAGATAGTTCCTGTACTCAAGAAGCTCACAATTCAATAGAAATATAAATATTATCTCATTTGATCCTTACAACAGTCCTGGGGGGCAGGTGATATCATAATTCCCATTTTACAGAAGAGGAAAGTAAGGCACATAGAATTTCAGTGACTTATTCAGAGTCACACAGATAGTAAGTATCTGAGGCTAGATTTGAACTCAGGTCTTCCAATTTCCAGGTCCAGCCCTCCATTCATTTTCACCACCACTTGCCTCTAGCATAACCTCTTTGTATTATCTCTCCCTATTGAGGTATAAATTCTTTGAGGATAGAACTTTCACTTTTTTATTTTTATCTCTACCACCTAGTACAGTGCTTAGAACATAGTAGGCACTTTAATAAATGTTCTCCCCTCCCCCGCTGGCATATGCTCCAGGAATTATACCAGCAGAGCATAAGCCCCCACTGTTAGCATCTTCCTTCTTAAATTATCTTTCATTTACCCTGTGTGTATCATTTGTCTATGTACATAGTTGTCCAAATGTTGTCTCCTCCACTAGAATGTGATCTCCTCACGGGCAAAGATTGTATTTTTGTTTTAGCACAGTGCCTGGCACAAAGCAAGTGCCTAATAAATGATTGTTGACTAACAAGAAAGGATTCTACGGACTTGGTGATAAACTTCCCATCTGTTTTTCTGAAGACCAGTCTAACCCAATTCCAAGAGGCTCCTGGCATGTGGGATCAGTAGGTGAGGCACTCTGGACCACAACTGTGGCTTTACCCCAGATTGTTGTCAAGGAAAGAGATTACTTCCTCCTCAGGAGGAGAGACCCCTCCTCTTAGCAAGTACCTAGGCAACTAGGCTGTAGCCACCCCCACTCCCGAGTCCCATGGATTTCCACCCCAATCCTTCTTTGCAAGGTTGAGGATTGGACTTTCCTCTTTCTTGATGTTCCTTGACACAGTCAGACTGTCCACTGTGTCACCCACCACCCACTACCAGCTGCCACTCCCTGGGGTGAAAAAAACTTCTAGTCATATGACTCTATGCCCAGTTCCCTATGGTGGTGGTGGTGGTGGTGAAAGAAGATAAATAAGGATTCTGAGAAGGGGTGTTGAAAAATGAATGTCTTCTAGGCATGGGGGAGGACTTGTGCAAATACATGGAGGTGTATAAAATGTAGAAAGTATACAAAGTAGCCAGAAAAAAAATCAGCACAATTCTCCCTCTCGATGGAATCTCACCTTCCTTCCAGACTCCATAATACCACCTTGTGGCTCGAAGTCCATTCAGAAGTGAAATGAAATGTGGGGTTGCTAGCTCCCAACATTACACCAAATCCTCTTAACAGCCTGTGGATCTATGTTGGCCACAAACCTTATGATACTCCTAAAGACTTGAACTTTTTGATGAGGGGAATGAACCTGGGGCTTCTGGAGAGGGAACCCCTTTCCCATCATACTTGCATTTTCCAAATAACTCACGATAGAACTTAAAGGAAGCCAGGGAGATTAGTAGATAGAGTTGGGGAGGGAAAGCATTCCAGTCATGGGGGACAGTCAGAGAAAATGCCCAGAGCCAATCGATGGAAGATCTTGTTCATGAAAGATAAGGAGGCCAGTGTCACTGGAACGAAGACTGCATGTCTTAGATGTAATTTCTACACATCCCTAGCCAGGACCATAAAAACCTACCATAGGTACTGGTCATCTGTCTGCTCCTGGATTATGACTATGACAGAATCCTGCGTTCCTTGCACTTGGAAATGTGAACATCCCTTGTTCACTAGAAAGCAATACTATTTGATGGGATACATGACAGAATGTCATCTTGGAGGGAGATACACGGCACAGGCTTTGCAGAGGGAACCTTGTCATGAGTACTATTAACAGATACACTAGGACCATCAGATTAAACTGCAGTGAATGCTATTATTCATACAAGATTCCTTAATAGACATAATCAGAGAACTGTTTAATGATCTTCTGCTTATCGATATCAAGCAAGGGATGAAACAGGGAGATCTGTTCACCAAAGGTATTCAGTACCATGCAAGATATTCTGAAAAGCCCAAATAGATGAAGGAAGGACTCCAAATATGGGGCCAACACCAATGAGTCCATAACAAGCGAGCATTTAGTAAGCACCTACAGTTTGATCGGCACTGTGCTATCAGCATAGGGATACAAAGAAAAGCTAAAATCAAACAAAACCTAACAAAACAGTTTTTGCTCTCGAGGAGCTCAATCTAACATTCAAACTATAAACAAAATATACATGAGATAATCAACAAAGAGAAGACGCTAATGATAAAGAGGATCAGGAAATGCTTCTTGTAACGTGGGATTTTAGTTGGGACTTGATGGAAAGCAGGAAAGCATCAATACCTCCAGTGAACCCACTTACCTCCAAGCCTTATTTTCATAAGTCATGGAGAAATCAGGAGATTACTTCTCAATCTTTGGAGAAGACAATTAGCAGCAGATAATCCTAGGTTCAGCAGTTTATATTTCCTTACCTACAAAGTTTAAAGTTGAACTTGGATCACCAAACTGAATTGCACTTGAAATGAAATGTGCTAGAAAGGATGCCAGGACAAAAGTCACAAATATGGCCCCATTTTGATTGTTAATTATTATGATTGTCTATGTAAATACTTGGATAACTATCTAAAATCTAGTATTGTAACATTTCATGGGGTCCTGAGAGAGACTTTTAAACATGAGGGAATGAATTCTGTCTTCCAAATGGCCCAAGATGTTATCGGGTCTATGGATTCTAAAACAATACAAGTACTCTGGAAGAAAAAAACCTACATCAAAATGATGCTCTCATACTTGTCAATAAATATGCTTTTACCTCTTTAAAAAAAACAAATAACTCACGTTAGTAACAGAAGGCAAAGTCTATGTTTTTTGCTTTTCCCCCATATCAGGTGATGTTAATCATCTTCTCCCTAAAAGGCTGGTGCTGCCCTGGAATTCCCCTTTTCTTTTACTGCAAACTGGACTCCGTGATCCTCTTTTCTCTAAGGCATTCTTCCTTCTCTCTAGAGAAAGCTGGGCCTCAAAATTGGGGTTGTTAGAGAGGTGAACTTGAGGCAGCACTCCTAAGGAACTTTCTAGGTTTTCTAGAAGTCTGGGTTCCTGAGTTCTTCAGGAACTTGACATCATCCAATAAATCTCTCCTCTCCTATCTGGGAGACTAGAGCTCAGAACTTTCTGCCATTTGACTATGCAGTCTCCTTCTCTTGGGGCAATGGTATTAAGGGTATGTGTGACTTCAATGCATCTTAGTGGCAGCCTGCCCATAGCTGGATCCAAGCCCTTTGAGTCCAGGAAGTTTTGCTTCTCCATGACTGTTCTCTAGAGGTGAGAAGCTACCACCTGAGTGGAAGGGGATAAGGAAGAAGGAATGGTGTCTAGTCTTTGTGGGCATGTGCTAATGTATTGCACATGCCCCACCCAACTTGCCACAGAGTTTTTTCTATTTTCCCCACACATATCGCCTTCTAAAACACAATGATATAACCAAATGAGTCAAGGAATACTGCTAGCAATTCAATTCAATTGAATTAATTGAATCAAATTGAATTAATACAACCAACTGAGTCAAGGAATATTAGTAATAATTCCATTCACATCAAGTATCTGATCTCTAACCTATTCCTAATTCTCTCTGAATATCTCCAAAAAGGGAAGAGGGAAAGGAGAAGGAATTCGATTTTGCAATAAGACTCTCTTTTATAGACCCAGCATATAGGGATGGTTCTCATTTCTTCCCCCTCCCTTTCCCATAAATATGTTATCTCCCCCCCCAACCCTTGTGAGTTCCTTGAAGGTATGGACTGTCTTACAGCTATATTTGTGTGCCTGATGCATAGTAGGCACTTAATAAATATTTACTGACTCTGACTCATCATTGGAGCCATACAATTCATCTCATTGTCTAGGAGATATCTTTAGTCCTTCCAAGGAGGCTATCAATCAGTATGACCTATCAAATTCTCATACAAAAGTCTACCTTCCCATAACTTCATCACGTGAGTCAAGGAACTCTTATGATTGATCACTTATATATTTATCTATATACATGCTGTATCTGCACCACCAACCCCATCCAACCCCCTCTATAAATGTAGAATGAAAGGTTTGGACTCCTACATCTCCAACTCCTCTCCTTGCTCTAAAGTCTGTGATTCTAACTTTTAAAACCCCCTTTTTCCATTGCAAAGCATTAAAGGCGTTAGGAAAGAGACAACTGTAGGGCAGTGACTAGAAGAACTAGCTTCCCAGTCATAAAGAACTAGGTTTAAGTCCTACTTATGACATATCTTGGCTGTGTGACCCTGGGCAAGACACAACCTTTCAGTGCCCTAAACAACTCCCTAAGAACATAAGATGGAGAATAGGTGCTTCCTTGCATTGGTAGAGGGAATCTTCTCACTGGGAATTTCCGTTACCTATGAAATCACAAGTGTAGTCCAAAAAATAATTAAATGAAAAATAATTACAAATAGCAAACAGAATTCTACCTCTCTCTTTTCCCCTTTCTTCTTCTTTTTTCTTCTCTCTCCTTCCCTCCTCTCTCTCTCTCTCTCTCTCTCTCTCTCTCTCTCTCTCTCTCTCTCCTCTTTCATAGCAATATATAGTGTCCTTCACAAATACCTTCACATATAATGAAGGCAGTAGTAGTTTAACGGAACTGGATTTCCCTGAGCCATCCACACTCTTTCTTTGGTCCTGGTTATGAGTAACAGCATACATTTGTGAGGTGACTGACCACAGAATTTTTCATTCTGCCTTCCAGAACACAGTGATATAACTGACTAAGCCAGGGAATATTGCTAACAATTCAATCTGATTAAAAATTTTTTTTTGAATTGGACTAATCTAACCAATTGAAACAAGGAAATTACTAATAATTCAATTCAGTAATTAGTTGAATTGAATTTATCTAACTAAGCCAAGGAGTATTGCTAACAGTGCAATTGAAGTATCTAATTTAAGTAAAGAGCACATACCAATTCTCAGGAAAAGCAGCAGCCTTGTCTGTGTGTTCTATATCTCTCCCTAAATGTCTATAGTTAATTGTTAGAGGTTAATTGGTTAATTGTAATGAGTAAACAAGAGCTGCCTGTTGGAATCATTTTGGAAAAACAGAAGCTCATCATCTAGGTGGGAGGCAGAGAGAGTTGGAGAATGAGAAGAGTCAGCTGAGCAATTGTGGGATGGAAGAGAAAGCCAAGCCACAGAGGAGGGAAGGTTAGCTGGAAGCGCAGCTCAGTCTGGCAGCTGTAGCTTTGACCCTGAAAAGAAAATGCTGGTCAAGAAGCCAGGGAGATGTGGGTTTGGCCTGAGAGAAGGAGGTTGAAACTGGCAAAATGCAGTAATGTACAGGTGAGCCTGGAAGACTGCCTTTTCCATTTTTGTGCCAGGGCCTGGTCCTCAAAGCACATCAGTTTATCATGAGGTAATATGATTAACTCCAATCAGTGAACCACTAACTCAACAGAGAGTGATCTGTGCTTGAAATGTATACATGACCTTATAGTGGAGGATAAACTTACCCAGTAGATTGGACACTGATATCAGCTTTCTTCCCAGGATAGAAATACTTGGAAAGTTCATTTAAAAAAAAAATCGGATTATTTGGAGTTCATAAAATCAAGGGAGGAAAGGGATGCAGAAGGATTGCTTTCAAACTATAGCAGCCTGAAAAATCAATCTTGTATACAGTAGGAAATTACTAATTACCATGAGTAATAGTCGTTGTGGAGTCTTGGGAACATGTCTTCAAATCCTAGCTCTGCTACTTATTACTTCTATGAGCTTAGACTTAATTAGTAATAATTAGAGTTAAAATTAATTAATATGTTTGTAAAATGAGTAGACTAACCTAGGTCATTTTAAACTCCTTTTCTCCAGTCCTAAATCCTTTGATATTAAACTGACTTGAAAGATGACCTTAAGATGACCAGTTACCTGGGTGTTCTTTCCCTTGGACTTTGCTAGACACAGAATAACAAATATTCTCCAACTATATCCTTTCTAGACTTCCAAATAACTTGAATTGGAAACCCGGTTTAGCCTTATCTTATCTGAGTAACCATGGACACTACTTGGTTTCCTCAGTTATAAATATGGGGATTGGATTAGCTGATCCCTAAGATTCCTTCTTATTCTAAGTCCTGTGATCCTAACCCTAACTTTTGCTTCAACAAAAATGCATTTATTGTCAATCATTTTCAGAGCACTATGCCATGCACTAGCACTACCAAAAAAAATTCACGGTTCTTACCTCATGCAACTTATAGTCTAACCATAAAATGAGTTGCTGTTCTGATGATTTACCAGAGGAATATAAGATAGAAAAGGGAAGGCTACATTCTTGAAATCCCAACAAAACCAAGTTCTTGGAAAGGCCGGAAAAGACCAGGTTATGAAGGACTTTGAAGGCCAAACAAAAGATTTTATATCTGGTCCTAGATGGAATAGGGAGTCACTAGACTTTATTGAATAGGGAAGTATTATGGTCAGACATGTGCTTTAGGAAGGTCAGTTCAATAGCTGAATAGAATAGTGGGAAGAAACTTGAGACAGAGAGACCAATGAACAGATTATTGTTTTGGTTTTTATTTCTGTAGGCAATCAGCGTTAAGTGACTTGCCCAAGGTCACACATCTATTAACTGTCAGAGGCCAGATTTGAATTTAGGTCCTCCTGATTCCAGGGCCAGTGCTCTATTTACTGAGCCACCTAGCTGCCCCACCCCCTCCAAATAGGTTATTGTAATAGTTTAGAAGTGATGAGGGCTTGTACCAGGGAGGGTGGTAGTGTTAGAGGAGAGAAAGGGCTGTATATTAGAGATGGTATGGATATGGGGAGGTGAGAGAGAGATAGAGTGAGTAGTTGAGGATGGCACCTGGGTTACAAGCCTGGGTGACTGGGAGGATGGTGGTACCCTTGAAAGAAATAGGGAAGTTTGGATATGGGAAAAAATAATGAATTCAGTTTTGGACATGTTGAGTTTAAGGTATAGTGGAAAGAACACTGTATTTGGAGTGAGGAAACCAGAGTTTGTTCTGACATTAGCAATGCAACCTTGTTCAAAATAAGGTTGCACCTCTCTGAGACTCAGTTTCCTCATCTGTAAAATAAGATTAATAAGACTTGCAGCACTTACCTCAGAGAGTTATGAGGAAAGTGCTTTATAAACTGGAAAGTGTTGTGGAAATGTGGGCTGCTGGACTGCTTCTTTTGGTTGTTTCTAGTGATGGTGCTTTTTTTTTTTTTTTTTTTGGTTTGTTTGTTTACCTGGCTGGAGACTCTTCATTTAGCAAGACCACCTGATGTGGCAAAAGCTTTCATGACGATTTCTTTTTGACTCTTGATACTCCTCAGAGACAGACAGTTTCCCCTAAATAGGGGATGTTTTCTCAGCAGAGGTCATCACACATCCTTCCAGCTCTTTCTTAGAAATGGCTAGTATTCCTAACATCTCTCAGACTGGCCCCATTGCCAATAAAGGGAGGTTGGGGTGGCTTTTGGCACTGTCTCCTTTGAGCCTGACATCTAGACTGGCTGACGTCCTTTTGCTTTTCGTTCTCATGGAAGCATTTATTTCTTTCGGCATTCATCTTCACCTGACCTTGGGAGTTTTCCCCTATTAAGAGAGCTAAGAAGAGTTACATCAGCCAGGCAGTGGGACATTGATAAAACCCCTTGTTACTGATTCCTTTCCCAACTACACTTCCCAGCAGCATTCCTGCTGCATGTCTCAAGAGACTTCCTGACCTTGATATGTCCCTTAAAAAAATTTAGTTGTCATGATGGACTTGCATATTGTCAGACTTGCCCGTCCTTCATTGGATTTGTCAAAAATGTGATACTATGTACCCCCTGGATTTTGTAGAATCACAGAATGGTTATAATTGTTTGCATTTGGACTGCTGGGTTCAGTAATTTTCTTATGTGTCTGTCCATCCATCCATCTGTCTGTTCATCTATCTGTTCATCTATCATCTCTCCATCCATCTGCTTGTTTATCATTTATTACCTGTCTGTATCATCAATTGTGTAGACATCTTTATAATCTCTCTACTTGTTATTTATCCTCTATCTCAACTATCTGTCTATACGATTGATCATCTATCTCGACTATCTACCTCTGTCATCTATCTCTCTTATCTACCATAAAACTCTTTTATCTAAATCTCTCTCTATTATCCATTTATCTATCTGTCTGTCTATGTAAGTATGTATGTATACATGCATGGATCTATCTATCTGTGTGTCTCTCTATTAGCTATCTACTACTTAACTAGCTATCATCTATCTGTCTATGTATGTATTCATCCATCCATCTATCTACATCTATCTATCTATCTATCTATCTATGTTTGTCTCTATCTTTGATTGCTATTATCTACTTACATGTATTATCTACTTGTCTGTGTGTCTGTCAGTCTATAGGCAGAAAATGCAAGCTGGCAGATTAACGAAACTAAAAAAAAAAAATGTATACACCAACCAGGAAGTCAGTCCAGTAGTCTGCATTTCCCTATTCCAGTAAACTCAAAAGGCTGTTCTCCCATTTCAGAAGAGCAATTCTATGGAGTTGGCAGCATTCTGCAACTCTCTTTGGGAAGAAGCCACTTGGGACCTTCCAGAAAGGGAAAGTGTTATATAGTGGGGATTAGCGATTTCCCTTGCACTCTCAGGTTTCTTGAACTCACCAGGACCATTTTCTTTTCCCTTTTAAATGGTGCATGTGTGGCTCTGCCTGCTGACCTTCTCTGTATCCCACTTTTTCTCAATGTGTCCTCTCATTTCCCAGGCCAGCTGCAGTCCCTGAAGCCTCCTTGTCAGCATCTCTCTGACCCTATACTCAACTTTGCTCCACTTGGCTTCATTTTCTTTTCATAGTTATATAAATCCGAATTCAAGCAAGGGCGTGTGGGGGAGGGTGGTCAGAGCAGCAACAACAATCTCTCCTAGGCTCTGCGGAGAAAAAAAAAGTGGAAAAAAACTAATAATAATAGCCAGCATATATGCACATACATGTATGTATACACATATATATACATACATACACACATGCATATATACGTATATAGCTTCAAGGTTGGCAAAATATATTACATATATTAACTCATTTGATCCTTACAATGACCCTAAAAGATTAGTACTGTTATCACCCCCATTTTATAAATGGGGAAACTGAGGCTGAGTGATGTCACTTGATTTGTCCAGCATCACACAGCTAATCAGATAGATAGATCTGAGATCGAATTCAAACTGAAATGTTCCTGAATCCAAGATGAGCATTATGCCACTTAGCTACCCAATTAATTAAGGCAATTAATCATCTGGTTTTCTCTGACATCCAAACACTGGTCCTAAGGTAGATAACTGAGCCATTGAAGGTTTTGGGGAGGGGCCAGAATTACGTGGTGAGTTTCCACCATTCTCCACTTCTCTTTGCCTATGTAGACATAGCTCTTAAACTGTGGACTACTGGATTGTTTCTTTTCCCTGAATCAATCAATTGGTTCCTTTAAGTAGCTGAAGATTAATTTACTCCATTAATTGGTTTAACCATTTCTTTCATGGAAAAGCCTGACTTTGGAGGGGTGTGGTTGGTCTGTGTAGGGAAAACCTCTCAGACTACATTTCTCATTTCATTGGGATTATCAGGGAATATCAAAGGATCCCAAATTAATTGATCTCCTAGTGACACAGGAATGCTGGCTGTCTAGAAACATCAAGAATAATCTGTAGAACTGGAGAAGTCATCTTACAGAGTGGGCTGGAATCAAGAAGATCTGGGTTTGAAATCTGGGTCACATACTTACTAGCTGTGTGACCTGAGGCAATTTCCTGGACTTTTCTGAGTCTCCACTTTTTCATTTGTAAAATTGGGATAATTGCACCCACCTCTGAACAGATTGCTGTGAAGATTAAATAAGACAATGTATAAAATCCAAACTTTCTGTGAAATTGAACTTTGGAAGCTGAGGTTTGGATTCAGTCAAAGGGACACACTTGAGGACCTGGAAGGCCACATATGGCCTCAAGGCCACAGGTTCCCCACCCTGGAACTATTATCCACCATTAATACCATAGCATCCATTATTTTGCAAGCTAGCATTGGCAGAAAGTAGGACTCTGAGGCAACTGAACAAGGACAGATAAGTTTTGATGAAAGTGAAAGGAGAAGTGAAAAAATCGTTGAAGAGATCAGACCTAACAAGAGGGTGTAGTAGGGAGACACGAATAGCTAAGAGGATACAGATAGTTCTGGGTCCCTGGAAGAAAATTGCTAAAAAGGAAACTCTGGACTAGGAGGCAAGGGGAGAGAAGATTAAAAACAAAACAAATTATGTTTCCTTCCCATTTCTTTCTTGGGCTGACTCTAGGTGCATAAGACCTAAAAGTGGTGATTGATGGGGCTTATTTATATTGTGAGTAAGGAGTTCTCCCCAGCCCCTCTCCCCAGCTTGATGAGCTTATGGGAGATGAGTCTTTGTTTGGGGACTTTTTATTTCATCTCCCTATGAAGGGTGCACATGGACCCAACAAACATTTATTAAGCATTTATTATGAGTTAGGTAGTGTCTTGAATGCTGTGGATGCAATGACAAAAGAGAAAAAGCCCCTGCTCTCACAGAACTTACATTATATTGGGGATAAATGGGAAAGACAACATGAATATGTACAAATATATCCATACATATATACAATATGTGTGTTTACATATATCTAGATAGGTGTAAACATATATATATATACACACATATATATCTACACATATGCATGTATATATATATTGCTCTTGGACAGAAAGGATATACTATGCATTATATATAATGTATATAAGTGAATACAAGGTAGTTTTGGAAAGGAGTATACTAATAAGTGGGAGGATGAAGAGAAGCTTCATGTAAAAGGTGGCCCTTGGGATAAGTCTTGAAGAAAACCAGTGATTTAAGGAGGTACTAGTTAGGAGGTAGCAAATTCCAGGAAATGGGGGAGATGGAATGTTGTATATGTGGAAGAGGGAGTAGGGATCAAGAATGCGTGAATCATAAAACATGAGGAAAGGAATAACATGTAAGAAAATCGACAGTATGTAGAACCTTCTCCAGGGCTACCCCCCAATTCCACTTGAATTAGCAGCTAGGTCCCCCCATGATGACTGATCCCGCTAGTCTCAAGAATCTAGGGATAAACTTGAAGGGTCAGATTTCTATAACTGTTACTCTTAAGCCCCAACAGACGTATTCCCTACTAACAATCAGCCAGACAATTAGCTTTTAGCAAAAAAAAAAATATATATATATTTACTAGGATGGTATCATAAGAATAGTAGTTATAAAATATCTCTTTCAAACTAAGTGTACATTCTTCTCTTGCATACAAGATTCTAAGGGAGAGTGGGCTCAAACTTAAAAGTATAAGGTAGTGAGGCAAGGTAAAGAAGACAGGTGGCAAGAGGATAACGCACAAGTCTGAGTGACTAAAAGGTCTTCCCTCCCCTCCCCCCATAAGGTTCATATTAAGTTCCTCTTATGTATAGTGCTCTCCTGGGCTCTGAGGGTTGGTTCCTCTGTAGGATCCATAGCTAGTACAATGGAGCTGTCTTTCCTTGGGTAACTATTTCTCCCACATAGATGTATTGTCTCCTACTGGCTCAGCCTTTCTGAAATAGGGTAGGGATGAAGGGAGGGAGGGAGGAAGGAAAGAGACAAGTCCTTTCTTTTCTTTCCAAGAACAATTTCTTCCCAGGGGCTTAGTTCCAACTCTTGAATGGAATCCTCCAAATGAGAACTCTTCCCCAACTAGAATGAGTGGTTCCTCATTTGCCTGGTTTACTGCTGAAAATCCTTCAGTTATTTAAAGTCCCCAAATATATGGGGACCTTGTTTGGATAGCCAATCAGATATTACATTCTTGATTCAAAGAGCTTTGCACTTCAAAAAAAGATCACAGGATATATACTATCTTGTTTACGTATTTACAACTTCATCACTGTTCTTGCACTGATTAATTGAGGTGGGGGAATATAGAACCTCCTCTCTTATATGTAGACTAGGAACATTTGATGAATTCTTAATGACTATGGCTGCCCTAGGATGAATCATTTGGTTTAAAGACACCCCTTAGCATTTCCTAGAGAAGAGTTTTCACTGATGAGGCTCATTCTAGATTGAATTTATTGTCTCAGACACTTTGGAAAATGATTGCTGAGAGGAGTTACCCTTGACTTTGGCCTGTAAGAGGAAGCCAACAATTCTCTTTTGGTCTTTTTTGCTTGTTTGCCTTTTGACCCTTTCCATTTTTCCACTTTTATTCAGATGTGTGTGTGTGTGTGTGTGTGTGTGTGTGTGTGTGTGTGTGTGTGTCTCCTAACCAACTTCTCCTCCCGAGAGCCATTAATAACCACCTTATGGCAGAAGTGCATGACAAGGCAGATGTATCTCACCCACACATCCTGGGAGGAAAGCTAATAGACAATATCATTGCTCAACCATAGCCTCCTAGTAAGAGGAGGGGGGATTTCCTAGGTAGCATGATCCTTGTATCCAACTTTCTCTCCAGAAAAGGGGGAATTTCTTAGATAGAATTAACCTCAGAAGTTGCTTTGAGAGTAAAATTTGAGACTTTGGGAATCTGTCCTTGTACCCAGAAAAAGAGAATTTCCTCAGCCCTGTGTCTTGAAGAAAGAAGGGCAAGATCTATCAATATGGTCCCCCAGAGATAGGTGAGCAAAGGGGAATTAATGCAGTGGTGTGTGGGACTCTTCTCTCTGCCATTGCTGTGAGTTATTCAGACAGTACAGGTCTGATTAGAAGGGAGTTGCCTGTCTGTCAGGTCTAAAGTTCGTTCCCTCTTATGGAGAGGCCAAGCTCTCAACAGGTCCCTGTCAGATGTAAGAAAGACTTTGCAGAATGTCAGGATGTTACTTGTCCAGAAGCACCAAAAGGTATTTTTCTTCTGGGGGCAAGGGATGTTCAAATCACAGGGTGGATCTATGAATCTGAAAGAGGGTGAACTGTGTAGAACCCTGTGAAAAGGTAGGACCTATCAGAGAGGGAGGGTAATTGCACTGATTACTTATAAGCTGTTGAGTTCTTCAGATATTTTCTGTGTTTTTTTTTTTAATAGGACCTAGAGTCCTTTGCACTTTGTGTGATTTCTGTGGGGATTAGGGAAAAAAAAAAAGATTGTTCTGTGTCTGATAACTGTATTTATTATCTTAAGTTTTTGTATGGGAGCTAGGGATCCTGTTTCCTGCTTTGAGGAGACTCAAACACGAACCATATTTGGCCATTTCCCAGAGCAAACTGTGGATGAGCCAAAGAGAATTAGATGCTGGAGGTAGCCACCCAAGTCTAAAACCAATCTTAGGACATCAGGATTGGGGGAAAGAGCCTGGGGGGGGGTCTTCATGGGGGGAGATGGTATCTCATACCACAATTTTAGATATGAGTTTTCTTTCTGGTTGAATCTTTGTACTGCCACAAAAAATGTAGTAGATTCTTTCTTCATTAATGGGCTCAGAGACCTTGTGAAATATTTCCAGAGAGAAGCCATGGGTACAAATAACAGGGTAAAGGGCAAGCCAGATTTTGGTAAAGAGAGCTCATGCCTGGCTGCTCCAAGATCCAAGTAAAGGCTAATTATTTGTTACGAGAAAAAGAAAAATGTGGAACATTTGAGAAGTCAAATCAATGCCAGACCTGCATATATTTTTTGGTGTCTTCCTAGGGGAGGAAGCATCATACTGCCAAGGAAACTCATTCAGGTATTGTATGAATTGTAAAGACAGGCAGATTAGGGGATTCTTTAGATTTTTTGCAAAAAAAACCAAAAAACAAAAAAAAAAGCCGTTAAAGGATCCTTATCAGGTTGAGGGGGCTGATGGAACATGATGACAAAGATGTAATCACTTTGGATTCTGGAAACAAGCATATTTTCAGTGACCTAGAGTCCCACAGGAAATCTGACTGGTCAGGCATGAGGAGAGGAAATGAAAAGGACTTTTCTTAGATTTTTTTTTTCTTAATAGCTCAGGTCAGAAAAAAAAGGAGCTCAATATTAAAAATACAGAGGGATATTTCAGTAATAGACATCACCTCATGATTTCCTGCTGAGCTAGGAATTCACCACAAACCAAACCGTAAGGCATTGGGTGGGTCCAATTCTGCCCTGCCTCCCACAGTCAACTGAAGGTCCAAGTAGAAGCTTGACTTCCTGGGGAGAAACTTGGCAGAGGAAGCTTACTCTTGTCCTGGATTATAGTCCTTTTCTAATATCTGCCTTGACTATACTCTTAGGGGTCAGGCTGCTAACCCAATGCTGAGAGAAGCAGCCCACTACTGATTTTCTTTTTAATTAGTAACTATTCATATTTATCTTCTTAAGACAATGAGTTCAACCCCTTTTCTGTCCCACTGGCCCTTTTCCTCAGATTTGCTGGCATGTAACCAAATCAGTGGGTTGACTTTCTACCTCTTTTGAATTCCCTCTCCCGAAAATTGGTAGATTATGCATGAGTTGTTAACTAGCCAAAGAACAGGGGCCTAGGGGGGCAAAGTGTAGACACAGATGGCAAGAGTAATACTCAAGCAGTCTTTCCTCACCACTTAGCAAAACACTGAATGCATTTTATTTTCTCCTGTTTTCTGAAAGCTTACATGAATTGGTGAGGTGTTCAAGGAGCATGACTCTACACATAGACATATTCAAGAGGATAGGGAAAGGGGAAAAAGATGTTGTTGACCTTGTGTCCTAGTCTCACCATTATCTAGCATTTTGGTATAATCTGTGCCTGAGGTCTAGCCCAGGGGTGGGGAACCTTACATGTGGCCTCAAGGCCGCAGGTTCCCTACCCCTGGTTTAGGTGACTGAGACTCTGAAAGCTGACAGACTTCTGTCCTTACAGAGAAAAAAACAGATGAGATTTTCTCCCTAATCCAATGACTGAGTGATTAAGGGCCTGCCTATCTCACTTTAAAAAAAAAAAAAGGAAATTTAGTCTCTGGGCTATAAGATACAAACAAACAAACAAACAAACAAACGAATGAATAAATAAAGATAGCAAAGCCACATCCTTCTTTTATGGGGAAGAAGTATCATGTCAGCTGACCAATGCTGACCAATACACAATTTCATTAGACCCCTTTGCTTTGAACTGCTTAAGTCTTCTGACTATTAATGGTAAACACACGCGTGAGGACTCACAGTCAGCTATGATTTTGAAAGTATACAAATCTACTGTGAACTCGGATTGCTTTTCTTGGGGTCTGAGTATGAGAAAGGATGCCTCAGGTACTACACAGACACTCAGGGAAAGCTCCCCAGATTTTCCTGAACTGAAATAATCTGCTAAGAAGGGCATTGTCTGACTCTCTTGTTCTCCCTCCTCCCAGCCCACACAGCTCTAACCCTGAAATGTGGTTTAGACCAACCGAAACACCTGCCCAGAGACCAAAGGTCTCTTTTTTCTTTTTTAAATCCACATTTTGAAAAGCAAGAGGCTTTGAAAAATCTTTCCATTTCTGCAGTTGGCAGGTGTGTGACAGAAAGTGGAAAATTTTCACTTATGTTGCCAAAACTGGGGCTTGAATTAGGAATCTGGGCATGAAATAACCTGATTGGGAAACCTGGGAGGCAGAATAACCTCTGATAGGAATAATTTTATGCAATACGGATCACCATGAGTACTTCTTGACAAGAAATAATATCTAGAGCTGGAAAGGAAGTTAGAGATTGTCTAGTATTTATTTTTACAAATGAGGGAACTGGCACCCAAAGAGATTAAGTAACTTTTCTAAGGTCACACAGTAAACAGCAGGGGTGGGATTTGAATGAAGAGAACAGAGTTGCTCCAGTGAGACAAAGAGGACTAGAGATTTTTCTCCTTACCTTGCACGGGAGAGATGTCAGGTTAAGATAGCTAACCCTCACCTCTGCCTGACAAATTGTGTAGATGAAAAGACCAAGCTGTAGAACTTGGACTACCATGCTAGAGGAATGGTCAGGAGCTGGAGATGGAGAAGGGGAGAGGGAGAGAGGCAGGAAGAAAGACATATAAAGACAAGAAGATTGAGATATAGGCAGAGAGAGGGAGACAGAGATA
>NW_020954556.1:58157690-58160226 GCF_900497805.2 Vombatus ursinus
AAGACAAGAAGATTGAGATATAGGCAGAGAGAGGGAGACAGAGATAGTGAGAGACACATTGAGAAACAGAGTGAGATAGAGAGAGAGAGAAAAGAGGGAAAGAGAGGGAATGAGAGAGAAGAAGAGAGAGAGAAAGAGAGGATAGAGAAGAAAGGAAGAGAAAGAGAAAGAATGAGAGAAAAAAGAGAAAGAGAGAAGAAGATTGAGATATAGGCAGAGATAGAGGCAGAGACAGCAAAGGACAGGAAGACAGAGACAGTGAGAAACATATTGAGAAACAGTGAGATAGAGGGAAAGAGGGAATGAGAGAGAAAGAGAGGAAGAAAGAAAGAAAGGAGAGGGAGAAAAAGGAGAGAAAGAATGAGAGAGGAAGAGAGAGAGAGAGAGAGAGCAAGCTAGCTACCTGTAACCCTGAATTCATGGAACTGTCAGAGGAGGGCATTAGACAAAGATGGAACTCTAGAAGTAGCTTCAGTTGAGGAACTATCATATTTGGGATTGTAAGGGACTTTGGGACAAATGGCTTTTTATTCAAGTTTCTGTTTTGTTTCCCGCTTTAAAAACAAAACAAAACAAAACACCTTTTTTTCTAGTATTGTGAACTGTAGGTTTTTAAGTGAGGAGTTCCTCTCTATACTGAGAGGTGCCATGCATAAGTTTTCTCAAATTTCCTTGTTAGGTGCTATAAGCCAAGCAAAATTCCCCCAAGGTGGACCTGAGTCCTCTATGCCGTGGAAGTTGACACACAATTTACACAGGTAAGGCCTACATCAAGCCAACATGAAATTCAGATTTGTAAAACCAAGGAAAGAGAATTCACTTAGCCAGAGAAGTACTTCAAACATTAAGTTTCCTCAGCATATTTATAATATGGCTTAATTTACCCAAATAATATTAATATGCAAATTTTCAGGAATGAACCTGTCACATTAAGAAGGACAAACCTTTATCCCTATTCATGAATTGTACCATGCTTGCTTTGGAAGCTTTGATGATCAAAAGCTATAGATTAGTTCCTACATCTCTTTAGTACTAAAAGCCTTCCTCATCTGAAAAATGAGGGCATTGGGCTGAATGATCTCCAAGGTCCTTCCAATCTCTAAAGGGATTATTTCATTTTTTTGTATTTGCATCCCTAGCATCAAGCAGTGGGCCCATGGTTGTTGTTGTTATTTTTCAGTCATGTCTGACTCTTTGTGACCCGATTTGGGGTTTTCTTGGCAGAAATACTAGAATGTTTGCCATTTCCTTCCCCAGCTCATTTTACAGGTGAGGAAACAGAAGCAAACAGGGTTCAGTGACTTGGTCAGGGTCACACAGCTAGTAAGTATCCAAGGATCTATTTTTGCCACCTAGTTGCCCTGAGCCCTTGGCAAGCACTGAATAAATGCTAATTGATTGATAAATCTATGTTCTTATGATCTTTAAGAGAGGAGAAGTGATTATAAAGAAAGAAAAGCTTAGAGAGAGTCATAAAGCTAGAAGGAAACCTTGAGGTCAACTGGTCCATTATCTTCATTTACAGATGAGGCAAGTAGGGGCAGAATGAAGGAAGGTGGAGAGGCACAGTGGAAAGAGAACTGACTCAAGAGACAGAGGACCTGAGTTTATATTCTACTTACCATCTAATACTTTCGTTTTTTTATGATAATTTTTATTTATTTTTTTTGTTTTCAACATTTACTTCTACAAGATTTTGAGTTCCAAATGTTCACCTCATTTCACCCCTTCCCCACCCCAAGATGGCATGCATTCTGAATACCCCTTCTCCTAGTCTGCTTTCCCTTCTATCTCTCCACCCCTTCTCTTATCCCCTTCCCCTTCAATTTTCCTGTAGAGCAGGATGGATTTCTGTACCCCATTTCCTGTATTTCATATTTCCCAGTTGCGTATGAAAACGTTTTTTTTAAACATGTGTTTTTAAAACTTTGGGTTCTAAATTTTCTCCCTTCCTCCCTCCCCACCAACCCTCATTGATAAGGCAAGCAACTAAATATAGGTTATATATGTGCAGTTATGCAAAACACTTCCATAGTAGACATGCTGTGAAAAACTATCTCTATTTCCCTTAATCCTATCCCACCCCCCCATTTATTCTATTCTTTCTTTTGACTCTGACCCTCCTCAGAAGTATTTGCTTCTGATTACCCCCTTTCCCAATCTGCCCTCCTCTCTATCATCCCCCTACTCTCTTGTCCCCTTCCCACCCCCCATTTTCCTGTAGGGTAAGACAGATTTCCATACCCAATTGAGTGTGTATGTTATTCCCCTCCTTTAAGTCAAATTCTATGAGAATAAGATTCACTCATTCCCTCTCACCTTCCCCCGTTTCCCCTCCACTGTCAGAGCCTTTTCTTTTCGTTTTTTTTTTGTGAGATAATTTACCCCGTTCTACCTCTCCCTTTCTCCTTCTCCTGGTATAATCCTTTCTCACCCCTTAATTTTATTCTCTAGATATGACCTCTTCATCTTCAACTCACCCTATGCCCTCTATCTATCTATCTATCTATCTATCTATCTATCTATCTATCTATCT
>NW_020954556.1:58160236-58265931 GCF_900497805.2 Vombatus ursinus
TCTATCTATCTATCTATCTATCTATCTATCTATCTATCTATCTATCTATCTATCTATCTATCTCTATATATATACACACGTATAATTTTTTCCCTCCAACTACCCTAATACTGACAAAGGTCTCAAGAGTTACAAATATAATCTTTCCATGCAGGAATGTAGACAGTTCAACCATAATAAGTCTCTTATGATTTTCTCTTTCCTGTTTACCTCTTCATGTTCCACTTGAGTCTTGTATTTGAAAATCAAATTTTCAATTCAGTTCTGGTCTTTTCATCAGGAATGCCTGAAAGTCTTCTATTTCATTGAATGACCATTTTTTCCCCTGCAGAATTATACTCAGTTTTGCTGGGTAGGTGATTCTTGGTTGTAATCCTATCTCCTTTGCCCTCCGGAATATCATACTCCATGCCCTCCAGACCCTTAATGTAGAAGCAGCCAAATCTTGTGTTATCCTGATTGTGTTTCCACAATACTTGAATTGTTTCTTTCTGGCTGCTTGTAATACTTCCTCCTTAACCTGGGAACTCTGGCATCTGGCTACAATATTACTAGGAGTTCTTCTTTTGGGATCTCTTTCAGCTGGTGATCGGTGGATTCTTTCAATTTCTATTTTGCCCTCTGGTTCTAAAATATCAGGACAGTTTTCCTGGATAATTTCTTGAAAGGTGATGTCTAGGCTCTTTTTTTGATCATGGCTTTCAGACAGTCCAATAATTTTTAAATACTCTCTCCTGGATCTATTTTCCAGGTCAGTTGTTTTTCCAATGAGATATTTCACATTGTTTTCTAATTTTTCATTCTTTTGGATTTGTTTTATGGTGTCTTGATTTCTCATAAAGTCACTAGCTTCCAATTGCTCTATTCTAATTTTTAAGGAAGTATTTTCTTCAGTAATCTTTTGGACTTCCTTTTCCATTTGGCCAACTTTGTTTTTTAGGGCATTCTTCTCCTCATTGGCTTTTTGGACCTCTTTTGCCATTTGGGTTAGGCTATTTTTTAAGGTGTTATTTTCTTCAGTATTTTTTTGGGTCTCCTTTAGCAAGCCGTTGACTTGTTTTTCATGATTTTCTTGCAAAACTCTCAGTTTTACCTCTACTTCTCTTACTTGCTTCTCAAAATCTCTTTTGAGCTCTTCCAAGGCCTGGGACTGATTCATATTCTTCTTGGAAGCTTTGGATGTAGGAGCTTTGGCTTAGTTGTCTTTTTCTGGTTGTATGTTTTGATCTTCTTTGTCACCAAAGGAAGATAACATAGTCTGATTCTTTTTGCGCTGCTTGCTCACGATCCCAACCAGTTACTTGAGTTTTAAACTCTTTGTTAAGGTAAAAGTCTGTTTCCAATGTGGAGAATGTACTGTCCCAAGCTTTGGGGGTTTGTACAGCTGTTTTCAGAGATACTTCTAGGGACTGAAAATTTTCAGTTCTTCCAAGGTGCTGTGATAAGGGGTGAGGTGTTTTCTCTCCACTGCCACAACAAGCTTCACCACACTAGCATTCCTCCTCGCCCCAGGACCGCCCCTCAGAACTGTGACCCAGATCCAAGCACCAGTAAAGCCAGAGATTCCTGCCTCAGCACTGGCAAAGAGATCCCTGCAATCCCCCCTCTGATCAGCCACTCGATTCCCTCTCAGTCTGTGGGCTGGAAGCTCAGGAAACAGCTGCGGCCCTGGGAGCAGCTGAGACCTAGCTCCTTCTCTCACCTCAGTCACATACTTTTCCCACTGACCTTCCAAGTTGTCTTTGGCGTTCGTGGGTTGAGAAGTCTGGATACCACCACAGCTGCCCGTGATTCAGTCCTCTGAGGCCTGTTCCAGGTAAGCTGCGGCCCCCGCGCCCACACCAAACTGCATTCCTCTCCCAGCCCGGCGTGATATACCTTTCTGATCAACCATCCAGGCTGTCTTGGGCTGGAAATTTGTTTCACTCTGTCTTTTTGTGGACTCTGCTGCTTTAGAATTTGTTTAGATCCATTTTTTATAGGTATTTGGAGGGGTTTGGGGGGAGAGCTCAAACAAGTCACTGCTTTCCCTCCGCCATCTTGGCTCCACTCCCCCTTCACTTCTCAGTTTGCCATCTAATACTTTCTTACAGGTGTGACCTTGAAAAGTAATTTAAACCCCAGACTTCTATAAAGTAAATTGAGAGGATTACACTTGATGGGCTCTTTCTAGAGATCTCTAGTGAATATCCTAAGGACACACAGACTCCCAGGTTACTACTTCCTTTTAAAAATTCCTTTTTTTTTTTTTTTTTTTAACTTTCTTGTGTCACAATGGCTGGGTATCCCAAGATGCTTTTCGTATTAGTGGTCCCTGTAGATTCATTCATTCAATCATCCAATCAACAGTGATTGAGTGTTCACTCTGCTAGAGGCTGCTCCAGTCATGGTACAAGCTTGCCTGTATCATGAAGAGGACCCAACCCCACAGAAGCTCTTTTAAAGTCGTCTCGGGATGTGGTTGCATTTGTCCAGGTGCTCTTTTGCTTGATGTATCTGTAATTCCAGTGCCGACACTAATTTTTGTTCCATAATCACCTAAACTGGAAATGGGTCAGTCTTCCCACTTCTGGGAGATTGTGGCCAAGCCAACAATTTGGCCAAAGAGCATTAGATTTTGTGGTTGTATGGAGACATGACCACACTTGGTTTCCTAATCCATCAAATGAATATTGTAATTTCTCATTTATCTTGAGTAGGTGCAGTGAGGAAGAATTCATATAAATGACTGTAAAACTACTTGCCCTTACAAATTATGGCAGATGATAGAATTTCAGAACTCCAAGGACCTTCCAAGTGAACTAATCTGGATTTCTTATTTTACAGATTAAGAAACTGAGGCCCAGAGGTTTTGCTAACTCCTAGTATAGGCTAACATTCTTTCCACTACTCTATGATGCCTCCTACAGAGTAAAAAAGAAATTTTAAAATATAAGCAGAATTGGGGCAGCAAGGTGGCACAGTGGATAGAGCACTGGCCCTGGAGTTAGGAGGACCTGAGTTCAAATCTAGCCTCAGACACTTCTTGACACTTACTAGCTGTGTGACCCTGGGCAAGTCACTTAACCCCAATGCCTCACCAAAAAAAAGAAAAAAAAAAAGAATAAGCATGGGTTCATGGTGAGGAAGAAATTACCAATAATGCTAAGCAGGGAGATCTAGAAGGGCAGCTAGGTGGCACCATAGTGCACAGAACACTGGACCTAGAGTCAGGAAGACTCATCTTCCTGAGTTCAAATCTGGTCTCAGACACTTACTAGCTGTGTGACCCTGGGCAAGTCACTTAATCCTGTTAGCCTTAGTTCCTCATCTTTAAAATGAGCTGGAGAAGGACATGGTAAAATCACTCCAATATCTTCACCCAGGAAACCCCAAATGGGGTCACCAAGGATTGGATACAATTGAAAAATTACTGAAAAGAGAGATCTAGACTTCATAGAACCCTCAGGGGTCCCATGTAATCCCACTATTTAAAAAGAGTTCAGTTACTTGATTTATGTAAGCAATGACTTCTAAATTCCTGTTAATGGTGAGTTTATTATCTTTCTCCCTAAACCTATTTCTTTCTCTGGCTTTACTAATTTTGTCTGTCTCTGACCTCTATTTACCCAGTGTGACATTTTGGCAACCTTGAGGTTACTTTTCAGTCTTCCCTCTCCTTAACTTCTTTTTGTTCCCCAATTAATAAGCATTTATTTTATTTTCCTCACACTCTACTCCCTCATTGGAAAAAATAAATATGCATAGTTGAGCAAAACAAATTCTCACATCGACCATGTCCCAAAAGGGATGTCTCGTTACACAGCCTGAGTCCGTCATTTTCTGTCAGGAAATGGATAGCACACTTCATCATTGGTGCCTTGGAAGAGTGGTTGATTATTTACTTTTATCAGAGTTCTTTCAAAGTCGTTTGCCTTTACAATCTCTCCATTACTTCTCATATCCAACTTGTTATCAAGCCTTGGCAGCTCCATCTGCCCAGCATATCTCTCATCTAGTACAAGACTGTATCATTACCCCCTTTAGTAAGTGAAATAGCCTCCTAATCCATTTTTCTACTTCAACTCTCTTTCCTCCTTTAGTCAATTCTTCATATCACTGGAATAATTAGCTTTCTTTTGTATATATCTAATATCATGTCCCTTTTAGAAAACCTTTGGGAACTCCCTATTATTAAAAAGATCAAATTCAAGGTCTTTTGCCCAATGTTAAAAGCCCTCTACCCTCATTTGCTTTCCATTTATCTCATTTACTCCTCTGTGCATTCTATAGTCCAGCCAACATAGACCACTTTCTGCTCCCTATATACTCACTCACCCTGCTCTCATGCCAATTCACCTTTGTCCATGGTGTTCCTCATGCTTGGAAATGACTTTCCTTCTTCATGTGTGGTCACCTCCTTTATCAAGGCTGTCCTAATCTCACCTAGTCAACACTGACCTTTTTCAGATTTCACACAAGACTTGATTTTGTAATATACTTATCGTTATTGTACTTGTTGCACCTTCTGTCATGTGTAAGACCCCTCAGAAAGGCTTCCCCAGGTTCAAGGTCCTCCAAAAAAAAATCACAGGTCAAATTCTATCTTTGATGTGTTTATTTGTATTAGTCAAAAGACAAAATCAGTTCAAAACAAAGGCATTTAAATAAAATGTTACAGCAAGAAAAGTAGCAATAGAAAAATTTCCCCATAAACCTGGTGAACACTTTTCCACAAATATACGCAGGGTCAGTGAAAAGCATGGCCATGCCGAGGGAATAGGCATAAAAGGACACAATACCAACAAAGAAGGACAAGTCACCCTTCTGATCCCACAGGACCACTGATGTGTTCTTGAGATGTCATTATGCTACTACTGCTAGTCTCATAGCCACTGTTAGACATTCCTTCCTTGGGCACATGGTTGTGTAGTTTCTGTTACCAGTACTGGGCTTTTGCTGGAGTCTTCAAGATTACTTACTACATATGGCTAATTCTATCTGTTGGGATGCATTTGATTAGAAGCTTTTCCTTGCTAAAAGCAGGCTAATTGTTTCTAGGTCAAAGCTAGAGGTTATTAACCAGCCAAAGGTGTTGAAGTGTGTCCCCTGGGTAAGATTGTGGCTTTCTTTTAACTCCTTCTGCTGGAGACTAATTTCAAGTACTTTGTTCCTGAAATTGATCTGATTTAAGGTTGGAAACACCCAAGCTCTACTCTATCCTGGCATTTTGCCAGAACAAAAGTTAAGTGAAAATGACAAGGCTGTTGTTCTCCTACCTGGCCTGTATCCAAGCTTATTTCATACATGAGTGATAGGAAACAAGTCCTTTCCTATTCGGAGCCACTTTACATCATGGGAAATTGTGCTTCGTCATTTTTATGTGTTTGTGTCTTATCCCCTTACTACTCTATGAGCTCAATGAGTTCAGGGTACATGAGTTAATAAACTTTATATCTTTCCTATGCCATACTATGATGTTCCATCCACAGTAGGCGCTAAATAAATGCTTTTTAAGTGAATGCTATGTGGTTGAATTCTCATTTGAATGTTTTAGTAGTGTAAGATTCTTTTTTTCCACCTTCTGGTTCAATATTGTGCCCTACAGAGTAGGAGAAATGCTTTTTTCAACTCTCTATTTAAACGGAACTTGAGTGTATCTCTGTTCTTACTGTGGACAAGAGATATGAACAAAGAAGTATGGTATAAGGGAATTCAAGGGAGTCAAGAATACAACATGTTGAGTCCTATTCTTTTTTTTTTTTAGATAATTTTTTTTGACAAGGCAACAGAGGTTAAGTGACTTGCCCAGGGTCACACAGCCAATAAGTGTCAAGTGTCTGTATTGAGTCCTATTCTGGGAAGAGGTTGTTCTTCAAAAGCAGAAAATGAACCAAGAAGGTGAGACTTTGGGTACCAGGAAGATAAACTGCTGAAGATCTGCAAAAAAGTACCATAGTTTGCTTTGGTGAACCGCATTTGTGGACAGAGAGAGAGAGAGACTATATGAGTGTTTCATGTAGGGTGGTCACAAAATCCTTAGTCTTCCAGCTCCTTATTCATAATCTCCAAGGATGGGGTAACTCCTCACCAATGGATTCATCAACTATACCCTTAAAAAGTCTACAGGAGTAAAGGGATTAGTAACATATGCACACTTTATCTCACAAGATCAAAATGTCCTGGATGAGAGATGGTCCTCCCTTCTACATCAACTCTCTTGACATTCTCCAAAAAAGAAACTTTGCTTCAGGCAAGAAGTAAATTCATCCTTTAAAAAAGATTATTTATATCCCCTACTAGAACAAAGACTGCCAACTGGCTTGTCTTTTTAGGACTACAGCATGCTCTCTCTTTTTACACATTAAGTGCACTTTTAAATATTTCTTAGCCAGACAGCACCCCCAGTTCTTGGTAGAGAAAAAGGAAATGGTAAATAACTCAGTATTTCAACATTGCAACAGGGCTGAAATGCTTTTAGCAGTTCTGCTCCACAGCATAGAAGTGAATGCATTTCAGAGGGTGACAGAGACAGAAAGACAGAGAGAGAGGAGAGAGAAAAAAGAGAGAGAGAGACAGAAACACACAGAGAGAGAGACAGAGACAGAGAGAGAGATGAGGAGAGAGAGAGAGAGAGAGATGAGGAGAGAGAAAGATATAGACGTAGGCAGAGAGAGAATTTCCTCTAAGTGGACCAAAAAGACTCAAAGTCCATAAGCAGCATAGATTTTGTTTTTAAAGGTTAACAAGTATCTCCAGTCTTGTCCTACTTTCACAAAGAAAATTAATTGTTAAACGCCTAAAAAGGCCCTTAATGTGGCAGTATATTATTTCCCAGTGTGCTTAGAAGGTAAGGGCCAGTCCACATCTGTTGCTTCACCTCCCTTTTGCTTTGTGGTCCTCCCAGGGGAGTCTGGGAAGGGTGGGAGGAGAGGCCTACTGCCAGAGAACACAGTGTCATGAGACAATATGGTATTTTGTGTTCTGCCAGCAGGAAGTCCCCCTTTCCGCCCCCATATCCTTACCCTGGAAACAGTCTTGTGGAGGAGAAGGCAAAACAGAGGCCCTGAGATAGGTTTATAAGTGGTGTATATAGTGCATTGAGAGGAATACCAGAAAGCCCCCTCATCCTCAAATATCTCCCCTACAGGTCTGAAATTTATGTATTAAAATTTATTTCTTTGAAACAGCTCTCTCCCTCTCCAATTAATTAATTAAACAAATCATTAATTAAACAAGCCTGTATTAAATGCTTTCCATGTCCCAGGTATTGAATACTTCCTTTTCTGAAATGTAAAGGCTTTTTTTCTGTCCTCATCATCTTTGATCTTTATGCAGCAATTGACACTGTTGACTCCCTCTTCCTTCTTAAAATCCTCCCTTCTCCAGTCTTCTGTGACCCTGAACAGTGATGCTTCTACTTCTCTGACAGCTCCTTCTCTATCTGTTGGCTTCTCATCCTCCAGCTTTATGCATGCCCCACCCCTGCCCTGAGGGTCTGTCCTTGAACCTCTCCTCTTCTCTCCTCTCCTTTTCTGTTGTTCTCTTCTGTTCTTTTCTCTTCTCTTCTCTTCTCTTCTCTTCTCTCCTCTCCTCTCTATGTATTGTCATTCATTCCTAAACTTCAACTGGTGGTCTCATTTATTTCTATAATTTCAATTATCACCTCTATGCAGATGATTCCCAGTCTCTAGTTCCATCCTCAATTTCTTCCCATCCCCAACCCTTATATCAATGCAGATCAGGAACTCTTTTGCCAATTATAGTCCTTTTTTTTTTTCAGCCAAAGACAAGGTTTATTAGAACATCCGTCATATTGGGCAGACTCTTAAGGAGTCTGAATGTTAGTGAGCTATTGGCTAGATTGTAAGAATCTAAGCCACCAGTTATAGTCATAAAGGAAGGTTTCTTACCCCAGGGTCTGTGGACTTAAAAAAAAATACTTTGATAATTGTATTTTAGTATAATTGGCTTCCTTTGTAATCCTATGTATTATTTTGGGCAGGGGTAATCGATAGGCTCCACCAGATTGTTAATGAGGTCCATGACACATAGCCAGTATGTGTCAGAGGGCTGGGCTTTTTGTTTGTTTGTTTGAGGCTGGGTCTCTCTATCTCACCTAGGCTGGAAGTATAGCAGCCACCCATGGGTCTAATCCCAATGCTAATTGTTACAGAAGCTTTAACCTTCTTTGTGTTTCCAACTTGGGCCAGTTCACTTCTCTTTAGGCAGCCTGGTAGCGCTCCACCCTCAGGAACTCAGCTTATTAGTGCCAGATGTAGTACAGACGCTCCATTGGCTTTAGCCCGACGGCAACTCAGAAGTCCTGAACTCAAGTGATCCACCAGCCTCAGCTTCTTCAGTGACAGGGACTACAACCAGGCATCATCTACCCCCCAGCAGGGCTGGGTCTTAAACCTAGGTCACCCTGACCTTGATTCCTGACAGCCTGCCTCTCAAAAAAGAGAAACAAAGCTAATATGACATGAAATTCTGCTGCAAGCAAACTGACCTTTCTGCCAGTTTTTATACAAAACAAGGAAATGAAATACAAATGTTAGGAATTTTACAATGTCAAGCGAGTAAGTTTGGAAATTAAAACATTCCTGTGGAAAGGGACTTGGGTGCCCAGGACAATTGACGACAGTCTCAGATGAGGCCTGTGAATAGGGACATTTAAGTAATTTAATACTTCACAAGATCTTTGACTTCCTAGGCATGGCTACTACCTCCATGGAGGTCCTCTTCACATTTTAGTAGTTAGTTCCATGAGTTTCTGTGGCCAAAAACTTGATGCACAGAGGCTCATACTTGGATGACAAGCCAGGCCATCATTGAAGTTGTACTTGATGACATTCCAACATGGTAGGACCTACTACTACAGCTTCCACTTCTCAATGTGGAGGGAAAGAACCCAAGGAAAGGATGACTCAAACCATTGATTCCTTATCTCCCATCAACTGCATTTTCCTCTTTCTTCATTTGTTCTAAAATAGCAGATTCCTAGAAAGAACTCTAGGTTATCTAGGTGGCACAATGGATAGAGCACTGGGTCTGGAATCAGGAAGACTCGTGTTCCTGAGTTCTAATCTGGTCTCAGACAGTTACTAGCTGTGTGACCCCGGGCAAGTCACTTAACCCTGTTTGTCTCAGTTTCCTCATCTGTAAAATAAGCTGGAGAAGGAAATGACAAACCACTCCAGTATCTTTGCCAAGAAAACCCCAAATGGGGTCACAAAGTGTTGGACATGACTGAATTGACTGAACAGTACAACAAAGAAAGAACGCTTCTGTTTTCTGAGTTATGGATAGAAAGAAAGGGTGAAAATGAGTAAAAATACAAATAATGTTTCACAGGTAGGCATCTCCATTATGCAATGAAACCCTAGAGGAAGATATCAGTGAAAAAATCATTCAGTAACACATCTATTTCCCTTCCCAGGGCTACACACAATGGCTTCCTATCTCCAAAAGGCAAAAGCAAATTCACCTCTAAGGACTTTACTTTCCTATGATATGGGAGTGTGCAGAACTCCTGAAGACCATCCCTTTCCTGTGCAACTTGAGTTCAAATCTGACCTTAGACACTTACTAGCTTTGTGACCCTGAACAAATCACTTAAAAAAATAACAACAAAACCCTCTGCCTCAGTTTCCCCAACTGTAAAATGGGGCCACTTTTCCCCTCCAATTCTTCTTCCATTCTCCATATTATGAGACTAAGAAATAAATAAGCATCTTTTCAAAGCAAAGCTAAGTGGTACAGTAATTAGAAGGCAAGCCTGGAGTCAAGAAGACCTAAGTTCAAATCCAGCCTCAGACTTGTACTGACTGTGTGACCCTGGGCAAGTCACTCAATCTCAATATGTCTCAGTTTCCTTATCTGTAAAAAAAAAAAAATAGCACCTACTTCCCAGGGTTAGTGTGAGGATCCAATGAGGTAACATTTGTAAAGCAATTAGGATACACACAATCGGTGCTTACTAAATGCTTATTCCTTTCCTTCCTACTTTCCATAGATACTTCATAGAGAGAAGCAATCAATAAACATGTATTTATTAAGCACATATGTGTGTCTGTGCTAAGTGATACAGATATGAATTTTTTTTTAAAAATCAAATAGTGTCTAACCTCAAGAAGCTTACAGAAACATAATATTGTTACGTCTGTACACATGTACAGCAAGATGACTCATGGATGATTATGCTAATAACTTGTGGTTGAACAGATCTGTAGCTGTGGCAAGAGTGACTGCTCCTTCTGGGTATCCAACAATCCTTCCACTAAGAAGTTATGATTGGAATAATTTGGAAAGTGTTTTTCTGCCACAATTTAAAAAAACAAACCACCGTCAAAAATTGTTGTAACTTACTATAGTGCTTCACACACAGCAGGAGCAAGAAAAAAGAAAAACAAAAACAAAAAGATGAGCTGATCAGGTATTATGCATGAGAAATAACAAATGGAGAGTCTGAGTGATGTTCTCTTACCCTTAAGATATTAAACGAATTGGAGGACGGTCTCCAGGCTTGACTGAATAATTGATTGCACTCTTCAGAGTGGTTACTAAAAAAGCATGAATGAAAAAACACACAGGATGAGAAGAGACAGAGAGGCGGCCATCTTCATCAGAGGACTGAGTAACCACATAGATAAATGGGGCCATAACTAGGGAGGAGAAATTAAGGTTTTATCCCAAGCAACTAACATTCTCTGTCTAGGGGAGCTACGTCCTCAGAGACTACGGTCTCAGTTCCGAGACCATCATTCTATTTCTACTGAAATAAGACTATTGAATCTGAGGTTGGACTACTCTTTGCTCCTCCCTCCCCGCCTCCTCAATCTTGGACTGTCTTCGGCTCCTGGCTGCCCCTCCCCACTCCTAGCCTGAACTCTGCCCTGTGGCTTTACCGTTTCCCCTTCTCGGTTGTTTTTACAGCAGTTACTTATCATGCTCCCAATGAGATCATGGTTCCATCAAAGTGTAACAAGTACCTCATGCAGCCTAAACTGCAGTAACCATGATTCAGAGTACAAGTAGTCACAATGTTAAAACTCAATTCTGCCTTTCAAAATCTTCTTGAAAAACATTAGGGCAACAGGGATGTTATTATACTCGCTGTTCACGTAGGGTCACAGATTTTGGGCTAGAAGAGATTTTATAGGCCGTTGAATCCAACCCCTTTGTTTTAGAGATGAGGAAATTGAGGCCCAAAGGGTTTAAGTGACTTGCTCAAGGTCACATATGTACTGAGTGGCAGGGCTGGGATTTTAACCCAGGTTCCCAGGTACTCCTTCCTCTCCTGGTCACCTTTTCCCTCCAATTCTTCTTCCATTGTCTACATTATGAGGCTAAGAAATAAATAAGCATCTTTTCAAAGCAAAGTTAAGTGGTGTGGTAATTAGGAGGCCAAGTCTGGAGTCAAAAAGACCCAAGTTCAAATCCAGCCTCAAATATGTACTGACCATATAACTCTAGGCAAGTCACTAAATCTCTATACGTCTCATTTTCCTTATCTGTAAAATGGGAATAATAACAGTGCCTGGTTTGTTTTGAAAATCAAATGAGATAATATTTGTAAAAAGTTCTTAAAGCGTAGTGTTTGGCACATAAATGTTAGCTACTATTATTATTAGAAATCAAAAAGTTGTCCTGCAAATAGATTTTTAGGAGAAAAAAAAAAAGTTGGGGGTGGGGGAGAATTGCGTGAGGGAAAGTCTAGACCTATGGTTTTGTTAGACTGGGCACTCGTGAAATGGAAACTTCTTCCCCCAATTCAGACAAACAACTCTATAAGTTAGAATCTTTGAGGATCTCCTGGGCTGGCAAAGACTATTGTAATAGACTTACATATTGTCATACAGCCCATATATATTAGAGATAGGTCTTGAACTTGGAGTCGTAACTCCAAGGCTAGCCTTTTTAACACTGTATTATGCCATATGACAGGAGCAGAAAGGAGGAGCAGAATTCAAATTGCTTTCTTTCGGGAATACTATTTCCTATAGAAAGGCATTTGGCCATGGCTAGCTCTTCCAACCCATCCAAGGGAATTTCATTACTGTGGAAACTGATGAGAGGAGAGTTACAATTACATACCCCTAATTTCCACAACATGAAACCCGATGTGCAGGGTTCCAGTGAGGAGCTAGAATGCTAAAGTTCTATTAGGTCTATTGACCAATTTCCTTCAGAAAATTTACCATTTTCCATGAATATATTTTGCTTTCCTGGCCTAACTGGAATGGCTGGAACTTCTCCAGTATTAGAGAACTCCTTTGAGAGGTTTCTGGGGAACCAGAGTTAACCCAAATCCACAGCTGTTGTTGAGTCTCTGAGGCCACTGTAGAGTTGCCACATACTGCCTCAGGAACTCTATCCCTGAGCCCCACAGGTGTCTGGGACATGTGCTTCCCATACAAGGGAAGGCCACCTCCAGTTTGACTATGTATCTGGCACCAACTAGTTCGTGCGTCATTGGCACCCTCCCACCCCTCCCAGGCTCTGCACATGCAAACTCTTGGAGGTAGTTCATGAGCAGCTATGCATTTGTTATATCCTTGTTATGTGGGTAAATTCAACAATTGTTATGTGGGTATCAAGACAAGGTTATTGTTTTTCCCTCCAAAGACTATTTTCCAATTTGTGCTTTAAGTGGATAGCTGAAAATTCCATTTACTAGGGGTCTTTGTATTTATAATCCTTATTGGGACAATGGACCAGAGGAAAGGAAAGTTCTGTGACTCCTCATCCCAGGATTTTGCACAAATAGCTCTTCAAAAGGAAATATTGCTTCATAAAATGATCCTGAAGGAGGGCTGCCAACCTCTCTACGTTCTCCTCTGACATTGTCCATGCTCAGTACAATCACTTACTGTCATGTGGCACGTAGCAAATGCTACCTTGTACTGCTATTTGTCTTCATGTAGGTATGCTGTGTCTCTCCTGGGAGCCTTTATGTTCTGTGAAGTCTTTGTTTTCTGTATGTCTTTGTCTTGTGCTCGAAGTACTGGTACCGGGGCAATTACGTGGTTCCTTGTGTATTTGATGTTTGATCAGTAAATACTTCTTCAGTAGTTCAGGAAGCTGTGTTTTTACAGTGTGGACCTTCCCTCTCCTGTCACAGTATTTCTCTATGCTCTGTTAGATGGTCCCTGTGAATTGCTATGGCTCCTGAGTTCATCATTCTTAAACCAAGCTCTCGACAAATCCCTCCAAACTTTGACTGCTCTTCAGGGAGCAGACATGTGGTCTTTCACCAAATCTGAGTGCCCAAAGCATTTCCAGTAGGACCTTCTAGGGATCGCACTCCACTGGCCTGCCTTTCAAGAACCCTGCTCCACTTCTGTTCCCTTACCACTAATAAATCTTTAGGATCACAGATCTGGGAAAGAACATCAGAGGCCATTATATGTGTTTATAATTGCAATTGGTGAATTGAAGAATACCAGCCACCACATCCTATACTGCAACAGTGATTGTGATTGTTGGAACTTTATGAAATAAGTCCTGTCAAGTCTAATGGCAAAACACAGAGAAGGCCAGTTCCCTCATTTTACAGATAAAGAAACTGAGACCTAAGTAACTTTGCCCATGGTCACAAGAGTAGTAAGCATAAGAGGCAGGATTTGCACTCAGCTCCTCTGACTCCAGAACTACTGGTCTTTCAGATAAACTTCCTGATACAAAAATGTTAGTTTGATAAATGAATGAAAAAAAAATAATGGAATAAGTTAAGCAATGCTGTAGCTGTGAAAACATCATTTTTTTCAGTGATCTGTATTGAATAGGCATATATGACCCGGTAGGATGGCAGGGGAGACTCATGGAATACGATACAGGGACATATCAAAGCAAAGCTATTGGGTCAGTTCATGGTAATAAGAGCAGACAGATGGCAGAGTAGATAGAGTGCCTAGCCTGGAGTCAGGAAACTCACTTCCTGAGTTCAAATCTGGCCTCAGACACTTACTAGCTGTGTGACCCTGAGCAAATCAATTAACCCTGTTTGCCACAGTTTCCTCATCTGTAAAATGAGCTAGAGGAGAAAATGACAAACCAACCCAGTATCTTTGCCAAGAAAACCCCAAATGGGGTCACAGAGACTTGGGCAGGACTGAAATGAATTAACAATAAGAACAAGGGATTCCAAGAGGTGGAGATAAGAAGGCAGAGAGTTCCATCAGTAGAGAATGGCCCTTGGCAAACCTTAAGGGCTATAAAAATGTTAGTTCTTAAAATACTTTAAATAAATATTTTTAATAAATAATATAAAAAATAAATAAATAAAATAATTTAAATAAATACTTTAAAATACTTAAAATACAGTAATTCTGTCTGTACTTTCCTTTTATAAACTCCTTGAAGGCAGGGACAGTTTCATTTTTGTTTTTGCATCTCCAGCTTTATTGAGGGAGATTTCAGCTTACTCCTACCTAAGGAGCTCATTTACTTTGTATACTTTCTGGCATATTCTAATCTGTAAAATGTGTGTGTGTGTGTGTGTGTGTGTGTACACACACATATGTCTTCTTTCTTCCTCTATACATATATCTATATATCTGTATCTTTCCATTCATCAGTCTGTCTAGTTATATCTAAATTACATCTGATCCCCCACCTCAAATTTCATTTGGATTTCTTTGATTATGTGTGGATTCAATACATCTACTTCTCTCTTCTCCAGCCAGCACAGAAAATTGGCTGAAACAAGACCAGCCTAAATGAGCTGATACACAGAGAAAATTTCAAGTGGTAAGTGGCAAAGCTGCAGAAATTAAGCCAAATTTAATTTCATTTTTTTCTCATCTCTCTATATAATTTCTCTTCCTGACTCCAATGTCTCCATTAATTTTTCATGTCCTCCCACTTCAGCTTGCTTTGGTTTTCATTTCTTCTTTCCCAGGACTATAAGAGATTATGCTTATTGCCAAATTTTCTGTGATTTATGACAGTGTCATTACTTTAATGGGCCTGAACACCAAGTCAGCTTCCTGGGAAGTGGCCAAACAACCTTTATAGTGACAGGAATGCACGCAACTTGAGAGTATACTCATTCATGGGAAGGGAGTCTGATGACTGCAGAAGTCACTTAAGAGGATTGTTTTAGGTTCAGAGAGAAAAAGCGAATGCAATGGGCAGTGGCTGACTTTTCCTAAAAGTTATCTTGGACCTGACTTGACCAGGTACTTCTTGGGAGCATGTGGCTATAGAATGAGTGATCCTAGTAGAATGTAATCTCCCTGAGGGCAGGCACTGTTTTTGTTTTTGGTCTTAGTTATCAAACGCACTTACGATGTGCCAGGCCATGTACTGTGAGTACACAGAAAAGCAAAAACACAGTCTCTGACTTCATGGAGCTCTAATTGTGTACATACTAGGTACATACAAGATACATAATAGTGTAAAAGAAAGGTAATCTCAGAACAGAGGTGAGGTGCCAGGAAAAGTCTTCTGCAGGGAGTGGGATTTGATCTGAGTTCCAGAGAAGGCAGCAGGTGGAGATGAAGAAGGAAACATGGCCAGGCTCTCACAAATTGAGGCTCCAGAAATAATTCATCGATGATTGAAAATGTTGGGTGAGAGAGGGTGAGGAGCAGAGCATCATCCCAAGGTTATAAATCTGGGTGACTGGAAGGGTGGTGATATCCTCAACAGAAACTGAATAGTTAGGGAGAGGTGGAGTTTTTTGAGGGAAAGATAATGATTTAACATACCTGTTAGGATACTGAATTGTAACTATGCAATACCTTATAACCAGACTTGGCCTGTAGATACAATTGAGAAGTAGGGGAGTTTTTTCTTCCCTTCCTTTTTTTATCCCTTACCTGTCTTCACTCACCCCTACTTGAAACCTAGGACCTGCCTATTTCTTCTCCCTACTGACAAAAAAAAAATTCCATTCTCAGATTCTTCATTCACATTTAAGTATAATTACTAGCAACTTAAAGTATTATCCTTTCTGTTTTCTTAAGTTAAAGAGATGAAATATGGGGGTTATTACCCTCCCTTGGGTTATCGCCTCTTCCAACCCCTCCACCCCAATTCATACTTGCAGGTTGAATCACCTAGTTGCAATTGCCTGAGGTTTAATATACTCTGAGTTCACACTACTGAAACTATCACTCATGAAATCCCCCCCCCATCTTCCCCCCACCGCCCCCCTCACTATGTATGCTTACCTTTAATAGTCAGCAAATAAACATAATTATCTAAAAATAATTAGAGTATTCTAGTAGAGAGGAACATGCCTAGGCAAAATGTGAGGTCAAGGCAACTCACTATCTGGAACTGAAGGGCCCAGATGTACTTTCTCTTTTCATGATGTCCTTATCCTGCTCTGATGGGCAGGTCACTCAACTGGGCTTTCTGGACATGCTTCTCTATGTATCTTGACTCCTACATGCCTGGCTAATGCTCTCTTAAATTTACAGTTGTCTCCATGTTACCAGGGATCATACTCTCTGGAGCTGCCTCCATTGACTATCGTTGTTTCTTGCTAAGTTCTTCCTTGGTGAGAAGCTCAGAGGAAAAGCACCATGGCTATGGTAGGAGTTAGGGATGGAGAAGAAGGGTGGAAGTCCCTCTGCCTCTCTACTGCTGTCTAGTAGAGGTACAACAGGGAAGGCAAAGAATGATTCCCTTTCAAGAGCTAGACTCCATCAAGCTTGATCAAAGATTTCTTCACACCTTGTAACAAAGAATAAACCTTTTTATATGCATAGTTTAAAATCTTAAAACTTTAATTCCTTATTTCTGTTACTCACCCCTGATTTTCTGTGATGTTCAGGACAATCTTGCCCAATCTCCCTAGCACAGAATTTTCACAGGCTCCTGTATCTTTACCCTTGGAGAACTGCATGTTTGGTGGCGAGTTCACTGCACCTGGAGACAAGAGGACTGAGTTTTCAATTCTACCTCTAACACTGACTAGCTGTGTGAGTGTGGACAAGTCATTTAGCCTGTCTGAGCTTTTGTTTCCTCATAGTAAAACATGGATTATAAGCACCTGCCTCATAGTTTCAGGAGTTCAGATCTAGCCTCCTCCCAGAAGCCTTCCTTGATCATTGTACCCCATAATGATCATAGAATAGAAAGGATTTCGAAAGGGACCTTGTCTGCTATCTAGTTTCATCCCCACCTGAAAAAGAACCCCCACTACCACATACTCAACAAATGTTGAAACAGTTTTTTCTTGCTAAATGCTAATGAAGCAGAATCTACTGCTTCCAGAGACAGGTGCCATTCCACTCAGGATAGCTTTAATTGTTAAGAGATTTCTCCTGACATCAAGCCGGCATTTTGTTCTTTTTCACAAATACCCAGTACTCCTACTTTTACCCATTTTGAAAATAGAACAAGTCTAATCTCTATTGCACATGAAAGCCTATAGCATACATGAAGGCAGTTGTCTCCTCTGAGCCTTCTCTTCTCTAGGCTCAACATTTCCAAGGTCCTACAAGCAATCTTCATCTGGCATGGACTCAACAACCTTTATTTGCCCTTTTGGTTGCCATTCATTCAATGCTCTTTGGTTTATCAATGTCTTTCCCAAAATGCAGTGCCCAGACTGAAGACAATACTCTAGGTGTGGTCTGATCAGCACAGAGTGCAGAGATAGTATCATCTCCTTATTCCTTATAGCTGTATTTACATTAATACAATCCAGAATTACATTAGCTTTATTGGCTGACTGCCATATGATATTGATGACTCATAATGAGCTTGTCATTCCCCAAGCCCCAGATCTTTTTAGATGAACTGCTACATACCCACTCTTCTCCTTTGTACTTGTAAAGTTGATTTTTTTTAACCCAAATATAAGACTTTACATTTACTCCTTATCATTTTCATTTTGCCAGGTTTAGCCCAGTTTTCTTGCCTGTCATTATTTGCTATCATGAATCTGTCATCCAGTAGTAGCTGCACATTTGATAAGCATGCTATAATACAAATCGTGGATAAATTTATTAAACAGCACAATGCCAAACACAGATCTCAAGGGCATTCTAAAGTAGCCAACTTGACACTGAACCAATGAAATCTTCTCTTTGAGCCTGACTAGATAAGCAATTCTGAATCTGTATATTATCTAGCCCTTATTTTACCATGCACGCTGGTATTATAACCCTTCACAAAAAAAGAGAAGAAAATTAAATTAATCCGGCATTATTTGCTCTTGATGAAGCCATGATGCTTCTTTGTTATGACTGCTTCCTTTTCTAGATGTTGACTGACCATTTTCAATAAAATATTCCAAATTTCCTCAGCAATTGTAGTCAATCTCACATGCCTAGAAATCACAAGTTCCATGCTCCCTTCTTTGAAAATTAGCTCTTCTCCTTCCCTGTTCCCTGGTTCTCCAAATACCTCTTCCCAGTCTCCAAGATCTTTAGATATCACTGGCAATTGCTTAGCAAACAAATCTACCAACTTCTTTCATTGCCCAAGCACTAGTTAGTCAGGGCCAATTTATTTTAATTCATCAAGGACAAGTAAGCATTCCTTTACTATGTCTTTGTTAATCTCGAGTACCAATTCTGTATTAGTCATTTTTATTCTCTAATTTTTCCAGTCCAAAAGATCATTGTTTCTCTTTAGCTTCTTATAGCATTTTATTGTCTTCGTCTCCCATCCAAAATACCATTTATTGTCTTACATTGTTAACTTATGTCAATCATTTCCCTATTTAGACTGGAAAAGCGTGGAAGGCAGGGATTGTTAGTATTTTTTGGTGTCTTGCATGAGTACATGCTCACTAAATATCTGTTGGAAAAATGATTATATTTTAGCCAATACCTCAGAACTCTTCCCTGAAACTCCTGGAACACAAACTCAAAATGAAGAGGGTTGATTTAATCCTTTTTTCTTTGCCTTTTTCCTATCAACAAACAATAAAAAGGTCAAAAGACCTGATACAAAAGGAAAAAGGAAAAAAAAAACCAACAACAACAAAGAACCCACGTTACAGACAAAACTAATGAAAAGATCTTGAGTTATTGCATTGAAAAGTATTATATCCTGGTAAATCCAGTTTTCCTCTATTTCTTGATAGAATTAACAAAGTTCTACATAGTCTGAGGCAATGTGATTAGTGCAGGGGTATTGAACTTCAGGTCAAAGGCCACACAATGCCTGGGAAACACCCCAGTGCCTGAGGAACCAGATTAAAATGTCATTGGGAAATGTTTAAGAAAAATAAATTAAATACAATGCAATATAGATAATGTTCATTTGTAGTTTCCTAAATCAGTATGCTACTTATGGGGATCTATTTCTATATGAGTTGGACACCACTGGGTAATGAATAGAGTTCTGGACTTGTAGATGGAAAACTATGAGCTCAGTTTGTTACCCTGGCTAATGCACTTACTCTCTGGGATAATACTATATATAATCCCTATTTCATATAGTGAGGATCAAATGGAACACTATATAAAGCACTTTGTCCATTTTTGTAGCAATCATTCAGTAACATCAATAAGCATTTATTAAGCATTTGCTATATGCAAGGCTTTATGCTAACACAGGGGATACAAAGAGAAGAAAAATACAAATGGCAGCCCTCAGGAGCTAACATCCTAATAGAAGAGGCATCTTAATAAATAGATACATATTAGATAAATATAGAATAGAAGAAATGTAACTTTAAAGGAGAAGACACAAATAACTGGTGGGACCAGGAAGGCCTTCTACAGAAGGTAGAGTTTGAGCCAAGGATGTCCGAGGGTGGAAGCATGGAAGGAATCAGGCTGTTTATAAAGTGGCATCTTCATAACAGCCCTGTGAGCTAGGGAGCACAAGTATTATTATCACTGCTTTATACACAATACCTAGTTCCCCCCTAACCTGTAGGATTCCAGTCAGCTATTACAGGTTTTAGTATTATGTGGGACCAAATGCTTTTAAAATTGTAGCTTATGAGCTCTCACCAATGTGTTTATTTTTGCTAGTCAGCCATATGACACAGATAAAGATAAGGCATCTAAAGAAATGCAATGTGATTAATTAGCATAATAAAGACAATATTTGCTTAAAAAGCAAAATTCGTTTTCTCATAAATGGGCAGAGTGGACCTGAAGAAGAAATATAAATGAATAGATGTTCATATTGGGACAATAGAAAACATCTTTTTGTGTCATTTATTTGTATCTAGAACAAAATAAAAGAAAATCTTCTCCAAAACATATTTATCTCTACTCGCTTATAACCCCTTAGAATTCTGTTTCTACTCTTTTTAAAAAATAAGTTTTTATTATATTTGTTTTACTTGTACAAAAACTTTTAAAATTTAATACAATCAAAATTGCCCATTTTATACCTCACATTGCTCTCTCTTGTGTTATTCATAAATTATTCACCTATCCACAAGCCTGATAAATAATATGTTCCATGTTCTTCAGATTTTCTTATAATATCTCTCTTTATATCTAGGTCATGTATCCATTTTGACCTTTAGCTTTATTATTTATTTAAAAGAAATAGCAAGTTGTGCATAATAGATTTGCAGTTTCATGCACAATCATCTTTTTTTCTTCTATTCTACTATATTATGGAAATGCTTGTTTTATATTTTTAGGTTCAGAGTAAAGTTGGTGTGAAATCTGAAAAAAATTTTAAGTTGCTGAAATTCACAGACTTTTAAGGTTTCAAAAAAAAGTTCTTATTGAAATCTTTTGGTTGTTGTTTTTTTTAACATTATCTTAATTTTACCCTGCTTTTCCTTCTCTCACCTACCTAGCATCATTCTACGTAACAAAAAAAAATTTGAAACTAGAAAAATAAAAGAAAATGAAGAGGAAAAAATAAGCATAACTGATGAATTGAGCAAAAATGTCTGAAAATATGTGCAATGTACACCACTTGGGGACCTCTCCCCCTCTGCAAGTGGCTCTGAGGGAAAATTTGAACTCGGGTCTTCTTGATTCCAAACCCAGTGCTTCATCCTTTGTGCCACCTAGAATACCTTTAACAATATAATGATTAACCGGTCATTCAGCTTATGAGTGGAAACACTCATTGAGGGGAGAAAATGACTTAGTGTCAGGGAGACTCATTATAACTCAGGAGTGGGGAACTTACAGCCTCGAGGCTACATGTGGCCCTCTAGGTCCTCAAGTGCAGCCCTTTGACTGAATTCAGGACCCTAGAGGGCCACATGTGGCCTTGAGGCTGCAGGTTCCCCACTCCTGATTTAGATAGTTCTCATTACTGGGAATTTTTTTGTGACAATAAACTAGATTTGCCTCTTTGTGACTTACAATAACTATTTCTAGTTTTGTCTTTCAAGGCCAAGGAGAACAAATCTACTCCCTCTTATGGCTGATGACTCTTAAGTCAGGGTGTATGTGGAGGGGTGGGGAGAATCAGTGGATAGGGTCAGCCTACCCGACTCATGCATTTCCCAGGTTAAAGAGGTAAGGGAACCAGCTTCCAGAACGTTATGGTGACATGTAATGAATGGGCCCCGCCCCCTGATCCATAGCATAGAAAGACATTCTGTAACTGGTTCAAGTCTACCGATTCAGTGGTGGAAAAATGGAATATTGATTGTTGGTGTAGCAGGACTGGGTGTATTTAAAAGGCACAATGGGGCTAAAGTAAACCTCTTGCTCTGGCTTCTTTCTGCCTATCCCTGGATGAGTTTGGAGGCAAGAGATACTATAAACTCCAAGTGGGAAAAGAGGCTTCAGGCTTCTATTTCCCCCAACAAGGCCCCACGAATACCTAACCCTGCTGTTGCTTTTTTCTCTGTGGTATCTATTCTTTCTTATTTTAGGTGAAAGAGTATTAGAGACAACTATGGCCTTGTGAGATTTGAAAGGTCAGAATGGAGAGACACCAGGGGTCCAATAGCTGGGGGTGGTCCGTGCTCAATTTTGTGACCCTGAGGAATAATCTTTAGGATCCATCCCAATAGCAAGGCGTTAGAGAATGAGCTGGGGAAGCCAACCCAGAGGTAGCTGAGCCCAGGACTAACGCAGTAGCTACGCTCCATTTGGAAATGAACTTGGTGGGTCAATGCTAAGTAAAGTCTGAGCCACCTCTTCCCAGGACCAAGATGGTTTGGGGCAGTGGGGGGGGAGGGAAGGTATGTCCCAGGTTTGTACTTCTTGCTATATCTCTATAATGAATATCTGTGTGTTTAATTGGTCAAATGGATTAAGGGGCTAATCACGGTGGGGGTAACACACCAGAATGAGGGCTTGAGCCAATAATATTAGAGAAGTCACCCTGCCCTTTCAGTGTTACCTTGAACTCTAAAAATGTAGCCAATCTAACTGTAGCTCTGGGATCCCTATCTAAGTGTGTGTGTGTGTGTGTGTGTGTGTGTGTGTGTGTGTCTGTGTGTGTATGTGTGTATGTGTGCAGGTTGTTGGGAGAGTCCATAGCCTCACTAAATGGGCTATACATCTCCACTTTGTTCAAATGATCCTCTTTTGTCATGGTCTCTTGCCTCAGAAAGAGAATTTGGGGCCTCTAAGGGGATATGAGTTACGGCCATCAGGTTGGGGCCAGCTAGAGACTTGAATATTTTTCGCGAGTCTCTCCTCTTTGGACTGGTGTGTGGACAGCAAATGGCCATAGCTTCCTCATTGCCACCTAGGAGTGGAGCCAAATAAATGTTTACAGAGAGAAGGCTGGGCCTTGCCAGTTGGCCCTGAGCTACCTAGTAGTGCAGTGTCTGGTGTGGGTTTGAAGCCAGCAGAAAAGATAGAAGGCAGATGGGAGATATGATAAATGTTTGTATCGCTCAGAGGGTTTAGTCCAAAATAGATCCATACGACTAAAAATATGCAGAGTTAGATTTTTAAACAAACATTACATGCAAGGGAAATGCTTGGGCATTTCTATAAGTGAGAACATAGACAACCAGTGCGTGTACACACACACACACGCACACACACACACACACACACACACACACACACACACTCACAGAGCTAATCCACCCCACTTCAGATTAAAACAATTTCAATGTGCTTATAAATGTCATTTAACACCATAAAATAAAAATCCTCAGGCCTAATGGCTTCCTTTATCACCTTGTCTTTGTTTCCTTGCCCTGGCTCCATAAATTCTCCCCTACTCCATTCTCACTCTTTCTACACTCCTTCCTCTCTGAATAAAAAAGATTTGAAGGACTCAGTTAAGTAGTGTGTGTATACATACACACAGACACATATAGAGAGTATATACTAAGTAGTATATATGTATACCAAGTATATATATAGTAATACTATGTTATAGTATTATGTATACTGTTATAGTATATTATATATAAATATATATGTTAAGTAGTTTATATACATACTTAACTGAGCTGTTCAAATCTTTTATATATGATATATATCTTATATATGAGTTGTCCGTACATATATACATAGACATTTTATTTAGTTAAGTATATGACATTTACTAATATTTTTCTTTATTATTTCAAAAGATTCATGAGGTCTATACTGCCTTAACTAAGGAGATTACATCTCTATACTTCAGTAGACAGTTTTAAGGATTTGCAATCCCCTCTCCCCCAAAAAATGATCACTTGGTATCTGATATTTGGCAACGAGCTTCTCCAAACTTAGCTAGTTTTGTCCTCAGACAAGATAAATAATTTATCCCCAGGTCATTATTCATTGCCTTTCTAGCTTGGACCTTTCAGAGCATGGATTTCAGAGGCATCGTCATTAAGAATTCTAGTTTACCTGCTCATCACAATGAGGCATCATAACAGAACTTCAGTAGTTATTACTAGAATAACCATATGTATGTAGTATATCCAATTTAGATAATCTTTGGAAGAAATTTGATAATTTAAGTATGGTTGGATAAACATCAAGGGTCAATATTTAGTACTTAATCTAATTCTGCTTTTCCTCCCTGAAGTAAGTGGATTTAATATACTCTGAACCTTTGCAGCCTAGGTCCAACTGAAAAATACACACACACACACACACACACATACACACACACACACATGCATGCACACATATATGTACACAAAATTTTCCATTTTGAATCTATTACCTCTTCGTTGGGAGGTAAGTAGCATAGTTCATCCATTCTCTGGAATCATGGTTGGTCATTGCGTTGGTCAGAACCGTTAAATTTATCAAATTTGTATCTCTTTAAATATTGTTGTTATTAAATACATTTTTCTCCTAGTTCTCCCCCCCTTCACTTGGCAATATTCCTACAAGTGTTCCCAGGATTCTCTGAAACCATCCCTTTTATCATTTCTTACAACACAATAGCATTCCGTTATACTCATAAACCATAATTTCTTCGACCATTTCCCATTACCTGGACACCCTCTTGATTTTTAGCTCTTTTTCATCATAAAAAAAGAGCTTCTATAAATATTTTTGCACATAAAAAATGTCTTTTCTCTTTCTTTGATCTCTTTGGGAATTGGTTGGTTTTTGTCTTTTGTTCTTGAAGAGGACCAAAATGACATCACTATGTGAGAGTCAAGTTACAGTGTGTCCAACTGCAGCTGATCAGACCAATATGAGCTTGGAATGCTCTACCACAGGTCAGCCACAAATAGTCCATTTGAATATTTGGAGTAGATAATCCAAATTTGTGTATCCCATGTTTCTTTTGATCTATTTCAATTCTGCTTTGCTCATAAAGTGTAGCATCTTCTTTGATGAGGGCACACCATGCTGAGTGGTCCTATGCCAGCGTCTCCTGTGTCACACAATCAATTCCAAAATTCTTTGAAGAGACTTTGAGAGTGTCCTTGTCTCACTAACCTTGTCTAATTACCATGTGAGCGCTTGCCCTGTGTGAGTTCTCCATAAAACAGTCTTTTAGGCAGGTGGACATTTGGCATTCAAACAATGTAGGCAGCCCATCATAACTGCACTCTTTGTAGTAGAGTTTGAATGCTTCATAGTTTAGTTTGAGAAAGGACCTCAGTATCTGATACCTTATCCTGCCAAGTGATCTTCAAACTCTTCTTAAGATAATTTCAAATGGAAGTGATTCATTTTCCTGGAATGGCACAGATATAATGTCCAGGTTTCACAGGTATACAACAATGGGGTCAGCATGAGAGCTCCATAGACCTGAAGTTTGGTAGGTAGTCTAATACCTCTTCTCTCCTACACTTTTCTTCAGAGCCACCCAAACACTGAGCTAGCTCTAGCAATGAGTGTGTCAAGCTCATTATCAATATGTATTTCCCTGGAAAGTACACTACCAAGGTAAGCAAACTTATCCACAGCATTCACAGTTTCTCCATTTGCTGTAACCGATGGTTCCATGGATGACTGGTGTGGTACTGGTTGGTGGAGTACCTGTGTTTTCTTGGTGTTGTTAGGCCAAAATTAGCACAAGCAGCAGAGAATTGACCTATACTTTGGTGCATCTCAGCTTCAGAGGCTGCATTCACACAATCATCTGCAAACAAAAAATCATGTACCAATTCTCCCTCCATTTTAGTCTCAGCTTGCAGCATTTTCAAGTTAAATAATTTACCATCAGTGAGGTAGCTGACCTTTGATGATGTGTTCGTCCTCATTGAAGGTATTTGATAACATTGCTGAAAACATCATGTTGAAAAGCATGGGAGCAAGCACACAGATTTGTTTCACTTCATCGGTGACTGGGAAAGCTAGAAAGCATCAGCCATCATCCAGAACCTGGGCAAGCATGCCATCATGAAATTAATGTACAATACTGATGAACTTCTCCAAACAATCAAATTTTGACATAATTTTCCATAAGCCCTCATGACTGACAGTATCAAAGGACTTGGTCAGATTGATGAACATTGTGTTCAGATCTCTGTTCTGCTCCTGGCATTTCTCCTGGAGTTGTCAGTCAGCGAACACCATATCGACTGGTTCCTCAACCCTTTCTGAAGCCACACTGGCTCTTGAGTGGATGACCATATTCCACACAAAGGATCAGCCTATTAGGGAGGACTATGGCAAGAATCTTGCCAACAATGACTAAGAGAAAGAGAGACAGAGAGAGAGACAGAGACAGAGAGACAGAGACAGAGAGATAGAGACAGAGGCAGAGAGCGAGAGAGAGGGAGAGAGACAGAGAGACAGAGAGAGACAGAGAGAGATATCCCCCTGTGATTGTCACAGGATAATCCATTTCCTTTACTTTTATAGAGGTAGACAATGGAGGTGCCCTTGAACTCTTAGGGGATAACCTCCTCTTGCCATACAATCCAGAAAATTTCAATTAGCTTTTGTATGAGCAATGGACCCCTCAACTTGTATATCCCAGCTAGAATAGAATCAGTACCAAGTGCTTTGCCATAGGAAAGGAGCCTAATGGCATTCAAAACGTCTTCTTCAGTTGGAAATTTGTCTAGAAAGGGATTGACTTTAACCTGAGGTAAACAGCCAATAGCTTCAGCATTGATTGATGATGGTCTGTTGAGAACACTATGGAAATGTTCAGCCCATCTCTCCAGGATCACATCCTTATCACTAATCAAGGCGGTTCCATCAGCACTGAATAGTTGAGATGCGCCCTATGTCTTTGGCCCATAAATAGCCTTCAAGGTATCATAAAAGTGCTTTGGATTATCACTATCAGCATAAAACTGAATTTCATCTGTCTTCTTACTGAGCCAAGAATGCTGCATCTCTCTAAGCTTTGTTTGTACTTTACTTTTGATGGAGTTAAATGCTGCCTTCTTAGAGACAGATGAACTCCCTGTGGAGTTCTCATTTATCAGCTTCTGAATTTCCCCATCATTTTCATCAAACAGTCTTGATGTTTATGAGTTAGTCTGACCTGTCTGCCAAGACACTTTTAGCAGACTGTGGCCACTGCACATGTTACAGCTTTTTGGAGCCACAGATGAGAACTGGGTAAGCAGTGGTCACCAAAGATGGATGAGCAGCCCTGAAAAGTGCTCAGCAAGTCCTCACCAGAGGTGCTAGTTCTCTTGAAAACTCCATATACAGAAAGACTTGCCTAGGGTCCAGATCAGAATCTGGATCAGAATCCAAGCTGAAAACCACCCAAGAGAACCAACAGTGTCCACCTTATGAACCCATGCACTATCTTTGTCATCTTGGAAACATAGTAGGTGGAATGCTGGAAGACCTGAACTCTAATCCTATCTCAGACACTTACCAGTTATTTGACCCTGGGCAAGTCATTTAATTTCTCTCTGCCTCACTCTCCTCAACTGTAAAATGGGGACAATAATAAACCCCCTCTCAGGGTTGTTATGAGGATTAAATGAGTTAGCACATTTAAAGTGCTAGTTATTATTTGTCATCAGTTACAGGTTTTCAACAACATGGGAGCTGTACCCTTGTTGCCTTGCTAGACTTTTTCAATCTCCTAATGAATGCTTTGGGGCTTTGAGAGTGAGTTTTCCAAGCAATTTTGGTATCAAAGAAGGAAGAATTTTCTAACAATCGACTCCTGGGAAGCTAATCACTATGTGGAAGATGGTTTCAACGTGTTCTTAGTCTGCATTAACAGCAGCATGGCATCGAGGACAAGAGTACCTCATCAGCTTTGGTCAGGTTACATTGGAATATTGTGTTCAGTTATGGATGCCACATTTAGGAAGGACAGTCTTAAGATGGTGAGCATCCCTAGGAGGACAAAGAACCTGGAGCTCATGACATACGAAGATCAGTCAAAGGGACTGAGGGTGTTCAGCCTGGAGGCAGAAAGCCTCGACATACCTGTGATACAATGTTCAAATATCTGAAGGGTTGTCCTGTGGAAGCAAGATGGTGTTTGTTCTCCTAGTTCCCACAGCCAGATTTCAGATGGATAGAAACAAAATAAAAACCTCAAATTTCTTAACAGTTACCATTATCTACAAATGGAATGGGCTGACTTAGTTGGCGGTGGGTTCCTCTTCACTAGAGCAAAGACCTCAAAGACCTACTTGGGGGCAGATAGATGGCACAGTGTATATAGATCATTGGACCTAGAGTCAAGAAGACTGGATTTCAAATTCTGTCTCAGACTAGCTGTGTGACCCTGGGCAAGTCACTTAATCTCTGCCTCAGTTTCTCAATCTGCAACATGGGGATAATAACAGCACTTACTGAACACAATATTCCAATGTAACCTGACCAAAGCTGATGGGGTACTCTTGTCCTCGATGCCATGCTGCTACTAATGCGGACTAAGAACACGTTGAAACCATGTTCCATGTAGTGATTAGCTTCCCAGGAATGCTTACCTTCAGGGTTGTTGTGTGGATCAAATGAGTTAGCCTATTTAAAGTGTTTTGCTAACCTTAAACCCTATATAAGGGCTAGCTCCTATCACTATCATCATCATTACTACTACTACTACTACTACTACTACTACTACTACTACTACTACTGCTGCTGCTGCTGCTGCTGCTGCTGCTGCTGCTGCTCCTATTTCTCAGGCATGTTTCTGAATTCTGAATCAAGGACAGATTAGGCTACATGGACTATCAGGTCCCTTCCAATTCTGAGATTCTGCGGTCATCAGTGCTGATACTCAAGGGAGAATAAATGATGATGTCTTTCTGTGGCTTCAGGAAGTAACCGCCTTCATAATGTAATTAAAGAAAGAAAAACTGCAGTCTTGGGAAATGTAACAAGTCACAAGCTGGTGATGTAAGAACAGAAGGTTCTGGTAAGAGGAACTACTGAGAAAGGAAAGTTGAGGGTAAAATTTTGTCATTGACGTTCCCCTGACCCTGTCCCAGAAGAGGTCTTATGTCTTCCATTTCCCAATATTCAAAGTTATAATTATGTAAAACGTAGAAGTATGCAGTGTGAATTTGAATAATGTAACCACTTCAGGAGAGAATTCATTTTTCAAAATAATTGGGACTTGGCTATTGAAGAAAGAAAGAAGAAGCAACAAAAAGTGGGGACTGCCTGAATTATTCACAGTGAAATCTAAAGTTTACTTAAATTTATTGAGAGCATGACTTAGGGTGGCTATTCAGAGGAACTCGTCTACTTTTATTTTCAGTCAAATATAAAAAACCTAAATTATTACTAAAATTCATGAATGGAATGTTCACAATCACAGCTTCACTGGAGGGTAGGTTATTGTTGAAATTGTCAAATACTTTTCCTTACACAGTTACAGTCTTGTTCTGGTTAAAGATAAAGGGTCTGAAGAGGCTACCTAGCAAAAAGAGCTGTTTTATACACACACACACACACACACACACACACACACACACTCACGTCACTTATACTTCTTTTGTTCAATCATTTTCACTTGGTCACTAATTTCACACTAGGCCAGTTGCTTCTGGCCATGGCTGTTCTATTCAGACAAGTCCATGAGTGAATTTGAATACATGTCTAGAAAGGAGAGCCCTTAGTATCTAGATGAGGTGAAGTGGTACCTCTGGGATCTGAATCATCCTCTGCTCTTCGCTAGGGCTCAAGAGTCACAATAAGGTGGTGGACAGAAGAAAGGGAATGTTAGCTGGGGATGTTTCCAGTAAAGAATAGGAAATAGAAGAATTATTATAAAGAAAAAGGAGCCCTGGCCAGCAGGACAAATGAGATTATGCTATAGCTGGCTAGGTAGCTCAACAGATAAAGCATGCAATCAAAGAGACCTGAGTTCCGATATAGCCTCAGACAGGTATTGGCTGTGTGACCCTGGGTGAGTCACTTCATCTCTGTCTCAGTTTTCTCCACTGTAAATGAGGATCAATGGATAAACATTTATTAAGCGTCTACTGTGTTCCAGGAACTATGCTAAGCTCTGGAGAAACAAAGAGACAAAAGACAGTCTCCCCAGCTTCAAGCAGCTTGAAATCTGATGGGATAATAATAGTGCCTATTGGCCTGGGTGGTTGAGAGGATTAAATGAGATAATATTTGTAACGTGCTTAGCATAGTGCCTTGCCCTAAATTAGAACTCAATAAATATTTCCTTCCTTCTTAGAGAAAGAAACATTGTTAGGCTTCAGAAGATGGGAAACTCAGAAAGAAAAATATAAAGGGGATGCCACAAAAGGGCAAAGTTGGGGAACTAATGCTACATGGAAAAGAATAGACCCCAATTCAACCTTATTAGGAGGTCCATAGTCTACTGAAACGGGAAATACACCCCTGACCAAAACCAACAAACCTCTCTTCTCACAGATGATGCCTGAGATTCCTTTTAAAGGGGACTAGGCCTTTGTTATTATTCAGTCATTTTTCAGTCATGTCCCACTCTCCGTGACCCCATTTGGGGTTTTCTTGGCAAAGATACTGGAGTGATTTGCCATTTCCTTCTCCAGCTCATTTTCCAGATGAGAAAACTGAGGCAAACAGGGTCAAGTGACTTGCCCAGGGTCACAAAGCTAGGAAGTGTCTGGGGCCAGATTTGAACTCAAGAAGATGAGTCTTCCTGACTCCAAGCCCGGCACTCTATCCACTGTGACATCTAGCTTCCCTGGACTAAGCCTTACATTCTGAAATTGAAGGGTCAAATACCTAGAGAGGTAGGAATCACAAACATTATTATTATTCTATAAATACTGTTTATATTATAGTATTACACAAGTAGTATTAAAAGGAAACTGAAGATCATAGGGGTTAAATGAGCTGACCATAATTTCAGAACTAGTAAGTGTCAGAGAAAGGATTTGAACCCAGATCTCTTTTAACTGCATTCAGAGCCTTTTCAACAAAAGGATACTGCAGCTGCAGTTTTAAAGTTCGACAGCCTTATTTCTATCACAGGAACTTCTCTTCCTCTCTCTTCTCCCACCACTTTTGTCAGTGCATGAAAAGTTTATTTAATCTATAATTTAGCTTTTCCTTTATCTAAATCTTAGGCTTGCCAGTGAGGGGAGGGAAATCTGGAGCAAAGGACACTAGAAAGGACTTAAAAGGAAGGAGGAATGACAGAGGAGAAGTGGATACACTAAGACCCAAATGTCAACACTTCAGTTAGCATTTGAAGAGCTGTCATATGGATGAAGAAATGGTCTCATTCTTCTTGCCCCCACAAGGAAGAGACAGAAGCAGTGAGTAAGTTACAAAGAAGGACATTTAAGGTTGGGGTAAGGAAAATGGCAGAGGATCCATGGAAGCAACTGGAAAAAGATATAGATGATAGAAAGATAGCTAGATAGATGATAGACAGACAGATAGATAGATGTATATGTGTACATGTTATCTCACCTAGCTTCTTGAGAATAGGGATTGTTTCTGAGTGTGTGTGTGTTTGTGTGTGTGTGTGTGTGTGTGTGTGTGTGTATTTGTATCTACAGAACTTGGGATGATCCCTGGCACATAGTAGGTGCTTAATAAATGCTTGCTTGTGGATTGACTGACTGATTCTTCTTCCCTGGAAATCTTCAAGAAAAGATTGGATGAGAATTTGTTGGGTGAGTTGAAGTACAGTGGGAGTTTTTTTTGAGGGAGTATGAGTTGAATTAGGAGGCTGAAGTCCCTTCCAATTTTGAAATTCTATGATTCTGTGACCCTCCCTGTTCCCCAAGCCCCAGAAATGACAGCTGTAGAGAGAAAATGGCCAAGGCTTTTAATCCAAGAGATAACAATGGTGGTAAGGGGAACCACATGGCTAATTGTGGGAGCTTCTGAGCCTCAGCTTTTGGAGGAAAACAAGAGTTCCTGGACCAAGGATTCCATATATGGCTTTGCAGTTGAAGGAATAGCAAGGGATAAGGTGGAAGAGCAAAACCTAGACTTTGATCTCTAAAAGTACTATGGGTTATTCAGATAGTACAGGTATATTGGGAATGGGGCTACCTCTGTAGCAACTCCAAATTTATTTCCTTTCTGAGATGAGTTTAAATCTTTGGGGTAGTGCCATCAGGCTAAAGAATCACTGGGGCAAAAAGTGGAACTTAGTGGAGGGAAAAAGAATGTCTTAATTTTTGCAGGCTTCTGTGTGTCCTTTGTATTTTCTGCATCTTTTATGTGGGATGAAATAAAGGCTGTTTTATATCTGATATGCACTGTTACTCTGAATGCTTGCACAGGAACTGGGAGTTTTCTATCTACATCTGTGGAGACCTAGACATGGCACATTCTGTTGTTTCCGGAGAAAACTAGGTGGGAGCAAAACTAATCAAAGAGATAGAATTTCAAGAAGCCCCCCAAGACTGAACCCAGGTCATGAAAACCTATAGCTTGCAATAGTGCAGCACATGGGTTATACTTCGTACTCTCCCTCTCTTAAGTTCTATTCATAAATCTTATCATTTGTAATTTTTATATATTTTATAATATTTTATAAATATATTTTATAAATATATTTATATTTTATAAATATTTTATGCAGCTGTATCCCATTTGGGTATTTCTGTGTCTATATTCACTTATGATATTATTCTATAATGTTTTTTCTCAGCTCTGCTTTTGTTTAATTTAAGGATTGACAACGTGATTAATATCATCGCTTCCTAGGAGGAATTACTGCCTTCCTCTATGTTTTGCAACAGTCTATGTAGGAGTTTACATTTTTAAATGTTAGGGGTTACCTAGGTGGTACAACGGATAGAACATTGGACCTGGTGTCAAGAAAACCTGAGCTCAAATCCTTCCTCAGACATTCATTAGCTTTGTGACTCTGGGTAAGTCATTTAACCTCTCTCTGCCTCTTCTTCATCTATAAAATGGGCATGATAACAGCACTTGCCTCTCAGGGTTGTTGTGAGAATAAAATAAGTTCTCATTTGTAAAGTGCTTTGCAAACCTTAGAATGCTATAAAAATGCCAGCAACTATTAGGCAGAATTCCTCAGGAATCCTCGCAGGCCTGTTGTCTATTTGAAGAGTAGCTCTTTAGGAAGGGTTAAATTCAGAAGAAGTGATGAAGAAAGAATTGACAGGATTTAGTGACAGGTTGATTGGAAGGGGATGAAGGAGAAAAAGAAGTTACTGGAGGTGACTCTGGGCCTGGAAGACTAGGGTGTTATTGACAGAAAGGGAAAATTTTAGGAGAAAGATGGTTTGGGGGAAAAGATGAGTTAGGCATGCTGACTTTGAGGTGCCGGCTGGACAGCCAGGTGGAAATATCAAGCAGATCATTGAAAATGCAGGACTCAGAGAGAAGTGAGGGCCAATACTAGTTGGTTCTGCTAACTAGATAATGGAATAGGCTGATTTCCCACTTCTCAGCAGTTTTCAATGAATACCGTTCTCCGAGGGACACAAATGAGACAGTCTTGTCATGGGGCCAATCCACCCAGGCCTGGGCGAGGCACATGAAATAATAGGGTTGCAAGGAGAGAATGATTCAGAGAGACAAGGGAATGTTACAAACCAAGCTGCAATGACCAAATAAATACACCCCTTGAGTTCTATGGTGCTGCAGAGTCCCACATCTGGGAATTGATATGAAGAGAAACCTTCACCTAGGCCTCATTACTTAGTACTCGTCACCCATGGTAAAATACTATTTTTCCTCTGATTGCTGCTGATCTAGAATAATTGTCGTTATCTAAGGAAATTAATTTTGAGGCTGATCTATTTAAAATGTAGTTTTCTTTTCCTTTAAAAATATAACAGGAGAATTTCATTTTATGCTACAGAATGGCTTTATTGTATGTCAATCATTTTTAGGAAATTGAATTCTATTATAATCACACTAGAGCAGGGGTGGGGAACCCATTTATAGGGATTATAATGGGACTCTTTTTTATAAAGCATGGTACTTTGGAAAGAATATTGAGTCTAGAATGAGAGGACGTGAATTCAAATCCTGTCTCAGACCTCTGCCTACTTCAGTAACTTGGATCAATGACTCGGCCTTCTTAGGCCTCAGTTTCCTCAATTGTAAAATGAGTAGATAATCTCTGAGGTCACTAAGTAAATAATTAGGGCAACTAGATGTGTATGGATAGAACTGGGGTCAGAAAGACTTGATTTCAAATCTAGCCTCAGATACGTCCCTAGCTGTGTGACCCTAAACAAGTCACAATCCAGTTTGCCTCAGTTTCCTCATCCATAAAATGAGCTAGAAAAGGAAATGACAAAACCACTTCAGTGTCTTTTGCCAAGAAAACCCCAAATGGGATCACGAAGAGTCAAACACAACTGAACAACAATAGAAGTAAATAATCACACAACCCTTGCCGTTTTTCACTTACTTAAACGCAGATTTTCAAAGTTTTGCTTTGCTTCAAAAAAGGGCAAGCCTTCATTCACTTTGTCTATCAGAAAACTCCTGCTCTCACTCAAAGTTGTAAAAAAAAAAAGTCTTAACCTGGAGAGAATCAAAGAAGATAATGTAATAAATAAGCTTTGTGAACCTTCAAGCCTCCATAAATGTCAACCATTATGTTAATAATGGACTGCTCGAGGAGTAAATGACTTCCCACAAACTACAGCTGCTGGGGAAAATTGACAGCATCAGACCTTCAAGGCCCTGCCTGCCCATTCATTACTTCCAAACCATAAAATCTAGTTTATATAAAGTAGAAGCTGGAGAACACTTCATCTTGCCTTCAGCGAAATTTAAAAAAAAATCAAATTAAAGGCAGATGTTTGGGAAGTAAGAAGGACCCTCTCAAGCTTTAGTGAAATCACCTCCCCACTAAATAAATGAAAAAGCTAAATCTGAGTCACTTTATTGCTAAGACCCATGGACCAAATGATTTCTTTAGGCTACAAGTTTCCCAATCCCTCTTCAGATTTCCAGCTCTGTGCTAGTATCAGAGAATGGGAAGGAGAGAGTAGAGTACCAAATTCTGCCTTCCAAGGGATTCAGAACTGAAATTACAGTCAGGCTAGGTCAGCATGTGTCCAGGGCATCGCACAGGGATGGGGGACAGTTTTATATATATATATATATACACACACACATATATACATATATATATGTATGTATATACACAGATAGATGGATAGATAGATAGATATTAGAGTGGTTTGTCATTTCCTTCTCCAGCTCATTTTACAGATGAGGAAACAAAGACAAACAGGGTTAAATGACTTACCCAGGGTCACACAGCTGGTCAGTAAGGCTGGATTTGAACTCAGGCATTCCTGACTCCAGACCTGGCACTCTATCCATGAGTCACCTAGCTGCATATATGCATATAGGAATGTATATGCATACCTACATATATACATATATACACACCCATATGAATGTATACATGCAAATGTGCATATAGAAACATACATATATGCACACACATATGTATATATGTACACGTGTATATATACATGTGTACATATATACATAAATCTACATGTATATTTATACTTTGAAAAATGAGCTTTTGCTATAACGCATATTACTTGAGTAATCAGAAAACGAACACAAATATCCACTCGTGGAGAGTAGGATTTTCTGGCATTAAAACATACATATATCTATATCTATATATATAGATATAGATATAGATATATGTATATGTATTACATCAAACATATTAAAATATATATGTGCTTTAATGCCAGAAAATCCTACTCTCCACAAGTAGATATTTGTGTTTAATTTGTATTTATATTTGTGTATATACATATATTTGTGTGTGTGTATATATATATATGTGTGTGTATATATATATATATATACACACACACACACACATATATACATACATATATATATATATATATATACACACACATATACTTTTAATGCCAGAAAATCCTACTCTCCACAAGAAGTAGATACTTGGGTTTATTTGGAGATTAATCAAGTCACATGAATTATAATAAAGGCTAATTTTTCAAAGCATAAAGCATATATAATGCATGGGTGGGGGGAAGAGGGATGGTAATCATGACTTTTGAATTAACCCTTTCTTGCAACAGGCATCCTCGGCATTCAGCTCACCAATGTCTGCGATTATTTACTGGCTACAGGACTGGTGAGCCCACGTGAGAAAACAAACAGGAATTCTAAACAAGAGCCCAACATCTATAAGTCAGAGGGCCTCTTCACTTGCATCAAACCACCAGCGAAAAGTAAAAGAGAATGAAGCAAAGAAACTAGACGGAAGCTAAGATAAACCTTTTAAAGACATCTCCAGTTCTAGCTATATAGATAATAGAAAAAAGGCTTCTCCTAACTTTTATGTGGTTAGCAGCCCTGACCTACTTACAGAATGTCTATTCTTGCTCCAGTCTCTACAAGGTACTTCCATTCCATGTCATCATAACTTTCCATGAAGTAGCCTGTTGAGCCTCGCTTGGTAAGCAATTTATTAAGCACCTACTATGTGCTTGGCATTGAGCTGAGTGATTAAGGATACAAAGAAAGGCAAAGGATGTTCCCTTCCCTCAAACAGTTCATAATCTAATGGGGGAGACGAGCAAACAAAAATGTACAAATAAGCTATACATAGGATGAATTGGAAACTATTAAAGGGAGGAAGGTGCTAGAAGTAAGAGGGGATGGGAAAGGCCTCCTGTAGAGGATGGGATTTTCACTGGGACTTGAAGGAGGTGAGGGAAGCCAGTAGATAATGAGGAAGGAGAGCATTCCAGGCATGGGAGACAGAGAAAATGACTGGAACTGGAGATGGGGACAGCCAGGAAGCCAGTGTCATGGGATCAAAGAGTGCATGGTGAGGGAAAAGGTAAAAGAAGCTTGTAAAGGTAGGAAGTGGTGCTAAGTTATAAAGGGCTCCTACACAGGGAGATTGCATCAGCTAAGCACATAATGCATTCTGCACATGTACCATTTTCTGTTACAAAAAGAGTTGTCCAAAAGTAGAATGTGCTGCCTTCCACTGGTGGGTTGGTGAAGGGTTTCCCCATCTTGGGAGTCTTCACTATGTTATACTTTGGTTTTCTTTAGAGTATGGGTAGGATTAGATGGTCCCTACCAACTTTTATAAGCCTGAAACACCATATAAAACTAGGGGAAACCTAAAATTCTGGGCTAGTATTCTGACCTTTATACTGTGTCTATGGAGCTGAGCACTGTGAAAGGAAGAAAAAGAGAAATAGATGAAACCTAGTGGCAGAATACAGAAGTTCTGGGGAATCATTTTTTTCAGGACATCTTCCCTCATGTGTCTGTGTTCTCAAGCTTTATATATCTCTGGGCAGGTCTCATGCATTGGACCATGTTGCAAGATGCTTGAAGTCTGAGACACAGACAACTCCAAGATGCTGGACAATGATGACTCTTTATCACAAGGCTAACAACAGCTATATCTTTGGCAATACGTTTTGAGTTCTTCCCTATTCTCTTTGGCATGCCTGTGCTAAAGGGCAAGGAAGCACAAGTCCACATAATTTCTGAGCAATCTACTTAACTTACTTGGGCCTCAGTTTCCCAGTCTGTAAAATGAAGGAATTGACTTATAATCTTCTAAGGTCTCTTCCAGCACCAACAATCTATAACTTTGCAGTTAGTACTTTCAGGAGCCAGACATATTTATAAAAATGAACGTTAAAGGCAAGGAAGTTACTATTACACATATCCATCATAGGCTTCTACCATGAATTGAGCATGCTAGAGAAATGCCAAATATTATGGAGAAATCAGCATATTCCAAAGAGAAATTAATTAGCTTTTAAGGTTTGTTCTAAAATTTTTTAGCCTAAAATTTTCATATCAAGACATGTTTATATTTATTTTCAGAAAAGACACAAGCTTAAGCTTATATTCTATAAACCCAGATAAGGTAGGCAGAAAAAAATGTAACGATTCAGGGATGTGTTCTGACAACATAATGCCAATTTAAACTACTAAGCAAGCCAATGTTCCAAAAGCTGGATCTTGCCATCTTCTTCCTTCCAAAAAAAAAAAAGCTGTTTTCTCATTTAAATAGAATTATGACTGATTCACTTTTTCATTTTAAAGCACATTCTCAAAGCATGCAAGCATGCCACATGCTTCAAAGAGAAAAAAATGGAAATTAGAAACTGCTGCTGTGCTTTCTATGTTTTATTAGTTTTGTACTATTTTTATTTCTCCTGGTTATTTGCTGATATTGAGTGATGGAAACCTAAGACCACCAACACAAATTAAAGGTACAATTACAATTGAAAGGATATTGGAGAGATATAAATTGCTCATGGCTGGGCCATGCTAAGATGTTCTCCCTGTTTCCAGAAAAAGGAACAAGGTCATTTTTAAAAAGATTCTAGGCCAGCATGTTTGATGTTGATCCTCATCAAAACTCTAGAATAGATTATTAAAGCTGAAGATATTAAAAGGGAAGCATTGATTATAAAGAGCAAGCGTGGGTCCCATAGGAACAAAATACACATGACTCACTTCATTTACTTTTTTGGGTAGAATTAACATGTTGGTAAATCAGGGAAACACTACAAATGTAGCATATGCCTGGATTTCAACAAATCATCTGACAAAGTAATTCGTGATTTCCTAATGGACAAGATCTGGATTTCAAGAACTGGTTGAATGATGGTACCCTGAGCGCTAACTAATACACTGATGTTAATCTCAAAACAGGTATCTAGAGGAGTACCATAGGATTCTGTCCTTAAACCTGTTCTGTTAAACATTTTTATGAATGACTTGGATGAAGATGTAGAAAGCATGATGATTAAATTTTGGGCTGGCATGTAGGTGGGAGAATGATAGAAATAGGATGAAAAAGGGCCTAGACCAGGGACTCCTGGTCTCCACTCCTGGGCTAAAGTGAACATGATCAGTCAATTAGCATTCATTTAGCAATTACTATGTACCAGGCACTGAGCTAAGCCCTGGAAATGTAAAAACAAAAGCATATAGAGTTACCTGACCTCAAGGAGCTTATTATCTAATGAAGGAAACAACATATCTATATAAAGGTATACAAATCAAACACTAAGTAATCTCAGAGAGGAACGCACCAGCAGCTGGAGGACCAGGAAAAGTTTCATACGGAAGGTGGTAGCTGAATTGAGACTTGTGAAAATCAAAATGTTCTCAGTTAGTCTTGACTTAGACCAGTCTGGTGTTCAGGTTTGGGACTGAAATGAAACAAAACAGACTTTAGAGCAGTTAACAAAAGTAAGTTTATATAATGAAAAGGACATTCATCAAGGCACCTAGCAGGTGCTTAATAAATGTTTCTTGAATGAATGAATGAATCAAGGATATAATATTCATTCATTCATTCATCTGGGTACTGCTTTCTTGCCTCTGTGTTCACCATTGTGGTGTGTCAATGTCAATCCTAACGGAGAAGCTTTTGACTCCCTGAATACTGGTTTTTGTGATTAGGCCACCAGGAAGCTATGTAATAGGCCAATTAAGTCCCAAGGATGGTTTCAATTACTTTAAAGGAAAAATAGCCTAGCTTTTATGAAAAGCTAGTCTAGCTTATATAGTAAGGGTCCTTGCTGATATTGCTCCTACCACACAGGAATTCCAGCAGACAGTGGTGGTGGGAAAGCATTCTAGGCATGGGGGTAGAGTCACCGTAAAGGCACATAGAGGGGAGATGAAGTACCCCATGTGAGGAGCAGTAAGTAGATCAATATGTCTGTACTGTTGAGAATGAGGCAGGGAGTAATGTGGATTAGACATAGAGTGAAAGTATAATAGAAAGGTAAATATGGTCCACATTGTGGAAAACTTTAAATGCCATATAGGGAAGGTTATACTTGATCCTACAGGTAATAGGGAACTTATTCTTGTTCAGTCATTCAGTCGTGTCTGATTCTTTGTGACTTCATGTACCAGGCCCTTCTATCCTCCACTATCTTCTGAAGTCTGTCCAAGCTCATGTTTGTTGCTTTCATAACACTATCTATCCATCTCATCCTCTGTTGTTCCCTTCTCTTTTTGCCTTCAATCTTTCCCAGCATCAGGGTCTTTTCCAATGTGTACATCCTTCTCATTATGTGGTCAAAGTATTTGAGCTTTATTTGTCCTTCCAATAAGTAATCTGAATTATTTCTTTAAGTATTGACTGATTTAATCTCTTTGCTGTCCAAATGTCTTCTCCAGCAACCAGAATTTGAAACTGTCAATTCATTATAGTATGTCTCTCACAGCCATTCATTGCTACTGGGAAAGGCATAGCTTTGACTACCTGGACTTCTGTCGACAAGGTGATATCTCTGCTTTCTAATATGCTGTCCAGATTTGCTATATCTTTCCTTCCAAGGAGCAACCGTCTTTTAATTTTATGGTTGCAGTTGCCATCTGCAGTGACCTTTTAGCCAAAATATAAAATCTGATGCTGCTTTTATCTCTTCTCCCTCTATTTGCCAAGAAGTGATGGGACCAGCTGCCAAGATCTTATTTTTGTTTTCATGTTAAGCTTCAAGCCAGCTTTTACACTTGTACTCTTCTTTCACCCTCATCAAGAGGCTTCTTAATTCTTCTTCACTTTCTGCCATCAGAGTGGTGTCATCTGCATATCTGAGACTGTCGATATTTCTCCCAGAAACCTAAATTCCAGCTTTTAATTCATCTAGTCATGCATTTCCCATGACATACTCTGCATATAAATTAAATAAATAAGGTGACAATATACAGCCTTGTCATAATCCTCTCCCAATCTTAAACCAATCAGTTGTTCCTTGTTTGGTTCTAACTGTTGCTTCTTGGCCCACATACAAGTCGCTCAGGAGATAAGTAAGATGATCTGGTACTCCCATCTCTTTGGGTCAAAGGCTTTAAGTGGTCAATTAGGCAGAAGTATCAGCTTTGTTGTTTTCTTTTTTTTTTTTTCTGAAACTCCCTTGCTTTCTCCATAATCCAGAGAATATTGGCAATATGGTCTCTAGTTCCTCTTCCTCTTCGAAAATCAGCCTGCTCTTCTGGTAATTCTGAGTTTACATATAGCTTGCAGAATCTTAAGCAAAAACTTGCTGGCATGTGAAAAGACCACAATTATGCAGTAATTTGAATATTCCTTGGCATTGACCTTCTTTAGGATTGGGATGTAAACTCATTTTTTCCAATCTAGTGGCCACTGTTGAGTTTTTCAAATTTGCTGGCACATTGAGTACAGCACTTTAATAGTATCATCTTATGGGATTTTAAATAGCTCAGCTGGAATTCTGACACCTCCACTAGCCTTATTGCTAGCAATGCTTCCGAAGACCCACTTGACTTCATTCTTTAGAATGGATGGCTCTAGATAAATTATCACACTGTCATGGTTATCAGTGATGTTAAGATCTTTTCTTTATACTTCTTCGTATATTCTTGCCACCTCTTCTTAATCTCTTCTACTTTTAAGTCACTACCATTTTTGTCTGTTATCATGCTCATTTTTGCATGAAATGTTCCTTTGATATCTCTAATTTTCTTGAAGAAAGCTCTTGTTTTTCCCATTCTGTTCTTTTCTTATATTTCCTTGCATTGCTCATTTAAGAAAACCTTATGTCTCCTTACTTTTCTCTGGAATTCGGCATTCAGTTGGGTATATCATTCCCTTTCTCCTTTTTCTTTTGCTTTCCTTCTTTCCTCAGCTATTTGTAAAGACCCATCAGACAACCATTTTGTTTTCTTGCTCTTCTTTTTCTTTGGGATGTTTTTTGTTGCCGTCTTCTGCACAATATTGCAAACCTCTGTCCATAGTTCTTCAGGCACTCCATTTACTAGATCACATACCCTAACTGTATTCATCACTTCCACTTCATATTCATAAGGGATATTATTTAGGTCATACTTAATATGGTCTGATGATTTTCCTTACTTTTGTCAATTTAAGTCTGAATTTTGAAATAAGAAACTCATAATCTGAGCCATAGTCAGCTCCAGGTCTTCTTTTAACTGACTGTCTAGAGCTTTCCCACCTTTGACTGCAAAGTATACAATCAATCTGATTTTGATATTGACCATCTGGTGATATCCATGTACACAGTTGCCTTTTGGGTTGTTGAAAAAGAAAGTTTCCTATGATCAGCAAGTTATCTTGACAAACTCTATTAGTCTTTGCCTTGCTTCATTTTGTACTCTAAGGCCAAACTTGCCTGTTATTCCAATTGTCTTTTGATTTCCTATTTTAGCATTCCAATCCCCTATCATGAATGTAACATCTTTTTTTTTTAATGTTATTTCTAGAAGATGTCATAGGTCTTCATAGAACTGCGTAACTTTCGCCTCATCAGTATCAGTGGTTAGAGAATAAACTTGTATTACTGTAATGTTGAGTGGTTTGCCTTAGATTCAAATAGATATCAGTCTGCCATTTTGAGATTATATCCCAGTATTGCTTGTCTCACTCTTGTTGACTATGAGGGCTGCTCCATTTCTTCTAAGGGGTTCATAGATCTCACATTCCAAGTTCCTATGCAATATTGATCTTTACAAAATTAAACTTTCCTTTTGTCACTAGACACATCTGCGGCTAGACTTCCCTTTGGCTTTGGTCCAGGCACTTCATTCTTTCTGGAGCTACTTGTAATTGTCCTCTGCTCTCTCCCAATAATGTGCTGAACACTTTCTGACCCGAGGGACTGATCTTCCAATGTCAATTCTTTCGTCACTTTCATACTGTCCATAGAATTTTCTTGGCCGTTTTCTTGGTTTGTCACTTCCTTCTCCAGTGGATCACCTTTTATCAGAACTCTCCACTATGGTCTGTCCATCTTGGGTAACCCTGCACAATATAGCTTGTAGTTTCATTGAACTATACAAGTCCCTCCTCTACAACAAGGAAGTGATTCAGGAAGGAACTCCAAGAGTTCATTGAGAGGAATGGTGGGGTTACCTGGTCAGACCTGAACTTTGGGAAAATCACTTTAGGTGGCTGCGTGGAGGATAAACTGGAGTCAGGAGAGACTTTTAACAGAGAGACCAATTAATAAGCCATGGAAATCACATAGGTGAGAGAGGTGATGAGGGCCCATACCAAAGTGGTGACTATGTCAATGGAGTGAAGGGCATATATCTGAGATATATGAAGATAGAAATGAAATGACAAGATTTAGTAACTGATTGTAAGTGTGGAGTGAGTGAAAGAAATGAGTCAAAGATGACACCAACGGGATGAATCTGGGGTAGTAGAAGGATGACAATGATTCTCAATAGTAATAAGTGCTCCTTCATCAATATACATTAAACATCATGACACAGATACAGCTGATCTCCCCCCACACCTTCCCATTTTTCCCCCTTCTATCAGGATACCACTTCCCTTATCCAATAAACTAATAGGGAAGAGTAAGTTTGGGGGTAAGATAATTAGTTCTGCTATGGGCATGCTGCATACAAGATATCTTTGGAACACCCAGTTGCAATGTCTAATAGGCAGTTTGTGACATAAGATTGAGTTCAGGAGAGACACTATGGCTGTATGTGTAGATCTCGAAGTCATGTTCACAGAGATAATAATTGAACCCATGGTAGTTCATTAAGGGGAAAAGGGTACAGAGAAAAGAAAAGAGGAGCTAGGACAGAACTTTGGGGTACACTGACAGATACCAAGGAGTGCCAAAGATGTAGGAGAAGAAGCAAGAGAAAAAAGTGAGACGAATGCCCAGAGAAGAGAAAATATCCAAGCACAGAGGGTGATCCAAAGTGGCAGATTCTATAGAGAAGTAAAGCAAAATGTGGACTGAAGAAGAAAAAACAAACAGCTGTTAGATTTGACAATTAAGAAAGAAGGGAAGGGAAGGGAAGGGAAGGGCAGGGCAGGGCAGAGAAGGGAGGAGAAGGGAATTAGCATTTTTATAGTGCTTACTATGATCCAGGAACTGTGTTAAGCACTGTTTACTAGTATTATCTCATTTGATCCTCAAAACAACCCTGTGAGGGAGGTACTATTATTATCCCTATTTTACCATTAAGGAAACTGAGACAAATGGAGGTTAAGTGATTTGGCCAGGGTCACATGACTAATAAAAGTGCCTATGAGTTAAGAGCTCATGAATTGTGGACAGAGAAATTTTCAGTTGTGTGATGAAAATCAGTAGAGATAAATATGAAATCCTACATTTGTGTTTTTAAAAATCAAATGGGTAAGTCCAGAATAGGGGAAGGTAAGACATGGGGGAAAAAAAGATCTAGGGATATTTGTGACCTGCTAATTCAAAATGAGACAAGGAGGTGACATAGTATCCACAAATCTACTGACATCCTAGTATGGATAGAGAGGTATAGTGTCCAGAATGAGGGGGCAGGACCATAGCCAGAGTCTGGGGTTCCATTGTGAACATTCCATTTTAGGAAGTAAACACTGACAAGCTGGAGCACATTCAGAGGACAGTGGTCACTCTGGTGACCTTTTTGATGAAATACAATAAGCCTAAGGTATTGATTTGCAGAAGGCATTGTGTTTAGATGTTAAACGAATGTTGGTGCCAGGCTTTTGGACTTTAGTTTCAATATTTCTTTTGCGTCTAGTAAATAAATGCTCGTCGCATACCTCATTCATATTTTACATTGAATACCTTTTTGACTCCCTGCTTTAGGGAGACCCAAATATGAGCCAATCACTTAAACATTAAGCTAGGGTCAGGGATATAAAGAGCCTAAAGGTGTAAGAAAAGGGAGCTGAGCACCCTTCTCATTAAAGGCTGGTCAGGTTTCCGCAGCACTAAACCTGGGCTAGACCACATTCCACCTGGGTCCATAGCCAGGGGACTCCTCTTAGGGAGAAGACTCAGGTTTACCACCTCTAGCCCTCTGGGGTCCAGTAGTTCTTCATGCTAAATTAGCTCGATATAAGTTAAAACTTCAAAACATAGTAGAGCTATCCCCAAAGGGAGTGAATGGGCTGCTTCAAAAGGTAGTGACCTCCCAATCATCAGAGCTACTCAATCTTAATATATGGATTTCCATATGGATACATGAATGTGCATGTATCTATAACATACATAGTTATACCTACATTTATGTATACATACACATGAGTATACAATCACATGTGTGTATACTTATGTGTGCAGACATGCATGCATTATATGTTTGTGCAAATGTGCACATGTGTGTACTTTGGGTAATATTATAGATGGGATTCACTTCTTACAGAAAGAATAAATTGCATGACTTCTGAAGTCCCTTCCAATGCTGAAATTCTAAGATTCTAAGACTAAAGTGGGAAACTCTGTAAAGTAAACAGACCCAGAGAGTGCAGAGAGGTTTCAAGAAGATGGTACAGAATTCACCCAAAGGATCTGGGGGCCCAGAGGAGCCTGATGATTTCTAACATTGGGCCACATAGATGTAAAGTCTTACACACCTAGGTGATGAAAAAAAGAAGTTTCATCATGGTGTCGAGTGTGGAAAGAAAAGAAGATCTGGAATCACTGGGGGCTGGTGCCAAATCCTGGCTGTGATTCGCTACCCAAATCCGGGCTCCACTTGTGTGACCCTGAGCAAGTCACTCAATCTCTGTGGGGAGACTGAACCACATCCAGATAAAAATCCATGGTTCTGTGGTTTAAGAGCAAACCAACAAACCAATGCTAGGAAACAGAAGTGTTCAGGGCCTACCACAACACACACACTTACACACATACACTAACAATACACACACACTCACACATATACACACGTACATACATAGGTATTCACATATACATGTAGATCCTCACACCATATACACACTCTCACACATACCATACCCACATATCCACCCTCACAATACATTTACACATACTTATACGTGTGTACAACCCACCCACATACACATGTGCATACACACACACAATACAGACACATACATAGACAATACTTATACAATACACACACACCATACACACAATACACATATACATACACTCACACATATGCTCATACACACTCACAATATACTCACATGAGACATACACATACACTTACACACATACTTATACAATACACACAATATACTCACACACATATACATACACTCACACATAGCTCATACACACAATCTACTCACATGATACATATACATACACTTGAACACATACTTATGCAATGAGCACACATACACACAATTCACTCACACATATACATACTTACACACAAACACTCATACACAACACACACACTTCCACAATACCCTCACACACATATACTCACATATACAACACACACACACACAAAACATATACACACAATACACTCACACACATATGCACACATACACAATCACAACACACACAATACACTTACACAGACACACATACACACATGTAAATGCATACATTCATAATACACATACACATATGCCCAACACACACACTAGGATCATAGGATATGGGTGTTGTGAGGGAGTTTAGCAGTTCATCTTTCATTTTGTAAATTTTGTAAACCTGATTGCCAGAGACATTAAAAAACTGGTCCAAGATCACACAGCTAGTAGTTGGCAATTAATCCATAAGCCTTAATTAAGTGCCTACTACAGGCCATGCACAGTGTCTGAGGACACACGCAAGCCCATCAATCCTCCAGGGAATGGAGGACACAGAAAATCTTGTAAAATTCCAGTTTCTCCCAAACAGTGGCAGGAGGGTGGGGGAGGGCACGAACTGGAGGTGGAAGGTGGGGAGCCAGGAACTGGAGGGGCCCAAGGCTTCTGTTCTGTTTTAACCACCATCTCAAGCCATTTGAAAACGGAAACTGTAGCGATTGCTGTTATCATATTACAAGCAAATGCCTTACTGAAATGTGCTTCTAATTAGACATTTCTTGCCTGGGTAGAACAAATCACTTAGGTTTACACGCTGATGAAAAATGAAACAGGCTGCATACTTGGAAAGCTTAGGAGGAATTAAATTATGTGCAGTCCCTTTAAAGCCTTCCTCCACCCTCCTCCACCACCACCTCTCTGTTGCCTGCAGCCTGCACATGGAGGCATCGCGTGCAAACCTTACCATAACCCCGGGCTTAACATTAACTAGGGGCTCTCAGGTCATTGGGAAATAACAGGTATATCCGGTTGTTCCTTCAGGTTTGTCTGCCTGCAAATTAAAAACTCAGGTAGAACAGAGATAAAATGAGAGCCTCCAGGAACAGGGGGTTGGGGAGGGAGATGGAAGACAAAGGAATCGTCCCAGGCCATATTTATCTTTCCATGAAGGTAGAATCCTGACTGCTCTCAAGTGACAGGATATCTTGATATGAGGTTCACACCTCAGAGAAATCTGACTGAGGGAGAGGAGGGCTATGGATCTTATTTATAGCCAGATAATCTGGTCTACTGGGAACCTCCAACCATCTCCAGGTCACTGATCTGGAGATCTTGATGCCCCTTTACCGGGGGAAGTCAGCTTCTAGACATAGAGCAGTCCCATAACAGAGCACATGCATAGCCCTTTAAGGTTTACAAAGCCTCAAAACAACCCCGTGAGACAGGGAGTATATTATTATTATTAACTCCATTTTACAGATGAGGAAACCAAGGTAGTAAGAGAGTAAGTGACATGCCCTGGTAACACAGTGAGTGGCAGAGCTGTGATTTGAACCCAAGTTTTTTGAGATCTGAAAGTGACATACCTTCATTAGACTGTCTTTAAATGCTGCTTTTGTGTTAAAAAAAAAAAATGGAGAGTGCCTGGCAAAGTGAGGAGAGAGGGAGAAGGGAAGGCTCACCAAGGTCATTAAAGGTCTGGGAAGTCTATCTGGGGATTTCCCCTTAGTCTACCCTTCTACACTCCCCAGGTCAATTTTGTAATAATGCATCTACTGTAGGTTCAATTGCTACTAGGTGGGGGTAGTGGTATAGTTTCTCTAATTATGGAATCTTAGATCTGTCCCACTTCTTTCATTTTATAGTTGAGAAAACTGAGATTCAGTGACTTATAGGTAGTGTCAGAGAGGTGGAATTTGAACCCAGGTCTTAGGGCTCCAGAGCCAGAGCTCTCTCCACTGTGTTATGCTGCCCTAGGATGTGCTCCACCACCCCTTCCCTACTCCTCTGTACCTTAGGAAGTTGCACAAGTAACTATGGTGACAGAAGTCCATTGATTGATTTAGGGTCTGACTCTTCTCAACAAAGATCATATCATGATTCCTTCAGTAATCCAAAGCTTGCCATTCCTACTTTGCCTCTCAGTTGGGGCACCTTCTGCCTTCTGACATTGGTAGCACCACAGCTCCCTGTGAAGTTGGTGTGCTGGTATGGCATATGTGGTGTATGTAGCCATTCAAAATGTTTGAGCAGAGCTTGTGGGCCAAATTACGAATGACTTCTTCTCTAGTCTTCATGAAGAGGGCATTTCTGGCTGTGGTGGGCAAAAGTAAGAATCATTTCACCCAGGGCCAAAACAGTTGTAGGTGGGCAGTGATGGGAGCAGGGTAGAGACAGTCTATTGGAAGGAGCATGCCTTCCCTCATATCAGGACCCTAGAAGAAAGCCCTGTTTGTTCAAAGTTAGTTATAGCTCTAGTAGTGAGTTCTTCATTGACCTTTCCAAAGAAGAAGTCGTAATGTTGGGAGGCAGTTCATTTGGCGGGAGAATTGCTTTCATTCCATTTCTTTGCATCCTTCTCAATTCATTGTCTTCCTTATATCACCTCCTTCTCCCACCATTCCTCCAATATGCCCATGTGACCCTAACGCAGAATTTCTCCACCCTCTAGCAGGATCTCATTTAAACTTCCCACACTGCCTCATATTAAGAGGCCTCCTGCACTGATTGTGGGTAGGAAGAGGAATGTGTGTGTTGCTCCATCCCTGTTTTTTTTTTTTTTCTTGGTCATGTGGTTAATGTGGACTAATTAGCCAGGGCAGGTGGTTTCTGTGGGAAGCTCAAATCCTTCTGTCCTGAGAAGTACTTCTGGCAGTGGTATTGTATTTGCAATGATAAAACCTGGGAGCATTAGATGAAATCAGGGTTTAATGAAAGCATAAATGTGTTCAGTCTCACCCACTTAGATACTTTCTTCATTATACCAGCAGCTGGGAGATCACTACTCTTTGAAACCAGTCCCACTAATGCCACCTTTCTCTTCCAATATCCTTTAGCAAACTTTCTAGGATGGAACAATTTTTCTTATTAAATCCACAGGCTCAGGATTATTATTTAATTCTTTGTACTTAGGTTAAGAAAAGTAAAATAAACAAACAAAAAAGAGGGTGCTAAAGCCCTGTGGGTCCATCTCCATGTTATTCAGGTCGACCAATATGCTTGCCACCACGTGAAAGTAACCATTATGGGAAGTCCCAAAGGAGTCTTTTCTCCCTAGAACCTAATAAAGGTCATGGCACATAGTAGGTATTTAATAAATGCTTGTTGATTGATAGAACAAGGAACGTTATTGTCTGTATTTAAACACTTTAATAATAAAATATGCAAGTATTTGTTCAGACATTATAGAATATCATCTTATCCTCTGGTCTAAACTTTTTTTTTCTCCAGTAAGATTGTAGCAGAAGTTGGAGAGTGGTGGTGAGTCAGAAATAGTGGGGCTCAAATTCCACCTCTGTTTCTTAAAGTTAGGAAGACATTAGTTCAAATCTCACTTTGGACACTTTCTAGGTGTGTGATCATTGGCAAGTCACTTCACTTCTGAACCTCAGTTTCCTTATCTACAAAACTGAAAATAAAGATATCTGTAACGCCTGCGTCATAGATATGCTAATAAGCAAATGTGTATCAAGCAATACGCAAAACTGAAAACACTCTTAAAACATCAGCTATTATTACAAATCATGTCTTAAACTTCTTCATCTCTCACTTAATAATTGTTCAGCAAATGTTAACTGATTGATTAGAAGTTCCTATAAGGACATCTCTCTATCACTCTTGGCAGAATTAATATGATGTAGTTTCTTCAAAATTTTACCTTGTGAGCAATTATCAAAGAAAGTATGGACACTGGTCTGGAAAAGTTGACCTGTGGAAAGTGTTTCTTACAACACTTCTCCATCACTGGCCAGAGGATGAGCCCAAGTCATACACTTGTTAGAAGATCTGGACCTTGAGTGAGTTGTTTGGGCAGTTACAAAGGTGAGCTGAAGGGGAAGTGTTTGTTCAGGAGACCTACAAAGCTTTCATGTTTTGATGTTTTAAATATCAGTCCCTGAAAAAGTATGGAAAAATTGCCCAATGGCTTTTGGGATCAGGTTTGCTATTCTAGTGCCCCCTTAAGTGAGATTATAGTAAGATTCTAACTCAAGAATTCTTATCCTTTTCTGTGTTATGGACCCCTTTGGCAATCTGGTCAAGCCTGCAGACATCTTCTCAGAATAGTATTTTTAAATGCATACATTTAAATACTTAAGATGATAAAGGAAATCAGTTTATACTAAAATAGTTATCAAGATACTAAAAAATGAAAGAAAAGAAAAAGAGAGAAAGAAAGAAAGAAAGAAAGAAAGAAAGAAAGAAAGAAAGGAAGAAAGAAAGGAAGGAAAACAAACAAACAAAAAAAACAAGTTCCCAGATCTGAGGTCAAGAGCATCAGTTAACTTGGTTGTTCAGGGGTTCCTGGGTTCCATAGTATGTGCCAGCTGCCTGTGGAAGGTGTTCCCCAAAGTTCCTATAACTTCTCAGGGGAGAAAAATGACCACCAGCAGAAAGATGAGCCCAAGTCAGAGCCTGATTTGTTCAAATATTTCAATCTTCAATGATTTGTTTGGATGGAACAGAGGTAAAGTGAAGGGGAAATGCTTGTTCAGCAGTCCCTCGCAGTGTTTCATGTTTTGATATTTTAAATTGATTAGATGTTCCTAACTTTTAAATTTCAACTTGGGATAGCATAATAAGAGATGAAAATAATTTGCTTTGTCATATTTTCAGTCTTTGCAATGCATGCCTATGGTGTGTCTTAAGCATTTCTTTTGTGGCAGATGAAATAAATAACTGTCCTATAACTAATCTGTTTTTATATAGAATAATTTTTTGTTAATCCTTTTTGGGGATACCTTAGATATATAGTGCTTAGCACAGTGCCTGGAACATTGTAGGCATTTAAAAAATGTTTATTGACTAAATAGTTATTGATTGATAATGCTTAACCTAAGCTTTGTTTAAGAGGGTGTCCCCAGAGCTCTACTCTAAGGTGAGGGTTTAATAAACCAGAGAGTTTGAGAAGAGCCTGACTCACTTCTTTTGGGTCAGGCTACCCTAGAGCTGAATCTAGTCCTAGCGGGAGAGGAAGTTTCAGATTCCCTGAATCAGAGTTTGTTGAATTGATATAAAAAATGAAAGACGCAAGATAATTTGGCGGATAGGGGAGAGAAAGCATTGGCAGCTAGAGAGATCAAGAATGGCTTCATGTAGGAGCTAAGTTGAGCTCTGAAGAAAACTGGAGATTCTAAGAGACAGAGGTGAGGAGGGAGGGCATCCTAGGCATAGGGCATGACTAATACAAAGGCTGGGATGGAACATGGTGTGTATGAGGAACAATAAAAAGACCAATATGACTAGATCTTAGTGTACATGAATGACTCTGCAACTTAGTACTTATATGACCTTGGATAAGTCAATTTACTATTTGGGCCTCAGTTTCCCAACCTGCCAAATGAAGGGATTGATCTAGATGATGTCTAAAGTCCCTCCAGGTTTAGATCTATGGTCCTATGATCTCTTATATTCCTATCAGGGAAAGAATATCCCTGCCATTTCCGGATCTCAAAGAGACCCCTCAAAATAGTGGTAAGAGGTTTCCATTACACTATGACAAGACCAGAGAATAATTTAAGGCATGAAATTAGGATCCTGGGTACTCTGGGGAGGCTTAGCTTGTGGGTCACATCAAGGTCTCTTTCAGCTCCAGGAAATTCCTTAAATGGGGCTTGGAAAGCATTTGCCAGGAACAGGAACAAAGCAGCTTTAAAAAAAAGTCTGTGCCCTGAGTCTCAACCTCTGGCAAATTCACTAATTTGTTAAACAAATATTTATTGAGCATCCACTATGTGCACGGCATTGAGCTGTAAAAACAAACTCAAAATAGCGGCAGGAACACAGTCACTCAGAGTTAATTACCTATTTTGCATCCAGCTAGTCTTTAGTTCTGTGTCTTTCCTAACACCAAAAGAGAGCAAGAGTCCTTCTGCACCACCAATTTTCTTTCTACTACAATTGGACTTGCATCTGTGTTCTTTACTGGACCTAGACAGATGAACCCAACTGTTTGTCTATTAGAAGTACTTTCCCACCCCAGGCAGATGGTAATTAGGAAGACTTTAAATCCCAGAGGTCCTACTTTCCCCCAGAGAGAGCATGATGGAAAATTGACAATGGTTATTCTAGGGACTCTGACTATAATATTTCAAAGATATTTGATATCATTGGCATGGGTGCTCCTCTATCATGGAAGATCCTAACTCCTCTTGGGCTTGCAGATGAAGCAGAAACTAAAAAAAAAAAAAACCTACTTTAGAGGGAAATTTTCTGGTGAAGACTTCCTCCACATTCAGCTAATCTGGCACTAAAAGGACACACAATGGGTCACCACTGGTGGTTTTGAAGTCTTTTCCAGTTTTTGTGGAACCTGCCAGAGCTCATACTCTTCCCTCAAGGAGCTTATATTCCAATAGGAAAAATGACACATATGGGGGAGAACAGGCCAAGCAGGAGTATCCGAGGCTGGAAAGTCACAGAGACGTGAGTAGAGCCAGAAGATAATTCACTAACATGTCTTTTTTAGAAAAAATAATGTTGATTTGATTAATATTCCCAGAGCTAGAAGTGGAAAGCATAGAAGAAGGGGAAGGGTACAAGTAAATCTACAAGGCATGAAATGAAAGCTGGAGAGTAGCTGGCTGGGTCTGCCACGAAGAGCTGTCACCAATCAGGATGCCAGGGTCATAGGGTAGCAGCTAGAGTGCCAAGTCAGAGGCTGAGGTTGGAAGGCAGCAGCATGGCCTGAAGATGGCCAGAGAGCAATGTGTTGAGTATAGGCACCTTGAAATGAGTCATTAACTATGATAAAAGGTAATTTGAGGTGAAGAAAGCAAAGTACTATGGAGGTGCCAACTGGTGGGAAGAAAAACAGAAATTGGCTTTCAATGTTAACTTCATCTACCAAGAAAAAATTGATTCTCCAAGGATGTGTTTTTGAACACTGGCTCTGGAATCAGAAGACTAAAGTGGGGAATGAGAACTCATATAACTCTATAATCCTATACCCTCAACAACAACAAAAAAAAAAAAAGAAAAAGAAAAGATGATTAATTTGAAGATATTCTAAGATTCCTCACAACACTATGAAGTAGGTAGTGCAAGTATTATTTTCCCCATTTTATAGATGATAAAACTGAGGTTCAGAGAGTTAAATGACTTGCCCAGGATCACACAGCTGAAATTGGATCTCCAGTTTCAGGTCTAATGATCTTTCTATGACACTACCTTGTTCCAGTCAGATTGGGCACTGGCAAGTATCCAAGGGTCACCAAACAGGGAATGTCCTTACTCTTCGGTGCTTTTTAGTCCCATGCCACCGTTGTGGATTTTTAGGGAAGTAGCAGACTCCTAGCATGCCCAGCAGGGTAGGCCTATGGGTTAGCCAAAGCAGAAGGTATTTAGATAAATAAGAAATGGCTTAAAGAGAAGTCTACACTTCTAGGGGCATAAGGATAACAGCAGCTGCTAAGCTTCATTCCTCCCCAAATCCAGTTGACACCTTCAAGTGAGATCACAGAGGAGATCCTGATCCTGGACCTTTCCCTGTCCCCACCTCCACCAGTAGCCTGACCTCATGTGGGATTTTCCCAGTCTTCTAGACACTGGGGGTCGGGGGGGTGGGGTTAATGTTAGGAAAGGGCTAAGTGGGGAAGTACTTTATTTTTAGAATTACATATGTAAAGCTAAGTCAAAATGACACCATTTATTACTGAAGACTAAAGTTTTTGGTAAAGAGTTGATAGAAAACCATGGTAAATACAATTGGGTCAGGAAAAGACACTGTAGAGTTAAGTCAAGGGTTGCCCACTCTTGAGGCATACCCTCTCTCCTGTTCCCCTGCACATCCCTTTCTACCATTTTCTCTTGTGAAGCACCATTAACAGATAGATAACATCATCCAAATATCACAGGTAAATCCAACCAGATGATATTTAGTAAGGATAAATGAAAAATTCTACATTTAGTTATTTGGGATTGAATTATTTGAGATTGAAATGGATGGCAACCATTTATGGCGAGTCTTAAACATTAGCTATATAATCATGGACAAGTCACTTTAACTTCTTCGCCTGTTTCTATATCTGTAAAATGGATATAATAATAATTCTGTTATCTGTCTCACAGGCTTGCAAACCTTAAAGTATAAATGTGACTGTGATAATTATTAAGGATTGGGTAGGATTTTAACAAGTAGAGATGAATGAAGGAGACCATTCCAGACATAAAACAGGTACAGGTATCAGAGGATCATCAAGTCGTTAGTAACTCAGTTTGGCTGAAGTATAGCATATGAAGAAGGGAGTAAGGTATGCAAGGCAGGAAAAGGAAGGTGGTGCCAGATTGTGACAGTCCTTGATATGATTTAGGAAGCAATAGGGAGCTACTGAAGATTTTTTTTAACAGAGAAGTTCCCTAACCAGATTAATGCATAAAGAAGATTAATCTGAATGAACTGGTATGGGAGAGAAGTAGAGATGGGAAGCTCTATTAGAAAGTCACTATAACAATGATAATAATAATAATAATAATGATATTGACATCGATAATAACAACTATCATTTATACAGTGCTTTAAAGTTTGCAAAATACTTTATAATCACAGTAACATGAACCTATATTAGGGAATAGAGGGTAACAAATGTATGGAGATATGATGTTGGAACTTGACAACTGATTGGATGAGCCAGGACCAGGTGAAGGAAAGAAAAAAGTCAAAAGCTAATACCAACATTTTCAATGTGGGTGCCTGAATGAATGATTGCTTTACTTATAGAACAAGGAATATCCAAAGCGAACCTGCAAATCCTAACTCACTACTGTATGATCAAATGAAATAATATTTATAAAGTGCTTAGCACAGTCCATGGCACATAATAAGTGCTATGTAATTCTTATTTCTTTACTCCCTCTCTCCCTTCCACCTTGAGAAAGTAATTTTCTGTGCCTCACTCTTTAGGCCTCAGTTTCCTCATCTGTCAAATGAGAATGTCATGACCTCTAAGATTCCTTCCAGCTCTAAAGTTATGATCTCCAAATCTACCACCCATACCCACTACATCCTATCTCTGACCAAATGTGCCAGAAGGTAAAAGCTGAAGGAGAATAAGGATTGGAAAAGGAACATTAGATTTGGTGATTGGTGACCTTTAAGAGATCAAAATGAGTAGAGCAAAAGAGATGGAAGAAATAAAGGAAGCAATCATTTATTAAGCACTTACTATGTGCCAAAAATTGTGCTAAGTACTGGGATTACAAATACATGCAAAAAGAAAGACAGTCCCTGCCCTTGAGGAGCTTACATTCCAATGGGGAAAGACAGCACAAAAGGGAGATTGGGGGTGGGGGAGAGGGATGTAATTTTAAAGTCCAGAAGAAGTCTGGAACAGGACCTGGGGGAGAATGAAGGCAGGCCAACCTTAGCCCTGTACAAAATGGCAGCTCCAGAAGGAACTCACCAATGGGAAAAGAGGGATAAGAGCTTGTGGAGGAATATCCCATGGTGAGTAGGCCAGGGTAGTGATAGGCTGTCCAGAGGAAGTCAGTTAGGATGGTGAAGGATCTAGAATTCATGCTTTATTAAGAATGATTGAAGGAATGGGGGTGGGGGTGGAGGGGAGGTATTTAGCCTGAACACTTTAAGGAGGTGTAATTGTTGCTTTTCCAGACTTGAAAAGTTGACCTGTAGAATAGGAAACTGACTTGTTTTCTGTGGACTCAAAGCATCAAACTAGTCACAATTCCCAGAAGACAGAGGGAGGCAGATTTTGGCTCAATGTGAGGAAGTACTTCATTACCGTTAATGCTGTCCAACCATGACGTGAACTGCCTGTAACCCCTGGCCCTTTATTAAGAGGAGGCAAGAAATTGTTGGGATCATAAGTAAAAATGTCCAATATGTTAGTGTGTTAGTATCCAACTTTAATGTGCTCTCTCTCTCTCTCTCTCTCTCTCTCTCTCTCTCTCTCTCTCTCTCTCTTTCTCCATGGAAGAGAATAACTTTAGTAACTTCTTATTTCCCATGGTCCAGAATAATGAGTTTCTGACATAGAACAACTAGGGGCAACTAGGTGGTACAATGGATAGAGTGCCAAAGCTGGAGTCTGGAAGACCTGAATTCAAATCCAGCCTTAAAAAAATAGTTGTGTGACTTTGGGCAAGTCATTTCATCTCTGTTTGCCTCAATTTTCTTATCTGTAAAATGGAGATAATAATAGCATCTACCTCTCAGGGTTTTTGTGAGGATCAAATGAGATAACTTTTAAAGTGCCTGGGCCTGACACATAGTAAATGCTATATAAATGTTTGCTAGTATTATAGAGCTTCCCCAAAAAAGTGAGAGAGAAGGACCATCCATTCTTAGTACTAAAATCAGCAACACCTATCCCCAGAGAGGATAATAGAGGAAAAGGAATTAGACTCTGATGGAGACTGAGAAAAGATTCAAAACCTGAATGACATGCTACTCCCACATACCAATGGGTTGCTATTGAGTTGATATTGAGTTGTTTGTTTATTCAGTAATTTTTTATCTTATAAATGTGTGGATTGTCCCAGAGGAACAGATCTAAACCCATCCACGTTCTCTCATCTTGTGCAATGTTTTTGTTTGTTTGTTTGTTTGTTTTATGTCTTCTAATGAATCCATCTTCAGGATCTACTCAATGCTGGAGGTTTTATTTTGTAACATCTTGTGGGCATTATTTTGGTACTCAAAGTTTTCCTTCTGCTCTTTACGTACTAATTTCTTTACACAACTGGTCCATTTCTTTCTCTGATCATGCTTTTCTTGGATCTCATCTGTTATGACACTCCTTGTGCATAAATAAACCATCATTGCTAACATGCTGTCATCTGCTTAGGTGTGTCATTCATCTCTCTACTACTCCATGTGTCACCTGAGATTGTGATGCTTTAGACATTGTGGGGTTCCATTGTTTGCAGAGATATAGCATTTTGGGATTGAGACAATTCAGCTTTTAGAACCTAGATAAGTCATTGTTCTGTGATTTGGCAGCCAGTGTGACACAGGAGATAGAGTACTTGACTTGGAATCGGCAAGACCTGAGTTCAGTTTTGGCTTCAGATACTCACTCAGCTATGTGACCCTGGGAAACTGCTTAACCATTTGCAGCCCCAGTTTCCTCATCTGTAAAATGGGGATAATAATAGCACTTACCTCCCAGGGTTGTTGTGAGGAACAAATGAGATTACATAATAGATCAAGTGCTCCTCGAATCTTAAATGCTATATAAATGCTAATTATCTGTAAACTTTTGTATTTTTAAAAATAGTCGCTACTGCTTTTTCTTTTCTTCTTCAAAATTTCAACTGCTTGTGTAAGCTGGGGCAAAAGATTTTTCCATGATTGGTTAGAGAATGGGACAAGGCTAAGTATGAGTTGGGGGATGATGGACTGGGAGGAGTTAGGATGTCTCTGTTGTTTAAGTATGATGTTGGCATCCAATTGTCAGCTGCAGAGCCTGAAAAGTAAGCTGGGAAGGAGAAGCAAACCAGACCCTGACTGTGAGAGTGACCAACTATTCTTACTTGGTAGGGGGTGGGGCCTTTCATGACTGACGGACTGATTCCTCTCTCTGTTTTTTCCCCCCTTCAACTCACTGTCCTCTTCCTGGTACCCATTTCCCATTGTCCCCAGTAGTTTCCTTCTCCTTTATGAGGGAGAAGAGAAAAAACAACCAAACAAACAGATAAAAAAGAATAACAATGGAGGGAGGTGGAGAGAAATAAAGGAAGAGAAATGGAGGGAGAGTGAGGCAAAAATAGAAGCAGAGAAATCAAGAGAAGAAACAGAGTGGAGTTTTCTACTGATGAATGTGAAAGATGGAAAGGAAAAGAGTTGGGTGAGGAAGAAAGACAAGGTAAAGGGAAGAGAAAAAAAGCCAGAAAGATGGTAAATTCAAGTTCAAGGGAGAAAGGAGGAAAACAATGGAAGAAAAGGGATAGAAGGAGAAAGGGAAGAGGCAAGAATAAGAGGTGACTGAATTACAGTGCTTCACTAGATGCATCTGACACACACATAATATTGAATATAATGCAATCCGTGAGACTTTTATCTGGCTTTCTCCTTAAAAATGGAGGTTGGAAGTGAGAATGGGGGAGAACCAGAATATGGAGCCTGCCAAAACCAGAGGCTAGGCCTGATTGCAGAGTTACATAGCTAACTCCAAATACTTGTTTGTAGCCCAGTTTGAAACCTGGAAAGGGAAAGGAAAAATCTGTAATCATTTATGCAGATACTCAATAAACTCTCTTTAACACTGATTTAAGTACTTTAACACCAGGGTTTGAAATTATTTCCAGAGAAATCTTGAAAAGTAAAGCACAGCAGTCTTTGCTCCCCAAACAAACAAACATGCATATGAATGAACAAACAGATACATAAATAAGTAAATAAGATAAAATTGTGCTTGGAGAAAAGGTGATTATACTTTGCTTAGTTTTATTCAGTCCCAGAGGCTAAATAGGAATTTTAAAGAGTCAAGCTAATTTTCTTTAAAATCATATCACAGTTGTTCCAAAATAAGATGAGGCCTGTTCTATAACCCTCCATGTTGGAATGACTTAGGTGCGGCTATTGTGTGCTATCTTCTTTATGGTCATAGGAACCCACGTTTTAAAAATCAAAAACAAAAAGTCTAAGGAAAAACCAAAACGAAACTTCCAGCCAAAGAACAGGTATGTCTTGAGATCCCAAAGAAGGAAGGAACATGGGACTATTGGCCACTTCCTAATTCCTCTAATTGTTCTAGTTCACCTCTTCCTCCTCCTCAAATGACTACACATATTCTTATCTTTTATGTATTGAATGCATTCCCTCCAGGAGAAGACAAATTCCTTAAAGACAGCCACTATTTTTCATTGTCCCCATAGGTTCACCTATCCGTCTAGGCAGATGACTCCCAAAGCTACATATCCAGCTCTCATTCCTCTCCTGAGCTTTAAAGTGGAACTCATTAGCTTTAGCCATCACCTTCCACCCCAACCCCAAACCCAGCCCTTCTCCTAAATGGCTTTCTTCCGGTCATCGAGGTTCACAATCTAGGCGTCATCTTCAATTTTGATTTTTCTCTTCCCTCCCTCCTCTATATCAAATAAATTGTCAAATTGTTGATTCTTCCACCACAAAATCTCCCCAATGTATTCCCTTCTCTTCAGTGACATAACCATAATCTTAATTCAGGCCATCACCTTCCATAGGTGGCCGCCATAACAGCCTCCTAACAGGTCCTCTCCAAACCAAGCTACAAACAATTGACAAACTGATAATCCTCAGGTGCGGATCTGTCCTGTCAACTTCACTACTCCAGAAACTGTAGTTGCTCCCTGTTGCCTCCAGGATAAACTTGTTGGTTTGCCATTTAACAATGTCTCCAGTCCACCCATCGGTCAAGAATGATTACAAATGACTCCTCTCCACACACTTTACATTCCAGCCAAACCACCACACTGGCTGTTCCAGGTAGGTAGCATTCCATTTCCCATCTTTGTACTTTGAATAGACTGACCCCAATGCCCCAAGCCTCCGCACCATTACCTCTTGAGACCATCTGCTCTCTTCAAAGCTTTGCTCAGGTACCACCCCCTATAAGAGGACTGTCCCAGGTGCTTGAGACTCCACTCCTCAGAAATAATTTTACATTTACTTTGTATATATTATATTTATGTATCTGTGCATATGTTGTTTGTATCCCAAGTTAAAAGTTCTTTGAGGGAAAGGATGGTTTCATTTCTTTGTATCCCTCAGTGCTCGACACATAGTAGGCACTGAAAATTAGCCCCGAGAGCCTCGCCAAGGACCTTGCACATAGTAGGTTCTTAATAGGAGCAGCTAGGAGATGCAGTAGAGTGTTGTTCTTGGAGTCAGGAAGACTTGGAAAGACTCCCGTTGTGACTTTTTGCCTTAGACTTTTACTGAATTCTGTGACCTTCGGCCTTTCCCAGCCTTAGTTTCCTCATCTGTAAAAATGAGAATAATAGTACCTACTTCATAGGATTAAAGGATAATAAATGTAAAGTACTCTGCAAGCCTTGAAATGCTACATGAGGTGTCCCAAAAATATTACGGTAGTTTTAAATAGAAGACTGCACTAAGACTTTTGGGACACCCTGGATAAGTGCTATTTAAGTGTGAGACTGGATTGTAGTCTCCCACAGAAAGTCTTTTTCATCTACAACTTCTCCTAGGGAGGAGCAGGCACGGGCTTAAAATACTGCAAAAGGAGGGGGTGTCATCTATCTAGTTAATTAAAACACACATGACACACGGGACAATTCCTCCCCTCCTTAAAAGGAAAAAAAAAAGCAGAAAATAAGGACCTGTTAGATCACTCCTCTTGAGAATGCTTTTTGTAAAGGAGCCCGAGAAGGAAGGGTCACGCGATTTCTTTGCAGCACGTTTCAAGAAGGCAGAAAAAAACCACGAAACCCACCCTCATATCTTTTAAGAGGAGTCACAGACACATGCACCCACACGTTCAACCCCGCAGTGAGGAATGAAGCAGGCACTAGTAAGTAGCCCAGCCACGAAGCTCCAGAAACATCTGTCTCCGCGGCTAATGGGTTTAGCAGGTGACTTAGCTGCAAGGCTGGGCCTTCCTTGGTCGCTCGAGTTCCGAGGAGGGAGGTGGCTGGGTGGCGGGTGTGCGTGTCGGGAAGGGGGTGGTGGTGGGGGGAGGCGGGGTGCTACTGGCTCTCCCTCCCCCACGCTGCTGGCAGAGCAGCCTCTGCGTGTCAGGTACCGTGAGAAGGCGCGGGAGGAGGGGGAGCCCAGATGAGTACTGAGAGGATGACTTAGAGCCGGCTTTCCAGAAGCCGCGCACGCAATGCACACTCCGCACGCAAAGGGGAGGCGACCCAGGAGAAGGAAAAAAACACACACACGCCACCACCAAACTTTTCAACTCTATAAAGCTCATGAGACTCTTTTCTTTTTCCTTTTGCGCAGCCCACTCAGTCTCACCAAGGGACGCCAGCCTGTCCCGTCTCGCCCCACCCCCCTCGCACTCCTTGCTTCCCCCAGGATAATCCTCTCTTGGGGCTGCTCTGCCCAGACAGACAGAGAAGAGCAAAGGGAGAGCGAGTGTGCGCCCACGGCCAAAGCCTGCCCGGGTTACGCAGAGAGCGAGCGAGCGCGCGCGCCCCGACCCAGCATCTACAGGCAGATTCCTGCGTGGTTGTCCGCCGAGGGAGCCGGGCAGGCTGACGCGGCTTTTCGCCGTCTACCCGGCATCTATGATTATGACTATGATTGTTTATTCAAGTACCCCATCTGGAGGATACCTGAAACCCTACCTCGTATGCCTTGGAGGTGTCAGAAGTTAGTGCTCAGGTGTGCCTTAAACATTCTGAGGATATTCAATAAACTTAAAAAAAAAAAAACCCCAAAACAAGCGGTTTTTAAACAAGTTCACGTTTTCCTATACAGTCCTCATTCTTCTTTGTATGTTGAAATGTTTGTGGTTGTTATTTGCAAAGTTCACAGGGGAAAAAATATGAAAATATAAGAGTAGGGAATATGTATTTATATAAGCGTTTGCTATGTATAGGGAGCTTTACACATATCTCGTTTTATCCTCACAACAGCCCTGAGAGAAGCTATTGACCCCAGTTTACAAATGAGGAAACTGAGGCAGAGGTTAGGTGACTTGCCCAAGGTCCCTAGTACGTGTCAGAGGCCCATTTTGAAATCATGTCTTCCGGACTCCAGGTCCAGAGCTCTATCTAGCAGCTCTATCGCTGCTTCTAAGGGTGTGAATAGGGGGGATATTTTAAATAAATGAGTAGTTGATAGGGAGATTAGGTAGGTAAGCAGACAGACAGAGAGACAGACAGATAGACAGACACACAGACAGATGGATAGATAGATAGATAGATAGATAGATAGATAGATAGATAGATAGATAGATAGATAGATAGATAGATAGATAGATAGATACCAAAGTGGTGGGAGCCTGTTTCTTAGCTTACGGTTTATTCAAACGCAGTGCAGCCTCACACCACTTTTACCGTGCTGGAGGTGAGGGGGGTAGAGCGGACAGATAACCAAGAGAATAAAATAAGAAGGGTATCAAGGCGTGCTGAATCAAAGGATTGGATTACAGGTTTAGATTTGGAAGGGACCTTAGAAGCCACTAACTCCAAGCCCTTCGTGTTACACCTGAGGAAAATGAGAATGGGAGAAGTTAAGTGACTAGATTGGGGAAGATCGAGGTTGAAATCCGGACTGACAGGTACAGGCCACGTGACCCTGGACAAGTCACTTAATTTCTCAGTAGCCCCAGGCCACTCTAAAACAGTAGGGCACAGAGCAGTTGAACATCTGCAGTTGGGAGAGGAGGTTTTCCTCAGCAAGAGCTCCGGAGCAAGGAGGGGAAAAAGTCCCAGAAAGTAGAGTATAGATAAAGTGTAAAGAGATGCAAAGCCTGAATGTTTGCATTAAGACCCTCTGATGCCCATGGAAGAATTGACCCTGGGAAAAAGTGATGAGCTTCGGGGTGAGGAGGGTGACTTTGGTGCTGAGATTCAGCTCTAAATGGAAACTAGGTGGAATCCGAGCCTTGGGAACCAGCGTATACTTTTATCTTAGGGGTGACTGCATCTCATTGCAAAGAAGCCTGCCACCTGTATTCTGGGGCGTAAATTTGCTAGTTACTCAAATAAATCCTGCTTTCGGCTGCACAGCAACTAGGGTCTGATTCTCCCACCGCGTTTGCCTTTGGGAACTGAAGTCTAACTCACCCGGGTGCCACTCTTAAAGGGCCCCTCCCCCCCTGCCTACACTGCCCCGCCCTTTCCAGGTCCAGTCTGCCCGCTGATGCTCCGACCGGCTCCCACCTCCCTTCTTTCTTCCCTCCCTCCCTCCTTCCATCCCTCCTCCCTTTCAGAGTCCTTAAAACCCGGAGAAATGGGATGCCTCATTTCCAAAGTCCAGACTGGTTCAGTTTGCAAGTAGCAAATTTCTGTTTCACATCAGCTCTGTCAGCTAGGAGTAGGGGTTGACCCTGTCATCCTTGCTCCCAAACCACCTCCAGCGCCGCTAGGAAATCCTAGCATTCTTCGCGTCCCGGGGTGGAGGGCACCTGGGAAGGTAACTACCTTTTCATAGCTTCACCTCACCTAAAGTTTCTCCAGATTCCCTAATTTCGCCCTCTGGGCGGGAGTGGGGATGAATTACTGACTCCGTGGAGCAGGTGAAAAGAGAGACACTCCCCACCGTGCAGCCTTTGAGATTCATCCTTGCCAGAACGGTGCTGTCAGGAATATAGAGGTCTTACATCTCTCCCTCTTCGACGCAGCTGAGCCTTGGTTGTACCCAGAGCTACACTCATTTCCTACTGCTGAAAGCAGCGCCTACCCACAGGTCAGTAATATCTTTGAGAAGTCGAGGAAGCCCTCACCTCCCCGTTTTACCAGTTTTTGCAGGTGGGTGTGTGAGGGGTGGAGGGAGGACCAGGGAATGCACCAATTGGGAGGTAGGAAAGAGGGGCAGTCCGTGCCTAGATACCCCTTGGGGTTTTCTTCTCTTTTATACTGCTCTGTTTGGGGGCTATTTCTCAGATGCCACACCTGCCCCTTCTTGCCCCGTTAGTAAGGAGTGAGTGAATGGAAGGAGATGAAGGGAGCGCGGTGGGAAGAAGCACAGTTCAGGGGAGATGCTGGTGGAATTCAGCGTCTTCCCACAGACAGTCCTAGAAGCATCCTTGGCGGAGTGTGTGTCCGGCACCCGAGTAATCACAACCCTCTTGCTTTCTAGTTATAGTTGTTTACGTTAGTTATGAGTTGGTCTGTCCTAACTTTATTCTACCAGGTGCTCTAAGCTTTTTCCTCCCCTCTCCCTAAACCGTCCGCCACCCCCATCCTCCCACCCCCCCCATAGCTCTCGATGCCCATGGATCTTGTCTCCCCACAGCATGGCTACAAGCCGAAGTAGCGAAGAAGGCTGGCTTCCCGGCCCTCTGTCCACCCAGCAGACCACCCTCCTGCTCCTCTTTTCCGTGTTGGCCGCCGTCCGCTTGGGCCAATGGTTCCTACGGCGTTGCCGTCGGCCCCCTTTGGTCAGCTGCAGCCCCCCTGGCCCATTCCAGTGGCCCCTGATCGGGAACGCTGTGGAGGTGGGTAGCATTCCGCATCTCTCTTTCACTCGTTTGGCCCGCCGCTATGGCGATGTCTTCCAAATCCGCTTGGGCAACTGCCCAGTGGTGGTGCTGAACGGCGAGCGCGCCATCCGCCAGGCCTTGGTACAGCAGGGTACCGCCTTCGCCAGTCGCCCGCCGTTCCCCTCTTTCCAAGTGGTGTCCAACGGCCGTAGCCTGGCTTTCAGCAAATACTCGGAGATCTGGAAGGTGCAGAGGCGGGTGGCCCACGGCACCGTGCGCGCCTTCTCCACGGGACAAGTCCGCAGCCGCCAGGTCTTGGAGCAGCATGTGCTGAGTGAGGCGCGGGAGCTGGTGATGCTGTTCGTGCAGGGCAGCGCTGGGGGCGCCTTTCTGAACCCAGTCCCCCTCACCGTGGTGGCCGTGGCCAACGTGATGAGCGCCGTGTGCTTCGGCTGCCGCTACAGCCACAGTGACCAGGAGTTCCGCGAGCTGCTGAGCCACAACGAGCGCTTCGGCCGCACGGTGGGGGCGGGCAGCCTCGTGGACGTGCTGCCCTGGCTCCAGCGCTTCCCTAACCCTGTGCGCACTGCCTACCGCGACTTCCAGAAACTCAACCACGACTTCTACAGCTTCGTGCTGGACAAGTTCCTGAAGCACAGGAGCAGCCTGAAGCCCGGGGCCCCGCCCCGCGACATGATGGACGCCTTCATCCGCACCGTGGGGGACGAAGAGGAGAGTTCCGGAGAAGCAAAGCCTGGGTTGCGCCTAGACACAGACTACGTGCCGGCCACAGTCACAGATATTTTTGGGGCCAGCCAGGACACGCTTTCCACTGCACTGCAGTGGCTTCTCATCTTATTCATAAGGTAAGGCTAGACTTACCTGAAGAGGAGGGGGCTGGACCCTGAACCAGAGGCACACATTTAGGGCTTCTTAGTCTCTCTAAAGTTTCCCAGCCGCCTTCAGTTTTCCTACCCTCCCAACCTCTGTCCTGGGCTGGTGTGCTGCGTCCAATAAGAAATCAGGGGCCTTTGCGGACCATTCTGTGACTGCAGCAGCACCTAGTGACGCAGCGTATTCTGCAGAGTTGTGCCCCCTTCATTTTCGATCGCTTGAAGCTTTCCATAGTTAAGGAAGCTAGAGAAATCTCCTAAACTGGAAAAACGTGTGAAGGCAAATCAGTGCGAAACACTTGTAGATAAACAGGTCTTTGAAAAACACTTGAGAATCTCGCCGCCTAGCCTTTTGTCCCCCCTTTCCTTGTCCCTCCTTCCCAGGTACAGGAAAAGCTTTAGGAGACTGTTCCTCCTCCCCTCTTCCTCTCTTCCCCTCCTCCCCTCTTCCTCTCTTCCCCTCCTCCCCTCTCCTCCACTTCTCCCCCCCACTCCCCAGTGAAAAGTGTAAGGCACTAAATATGTTAAATAAACACATCAGCCCATTAGGAGCGCTGGGGCTTAGCTTAGTCAGCAGTGCGTATCTGAGGCGGGCTCTGGCAATCAAACCGAGCAGACGATTTAGGGCTTTGTTTCCCAAGGAAAGTAAACGGAATGAAGCACAGCCAGCTCCGAGCAGGGCTGCCCCACCTCCCCCCGCCCCCTCGCCCCGAGACTTGGTTGAGGCCCAGATCATGATTAGCTAGCACGGAAGCTTTGGGCGTGGAGCCAGAAACACAAGGTCTTATTATAAAGGAAGGAAAGAGCAAGCTGCGAGTATCACAGAAAATAAATAGGGATGGGGAGAGGACTCGTAAAACGCAGAGGCGACCCGGAGCAATAGGTTTACCAGGTGGAGAGGACGCTCTCCACAACCCAGGTACGGCACGCACAGACTGTGGGAATGTGCCCGAGCCTTCTGTCTCTTTTCTTTGTTGTGATCGCGTGACTTGAAGAAGAAGCAAAGGAAAGGTTAAACTTTGCCACCCTTTTAGAGCAGACTCTACGTACACAAGTGCCAACAAAAATCTAATGAGTACAAGACTCACAGTCAGCGGCAATTTATTATAGAAGGGATGCTGCTTGCAACTTCTGTGAGGTTATTCGCAGAAAACTAGAACTGCTGTAGAACTGTGGCAACCACATGCAGAAATCTTAAAAATCAGTGAGGGGAAAAGTGGTACTGGAATCAGAGAGTACAGTCTGTTTTTATCAATGTCAATTGAGAGTATAATGTTACACTACAACTGAAGAAAGGACATCAATAATTAATGAAACAGTTTAGAATTCAACTACATTTTAAAAATCTTGCATAAATTCTAAATTTCAGTTTTCAATATCCTTAAGATGGTACCCAACAACTTTCTGTTCAAGCTGGAAATTTATCTGTAGAGTATTTCTCCAGTGAGTAGATGCTTAAGGAAGGGCTAAGAAAAATGCTGACTTTAGTGAGTGGGTTTTCATCGAGTTGTTGCTCTCAAATCATCATGCCATTTCACACTTGTCTGTCTCTATAAACTTAATTGGAAAAGAAAAACTTTCCATTTCTTTAGCCAAACAGAGTTAAGAAATGCTATCATTTTGGCATCCCTTTAAAACAATAAAGCAGGAAATAAAGAAATATGACATCACATGGTTGTACCAAGCATCATTATGCAGAGTTAAAAAAAAAAATGAACCAACAACTCTCCTCTAAGAAGATAGGGTAGACAAAAATTATGCTGCGTAGGCCCTTAACATGAAGTGAAAAGAAAACTTCTAAGATGCAATATCTTGAGTATCCCCAAAGTTAAAGCCCATTTAATGATGTAACCAGAACTCATGAAATTTTTTTAGTTACAGTTATATTGTTAGAGAAATGTTACATTAGCATCTCAGTCTGGAAAATTTTAAAATAATCAAACAACTTTTTCCCAAACAGATAATTTAAAATAACTATTTGTCTTGATCCAATAGAAAATACTTTCCCTAATTGTTTTCTCCACTTGTGTTTTTAAAAACAGGTATCCTAAAGTGCAGGCTCAGGTACAAGAAGAATTGGATAGAGTTGTGGGCCGAGATCGATTGCCCTCTTTGGATGATCAGCCTCATCTTCCCTATGTCATGGCTTTTCTGTATGAAGCCATGCGCTTCAGTAGCTTTGTGCCTGTTACCATCCCACATGCCACCACCATTGACACTTCAGTCCTGGGCTACCACATTCCCAAAGATACAGTGGTATTTATCAACCAATGGTCAGTTAATCACGACCCAGTGAAATGGCAGAACCCAGAAGACTTCAATCCAGGCCGATTCCTGGACAACAATGGATTCATTGACAAAGACACGGCGAGTGGGGTCATGATTTTCTCTGTGGGCAAACGCAGGTGCATTGGGGAAGAGCTGTCCAAAATACAGCTATTCCTCTTTATTGCCGTTCTGGCCCACCAGTGCAATTTCCTTGCCAATCCAGATGAGGACCCGGAAATGAATTTTAGTTATGGGTTAACCATTAAACCGCGATCATTCACAATTAATGTCACCCTGAGAGAATCTATGGAACTACTTGATAATGCTGTTCAAAGGCTACAAGCCAAAGACAACCAATGAGGAACTAGCGGAAGTGTAATGAACTCAAAGTTGGAAAAACAAATGAGTCTAACAGTCTCTGTTAGTCTCTTTCTGCCACCAACACATGCTCCTGTGAGCCTTTCAGATGAGCACCCACCAATAAGTATTTCTTAAGTGCCTGATGGGTGGTCCACCCTATAAGTGGATCCTGGTGAGACGATGCATTTGACATAGCTAATGAAACTACAAAAATAACTTGCAAGATTTCATGATAATAGAATAAAAGGAGATGAGAAGCTTTTAGAAAGATACCATAGCTTCACTATAACACTGTCTTTGGGGACTGCTTGTTGAAACTTTTTATAGGTTTAAGAAAACCCAAAAACCTAAACCTCCTTTTGGTATCTCAGTAATGGCACAAACCTTGGGTAAGTTCCAAAAAGGCAACTTCTTTTTGTGGAATTCTGTTGTGGAGCAGACAGCAATGCAACAGAGTCCCGGGGTATATTATTGTACACTCCAAACCAAGTAGAGTAGTTTGAAGGAGAGAATGAGGCTGAAAAAAACTTGTGAAGACTCTGCTGGCTTACTCTTCCTCTTCTAAATCTTGCAACAGAGTCATTAAAAATTTCTGTTCAGAAAGGCCCAAGTACTCAAAGATTATGTTTTATCTTTAGTCAAATGTAGCACTCAACATTGATTGAGAAATGATATAATGTATGATGTAAAATCGCTCATGCAAAAAAGTAAATGGGGGAAAATTCAGCTTATAGCAAATTTTAGCGTTTTATAATGAATTTTGAAATGCAACCTGTAATATTCCAAGCTAGATACTTGCCTTCTGGTTTCCAAAATTCGGTATATTTACAAATTTGGTAAAATTATGAATTTGTTTGTAGGTGTGACTAAAATTCAAATGGATAGCAGACTATACCCAGTCTAGTGAAGGATAAATGAAGTTAGTTCATCACAAACTACACAAAACATTCAATATGCATAACTATTCATTATAAATAAAAATGGTATTAGTGAAAAGGAGTTATTTAGATAAGGGAAAAACCAAATTAAAGCTATCTCCTAATGTAGCACACGCACACACATGCAAATGGAGTGACTACCTGGTTGTTTGCTAAGATACCAAATAGCCAATTTAAATGAGCTGCATTGTTGAAGGTACTACAACTGAAGGATGATGATTCTCATCTAAAACCCTTTTTAGTTTCAAGTTGTATTCATTGTTCCCCCAGTCTTTAATTATAATAATTTCGTATGTTCTTTTCCCAAACCGAGTTGATTAAAGTTATTTTGTGACTAAATATCTTTCAACATTTTAATATGACCCTGAAATCTTTTTTTCAGGATCTAAATTTTCAACTGAGGTTAATGAAAATTTTGAGTCTTTGGTTTAAGAAGGATGGGGAAAGTTAGGCTCTTTTAACATGATGCCAAACATCTGGATAAATGATGAAAGTAGTCAGTTTCCTGGATGTCCTTTGGTATCCTATAGATAAAACACTTGGAACTTTGACCCAGATGTTTTATTGTCCCTTATAGACATCCACATGGATATTTCCTGTATTTATCTCCTTTCATATTTCAAATTATATTTGAATAACAATTATAACACGAAGCACCTTCAATGGCAACATTCACATACTGAAATACATGAAACTGGAAAACGGGCGATCCAAATTCAAGGAAACTTTGGTTTCCAACTGGTGTCATGATATAAATGATAAATAATTTTTTAAGATAGCCAATTCAAGGTATGGTTTTTGTAAAGAGGAAATATTTATATGTATAGTTAGCTTAATAAAATATTAATTTATTGACTAACCTTAAAATTGAAAAACTGATAAGCAAAATTATGATTTCATAGTTACTTCCAAAATTATAAAACAATTGCCTAACAATTCACTGCTTATTTAAAACAAAACTAAAAAAGAAATCATATGCACTTCTTTGGAAGTCACTGTTGATAGAATTACAGACTGTTTTATGTGTGTTTGAGAGAGGGAATTGGAAGAAAGATGAATAACTCAAATATTTTTCCCTTGTATGCTAAATTACTTTGCTTGACGCACATAAATTCAGAAAAAGAATGCCCAGAGTGCCAGTTGCAAGTCAGAATTTATGACCTTCACAAGGACAGTAAGTTTTGGAAATTTAATAATGAAAACTAGCAGTCGTACTTATTTCATACAATTTTTCTTTTAAAAGGTTGTTCAAAAGCCACTGGTGAGACCAAATATATATGTGTTCCTTCCTTTACCATCACAGAGTAATCTAACCATACCCAAGTAGGACCAGAGAATTTGTTCTGTTGCCAAATTGGACTTTCCAGAAGTGCTTTGGCAGAATTCGGCATATAGAAATACAGTTAAGTCATTGAGACAGCTTGATTGAAATGTTTGACTATGCCGTAATTCACTTCTCTGTATATACGTCCCAATGTTACCTGATAATAAAGCCATGTTTAGTTAACGTAAGTAAAATAGATACTTGGTATTTATCTGGCTAATTTGGTCAGGATATTTAGATACATCAGTTGATGTTAACTATTTACTGATCACTCCCTTTTCTCTCCACTCTTTTTCTACCACCAAAAAAAAAAAAAATTCACTTTGTGGCCTGAATTTTTCAGATTGGTGATTAAATTGATTGGACTAAATGCATAATTACTTCATCTCATTTCATTTTTGAGCTATATAGATTCCATATAGAATATTTGCAAATCATCTATAAAAGCAGAGTATCTGTTCCAGATAATCACTGCAGCTAGAACATTTTCATAAAACAAGTGTTTTGTTTTGTTTTGTTTTTATTTTGAGTCTTGGACTTTGTAAGAAGATTGTCTTAAAAATATTCCAAAGGAAATATCTCAGGATTGTTTTGTGGATTGTAGAAAAGTTTTCATGCCCCAGAACTTAGCCTTCACCTGTGAAATTATTTTACGAAGTTAGTATTTTCATGTTAGATCTTTATTAGATCATTTAATTATATAAGATATACTTCACTTGTATTTTTATAATTATGAGGCCGCTGTGTGAGGGCCCCTTGTTATTTAGCCTCTGTTATCTTTGGATCTTTTCCAATAAGCTTTAAATACGTATATAGTTACCACAGAACGAAGTTGTAGCTGAAAGTGATGCACGTTCATTTTTGTGATATGCAGCATGAATGCAGTACAAATTATATATATTATATATATGCATATGCATATATGCCTCTGTAAAATTGTTTCTTTTTAATTGTGAGGACTTTTTTCTATCCTCAAGGATTTAGAATGCCTGTAATCATGGAATGCTATTACCAAAACATTAAATAAAAGTTGTTTTTTATAAACAATTGTTAATTTTATGTCATTGGATAAAACTACTTCATTTCACGAAGATGCACAAGAATCCTTCCAACTATAGTATATAAATGGTTAACAAATGTGTGTCTCAAACATTTTACCCAGCCATTATCTCTTTCATGCTACTTAATCTTTCTATATGTTTATTTTATCCAGCCTCCTTGCAAATTCCTAATTGATGTTATTAAACTTGTCAGAATCATCCCTGAAAGTTAAATCTCATTAACAACTAATCAGGCAAAATGGCCATTAGAAATGCAATTTGGGGAGGCACATTGAGATTGTAATCATGTATTTTATTTTACAGGAAAAATCATTTTTTAAAAATGTCAAACATATGACTCTGCCCCTCATAAAGGATTTGTATTTTATTCATTTCTCTATCCATTTATGGAGAGTGGGACAAATTAAAATGAAGTCAGTGGCTGGAAACAATATGGAAGGAACTTATCCAAAGGGTGTTGAAACCTGAAAATTGTTACACCCACCTACCCACCCCCAACCAATGTTTACATTTGGTCAGAGACTTTCTGTTTTCAGGTATATTTATTCTCTGTCCTTGCAGACAGGCTTTGAATCTCTCAGTGAGAGAGAGAGAGAGAGAGAGAGAGAGAGACAGAGAGACAGAGACAGAGAGAGACAGAGAGAGAGAGAGAGACAGAGACAGAGACAGAGAGAGAGAGACAGAGAGAGACAGAGAGACAGAGAGACAGAGAGACAGAGAGAGAGAGAGAGAGAGAGAGAGAGAGAGAGAGAGAGAGAGAGCCCATCTCTTCTGGCCTGTAGTTCATATTACAGTGAAAAACAAGAAGAGGAATTATGAAATACAGAGTTGACTGCCTGAGGTCACTGACATTTTGGTGGAAACTTTCACTTTGCTGGTCCCTCCTGTCCCCTGCCACCAAGAGGTAAAACTGTGAATTCACTTAAGAGAATGTTTATTCTTTTTTTCCTTCTAGATAGTTTGAGATGGGAATTTGGTAATGGTTATTCAGCAACCTTTCCTCAGTCAGATAGTGGGATTCTGGTTGCCTGTTCAGGAAAAGCAAAAGAGACTAGTTTCATGTGAAAATCCTATTTTTTTTAAATCACTCTTTGGGGGCAGGTCTTTGCAAAAATTTAAGTCACATAAAAACATATGTTGGTTTCTATTGTAACAACCAGGTAGTGCAATTAATCCCATTACATGGGGAGAAATGAAAACAGCTTTGGACATGACAGGCACATTTATTATAAACACATTTAGTCTGTTTCTGGAATAGCAGAATGAATCACTGTATTCGCACAGATGCTAGGGGAGTGTTCTTCACTGGTGTTTGATGGCCTTACCCACTTCCCATTCCACTTTTCCCTCCTTATTTTTCCCTAATTCTAAGAATGACCTCCACTCCTTACCAAACTCTGCCATCTTATTGACTCACAAGAAATAGAAAGGGAAAATATCAAAAAATGAAAGACTTGACTAGAACCAGAAGCAAAAAACATTTTTATTAAAGTTATGAAATAGACAAAGTAGTCTGTGTTGTGGTCTGCTATGAAGTCTGGTATGATACTGTGTGGGCCCGGTGCTATCCTCAAATGAGCATAACTGTGTTCTATGCAGTTCGCCTATGGTTAACTCAAAGTTGACTTTGGCATTGAAAGTAAGGGCTGAGGTTGGTCCCATGATGCAGTGAGAAGAATGTTGGACTGGGAGTAAGAGGACCTAGGTTCAAATTTCACCTCTGCTGATTATTTTTGAGTGACCTTGGACAATGCATTTCATCTCTACAAAATGAGGGGGTTGGAATAGCTGACCTCCAAGGTACCTTTTTGCTCTAAATCTTTGATGGTATATTCTCTGCCATCTCACTGGCCTATATGAGGATAGACAAATTATAGGCATGCAGTATGCAAGTGTGTGTGTGTGTGAGTATGTGTGTGTGTGTCTTTATGGTCCAAATTTCACACTTGCACATGACCCTGGGACAAGTGATAGTGGAGATTAGTGTTCTAATTTATTACATCATCATCTCTTCTTCATGCAGGTAGAATGGAAAAGATGCCAGTGTATTTGTAGGAAGTCCAACCAGTATGAACAGAAAGCTGTACTTTTTGGAATTTTACAAAAGCTAGACATTACTCAGTGTACTAATGGCATATGCCATTCTATATAGGCAAAATCTTACGGTCACAGAACTATCTCAAGAAGTCTTGGGGTTGGACAGCATGGTAGCACAGTAGATAGAGCTCTGGCCTTGGAGTCAGGAGGACCTGAGTTCAAATTTGGCCTCAGATACTTGACACTTACTAGCTGTGTGACCCTGGGCAAGTCACTTAACCCTGATTGCCTCACCAAAAAAAAAAAAGAAGAAGAAGTCTTGGGATTGCAACATTCATTCTACATGATCCCATTGAGGCTGTAACTCTGTAAACAGATCTGTTAACATCCTTGTTATGATGCTTTAAAACATTTTTTTTATTGGTATCTTATATTTTTGTATTGCCTGGATTTCCTCCTGCTTCCTTCTCAGAGAGTCATTATTTATAACAGAGATTTTTTTTTAAAAAATAAAAAGAAGAAGAAAAGAAAATTGAACAATAACAGAAAAAATATTGACATTATATACAATGTTCCACATGTGTAGACCCCGACCTCTGCAAAAAATAAGGGGGTGGTATCTTCTTATATCTCTTCTTTAGGGTCAAGTGTGTTCTTAGTAATGTTGCAATATTCATTTTTCAATTATTTTGTGGCTGTTCTTTCCATTTACATTGTTATAATTTTAATGTATGTTCTTTTCTTGGCTTCCTTACTTCACTTTGCATTAAATCAGGTCCATCTTGTCATACTTCTTGTATTTATTGTATTCATTGTTCTTACAGCACAATAATATTCCATTAGATTCATATGCCACAATTATGTAACCATTCCCCAATTGATGGACATCTTCTTTGTTTCCAATTCTTTGTTACAACAAAAAGTGCTGCTATATGTTTCAGGAGGTGCATATGAATTTTCTTTTTATCAGTGACCTCCCTAGAATACATTCCTATTATAAATCTCTGGATCAAAGTGTATGGACATTTAAAAAATTACTTTATTCACATAATTCTGATTTTGTTTTCTTCATTTGTCTCTCAAAATGATTATACTGATTTACAGCTTTACCAACAATGCACCAGTGTGCCTATCTTCTCACAATCCCTCTCACATAGATTGTTAACATTTTTAATTATCTTTGCCAAATTTCAAGGCATAAGGTGAAGCCTCAAGGTTGTTGTTTTGCATTTCTCTTATTAGTAGTAATTTGGATCATTCTGTCACATGGTTGTTGATAGTTCACAATTTGTCTTTAGAGAAATGTTTGTTCATACCCTTTGACCATTTGTGTGTGTGTGAGTGTGTGTGTGTGTGTGTGTGGGGGGTGTTGTCTATATATCCTGTACATCAAATCTTTATCTAAGAACTTTGATACCAAGATTTTCTTTTCCCATTCAACTGCTTCCATTCTTAATATAAGTGTATTAATTTTGTCTATGCAGAAGCTTTTCAATTTCATGTAATCAAAATTACCTTTTTTATCTTTAGTAATTATCTCTAAACTTTGGCTAAGAACACATTTCCTACCCATAGTTGTGAAATGTACTCGATCTGCTTCTCTTTTAATATTTTTATGGTATGATCTTTAATATTCGGGTTATATATCCATTTAAATTTATTGTGTTGTAATATCTTGGTGTAAGCCTAATTTTGCCGTTATTATTCCTTAATAATATAAACCTGCTTAAGGGATAGGCAATGTGGAGAAGACAATGAATTAATTTTTAGATACTCATTGCTATTTTGATAATAGCATTCATATGGTGTTCTAAGGTTTGTAAAGCACTTTGTAAATATTGTCTGATTTTATTCTCATGAGAACCTTGGGTAGCAGGTGCTGTTAATATCTTCATTTTACAGGTAAAGAACCAGGCAGACAGAGGTTAAGTGACTTACCTAGGGTCACAAAGCTAGTAAATGTCTGAGGCAGGTTTTGAATTCAGGGCTTCCTAACTCCAGGTTTAGCACTCCTATCTTTTCACTGCCTCATTGATATCATTTGTAGATATTTGTGTCTGTCTTACTCCCCTTGCTAGATGCACTCTTGGACATCCAGCACAATGAGTTCTACAAACAAGGAGGATGCATTAATGAGTGATATTGAAATGAAATATGCCAGCTTTATATATTGGCAGTGAGGAAATCTTAACTCCCAAGGTTGTGGAAATGTGCTAAGAGAGCCAAAACTTTGAGCTCTTCCTTTTGGAGGTAGGCCACATATAGGCTAGGTTTCTTGGGGTAGGGTCACAGGAGGACAGCCAGTGCTATTTGGCTTGGTAAATTAAAGGACAAAGTATGCCTTCTTGGTCATAAGAGCCCTGGAATGTTGAATTTTATCAACCCTATACCAACTGAAGTAAGAACATTCTCAAACCCCAACTTCATTTCTCTTTGTTCAGTGCTCTGGATTGAGGCTTTCCAGATTTCTTTCAGCAACCTGAGTAACATGCAGAAGCCATAACCTTTTAAAAATTGCTCCTTAAAATACCACGTGGCAAACATTTTAGTTAGGTCCTCCATTTTAATCATACTTCTCTCTTTGGGTCAAAATCCTATCTTACACGTTCCTGTGTTAGATTCTACTTTTGACAACTAGGATTATTTTCATAGGATCATAGAATGTTAGACTTGAAATAGATAACAATCTAATCCACACCCAAAAAAGGAATCCCCACTACAACACATCTCCAAAAAACCTCTGCTTGGTGACCTCCAGTGAGGGAAACCTCTACCTCCCAAGGCTGCATATTTCACTTCAAGATAGCTTTAACTGTTAGAAAGTCTTTCCTGACATCAAGCCTGAATTTGTCCCTTTGCTACTTCACTTTGAGCACAAACAGAACAGGTCTAATCCTTTCCCATGTGATACCCCTTCAACATACCCTATACCCCATGAATCTTTTCTTCTCCAGAATAAATATCCCCAGTTCCTTCCACCAACCACGTGAGGTTATTACCTGGACTCAAAGCCCTCCACCATCCTGATTTCCCAATCCTTCCTAATTCTAGTGCTTTTCTTTTCTTGATTATTTCAAATTTATCTTACATATACAGTTAATCCTCAACTTTCATAGAGGTAACATTCCAAGAAAATAATGCAACGTAAAAAACATGAATGTTGACATTCATGTCAACCTATGGGAAATAGGGGTTAGGTTCCTGTAACCACCAAAACCTGTATATTTTTGCTAAAGATTGCTGAAAACACACTTTTCTGCATACAATTCTCTGTAACAAAACATGAATTCTGATAATATGCATTTTTCCTAGCACAATAACCATGAAATAACCCATAAAATTCAGTACATAAAATAAAATTGGTAACATGCAAAACATTTTTTCTAACTAGTAATTCCTTAGAATTCTATAGCCTTTTTGCTAACATCTCAATAAAAAAAACAGACAAGACCCCATTGATTTCAGACAATATTCACTATTCATAATACATGAAATCTACAGTACCATAAATACTGTGTAGCAAATAAAATTCTTAAAACTAAAACTTTTTTTTGACCTGTATTTTACCTTTCATTGTGTCAGATGATGAAGTGAAGTATTTGATACTGCTGTAAACTTCTCTACCCAGGCTACCTTCTGAAAATCAAGGGAGAGGTTGCTGGAACTTTAGTTGCTGCTGTTGGAAGATGCTGAAATTGGCAAGGTCTCCACAACACCTCCAACACTGTCTTTCATGGCTAGTGGATGGTATTGGAAATTGTGAAGGATGTACCAGCTTGACAGTGGCTGCAGACATTCAGGCACTAAATTTATCTTTAAAGTTTATTTTCTTACTAAGCCACATCACTGACTTTGCATAGTTGGACTCAGAACCCAAAGGAATTGCGCTACATTTTGAGGAGTAACTACAACACAAAACTTGAGTTTTAAAGGCAAACAATGGAAATAGGCAACGAATACTCTGGGAGTTCTTTTTTCTTTTCTTTTTTTTTTTTTTTTTTGGCTAGGCAGTGGCATTAAGTGACTTGCCCAGGGTCACACAGCTAGTAAGTGTCAAGTGTCTGCTCTGAGATCAGATTTGAATTCAGGTCCTCCTGACTCCAGGGCCAGTGCTCTATCCACTGTGCCACCTAGCTGCCTCTCTGGGAACTCTTTACAATGGTAGGGTGAACAAGACAAGTGTAGCACCTAGTAGGATACCAACTTTTCCACAAACTTATGTGATCTCACCTCTCATTTTTTTCTCTATTGTGCATAGCTGCAAATGTGGGTAGTTGCCAACAGGAAAGTGAAAATACTATTACTAATAAAATCACTTGATTGCTTGAAATAATGACAGTTAAACGCACAGATGTTGAGGACTGACTATAGCTTGTTTATCCATAGTTACATGTTGTCTCTTCTATTAGACTGTGAACTCACTGAGAGCAAGAACTGTCTTTTGCCTTTTTGTTTTTAATTTGGTATCCCCAGCACTTAGCAGAGCGTCTGGCACACAGTAGGCACTTAATACATGTTTATTGACTGGTTTATTGCCTTCCTTTGTATAGGAACAGAAATAAGATTCTAAATGAATTACCAGAGTGTAGGCTCTCATAATGAATGTACTTTAAATTAAGGGCATAGAAGAGTCAGGTTTTCTGGTATTTAGGACATGAAGGGAGCTTAGAGGTTGTGTAGTCTAATCCCCTTATTTTAAGGACCAGAGAAGCAAAAGGACCTTCTTGCACTCACACAGATAGTAAATAGCAGAGTTAGGATTAAGACCCATACCTTTTGATTTCAGATCCAGTGTTCTTTCTATCAGACCGTAACTTCCTGGCTCTTTTTTACATATAACAATGGAGTCTAAATGTATGCTTTAACACCAGGCAGTGGGACTTCTCCTGAACTATGGAACAGATCAGATGTGGTTATCTTGAAAGGGCTGACCCTGAATAAGAACTGTTTCTCACTCATATGTACTGGGGACCCAGAGCCATTGTTTTGCTATCTGCTCCAGTTTTCCCTTTCTTGCTCTTCAATAGCATGGACTTCTAACTGAGCTCTTTGGCAATATCTTGCCTTATTGTTTTACCTCATAGCTCTTTCAAGGGTCTGTTTCATTAGACAGAGTCAGGTTCCAATACACTCTAGGGGAGTTTGCCTTGTGTGTTTATAATAGCTGCACAGTTCACTCCCTTCAGTTTCAGCGAAAACTGTGATTTATAGTCAAATTAGGCAGTCATTCATTCATCAAAAGCAGACTTTGAGTTGGCACTTGAGTGTGTAGGAATGCTCTGGTTTATGTTGCTGCCTCTTAGGAGTTATTGTGTGTAATGGAAAGAACATGGGATTTGGAGCTAAAAGAACTGGGTTTGTATCTCGGTCCAGCTGCTTGCTACCTGTGCCATCTTGGTCAAAGCACTTAATTGCTTTGGGCCCCAGTTTTATTCTCTATGAAAAGAGGAGCTGGACTAGATGATTTCCTTTCAACTCTAGATTTTAAGATGTGCTTTAACAGATGAAGACCAGTGTTGGTTAATAAGGACCACTATTTCACTAAAATTCTATTTGGATGCTTCACTGGCAGATGGAGGTCTTTAACAAGTGTTCTTAACCTGAGGTCCACAGTCAGTGAATTAGCATATATTAAGTGCCTACTATGTGCCAAGCACTATGCTAAGTGATGGAAATAGAAAGGCAAAAACCAAACAATTCCAAGATTCCTGCCCTGAGGGAGCTCATCATCTAATGGAGGAGGGGGGAGGAATGCAAACAACTATTCACAAACAAGATATATACAAGATTAGTTGGGGTAGTCTCAGAAGGAAAGTATGACAATTAAGAAAGATTGGGAAAAGTTTCTTGCTGGAAGACAGGACTTTAGCTTAGATCTGAAGTGAGCCAGGGAAGTAAAGAGTCAAGAAATGAAGAGACAGAGTGTTCCAGACGTAAGAGACAGCTGGGGAAATTGATTGGAATCAGGAGATGGAGTCCAAGGGGTTTGTGGATTTTAGGGTGTCTTTGTACTTGAATGAGATAAGGAAACAACTTTATTTTCATTGACCTTTAGCTAAAATTGAGCAAATCCTTTAATTATGGATTTAGGCAACAAATACTATTCTGAGAAGGCATTCATAGGTGTAACATATTGCCAAAGAGATCTACGAAGCAAAAAAGGTTAAGAAACCCTGATCTAAAGGGTCATACAAGTGCATTAAAACCATTGAATACCTATTCAACTCATGCAACATAGCATCCCAGAGTTCCTTCCAATTTTCCTTTGCAATACTTAGTGACTTTTGGTTTTATCTTCTGTTTCCAGCTAATATTTAGCTTTTGATGGAGTTTTCTGCAAACATTAGGCATCACACTCTCCACTGAACACCTCTTGACAATTTCATATCTCTTGAACTCTATGAATCTGATTCACACTAGGGATGAACTAGTTGCTGGGGTAGAAGTGATGGAAACCTCGAGGGAGGAGGGAGCAAAGAAATCGAACATGTAAAAACATGATAAGATTTTGCAAAATCAAATTTTGAAAGATTCAGAGGAAAGATATATAGGATCCCTAAGTAAAATGCTTCAGGGGAAGTCAGCTCGGGAGGGAGAGAAGATGTTCAAGAATTAAATTTTGAAAGCACATAGAGAAACAATTTCAATGAAATGGAAAAGGGATTGGTCTGAAGAAACCAATGTGGATGCCTAAGAAACTCACTAACAAACATAGATTTTAAAAAGAAATCTGTAGAAATGGAAGCAAGGCCAAGTAACAGAAGATGAATATAAAAGTGGGACACAGCTTTGTAAAAACTGTATGTGGAATGCAAAAACTCAGACAGAGATGACGCTGGTGAGAGAAGCTAAGAACTTCTGAAACATCTAAACCCAAATATCCCCTCATTCTTAGCACCTGCATCCTCAAAGCTCCTGTGTGGAGTGACTGGGAGATATCGTCCTCTCTCCAGTAGACCTGAGATTTCATCTCATTCCCTTGTCACAGATTCCCCCTAACAAGTGTATTCTGTTACCTAAACTAACCTGTATGACTTCCCTGATCACCTTTTACTGCTTGCTTTGATCAATATGTTTGCTCACTATCCACAATAATCTTTGTGACTAATGAAATAAGGTATTGGTGCGAGGGGAGGTTAAACCAGACAAGATTAAGTTAACTGTTCACCTCCAGGTCTGTTGTGGAACTACTTCCTCCCTTCCCACTCTCCAAAGACTGGGGAAAGTATCTCTTATCTTCAACTCTCCCAAATTATCACATCCTTAGATTTCAGATATCTGATGTGTAATAGAATTCCAACCCCAATACTCCTTTAGAGGATTGGAGAGTAATAGAATGACTGTCCAGCCATGGCCATCTTTCTACTCTGCACAAAGGTCTCCCTGAAAATGTCTGTTCTACACAATATCTATGCTCTACGCAGTATATCATATATCTATACTTACATCTACCTCTCTCTCTCTCTCTCTTTCTCCCCTCTGCATCTATGCCATCTATATGTATAACTAATCTGTACTCATGTCTATAGCTTTATCTAATCCAAACCTATAGATATACTTTTACATATATGTATATAATCTTTATCTACCTATGTATTCATATCTATGCCCATATTGACATATCTATATCTACATCTACAGCTCTATCTACAGCTACATATCTGTAGCATCTATTCCTATAACACAGAGGTTCCTGGTCCTATGTCGTGTGGCCATATGTTACACTAAAAACTTCATTTTTATCTTCTATCACTTCCTTTACCAGCCTGGGCAAGTTCCCCAACCTCTCAATTCTCTAGGCAACTCTGTAAGAATATAAATTTCAGAGGTTACAGGCTTACATGAGTAGAAGGATTCTCCTTATTAAGGAGTCCATAGACCAGTGAAATCACAGCTCCCATCCCTGTTCCTATATTTGCTATGTACTCATATTTGTACGTGTTTTCCCCAGATAGAATGTAAGCTCTTTGAGAGCAGGGACGGTTTGTTTCATTTTTTGCCTCTATTCCCTAGAACCTAGCACAATTCTTTAATAAATGCAGACTGATTGATTTATCTGTTAAACAAGAGGGATCTCATTTCTGGCACTGATGAACCCAGATCTTTTACATTCTTGCAGCAATGATGAGACATTTCACCTTCTGCCTATCCCAGTCACTGATTCCTCATTTAAGTCCTCCCCCTCCATTATTCTGTCCTCCCAACTGTACTCCCCAAAGTCAACCCCGATAATTTAGTGCCATCTAGTGATAAAATCAAGTAACTATAGGGTCTTAATTTTTTTTTTTCCCTTTTTGGTCTACACCTCTGAATTTGTCTGTAGAAGGCCACGTGATGAAGAAATTCCCTCTCATGGCAAATCAAAATTGTCTTAGCGAGTTGTCTGGGCTGTTGAGAAATTAAATAGGTGGACCACGTCACAATGAAGTCAACACTCCACTGCACCTCAAAACAAGGGGAAAATGATCCACTTGTCCAGAAACATAATATAATAAAACATTAGAATGGCCATAGTGTTGTCCAAGTGGCCTCTCTATGTTTTGTGAATTCCACATCTCTTAGAGCGCTGATGACAAGATGGTCCAACAAAAACTGGGTCTTTCCCCTCTCATTTCTCCTTTCTTTGGATATGATTTACTTTCTCAGTGGTAACTGGAAGCACAAATGCAAGGCATTAGGGAGGCGAGAGGGGAAGGAGGGCTAAGTGGGCTAGTGAAAGGGTTGCCACAAAAAGGAAAAGAGAAGAAAAAGGGAGTCATTGGAACTTTTTTTTCTTAATATAGAGAAGAGAACAGAAGCAGGAGCAGGAGACATAGACAAGCAGGACAACTTTGAAAGTTACTTGTCGCTGTTCATCCTTCTACTCAAAGAGGACCAATGACATCATCATATTGGGGTCAAGGTATAGTGTGTTTGACTGGCTGATCAGTCTAATATGAGCTCAGAAGGCTCCACCACAGATTGGGCATAAGTAGTCTGAATATTTGGGATGAAGATGTCTCTAGATTTGGAGAACTTGCCAGCCAAACACTCTCATGGAAGTCAGAAGAATCAGTACAAAGATACTCTCAAGGTCTTTTTAGTATTGATGTTGAATTTATTGTATTCTTAAAAGGGAAAAAAAAGGAAAAAGCAAATGGTATATAAGAGAAACTCAATGTTTCACATAAATGATTGATTTATCTGTTAGGGAAGAGGGATCTCATCAGAAATTTCTTTTTCTGTTCTATTTTGTAAATAGAAATGCTCATTTTGTTTGCTGTTAATTAATATCAGAATAAAAAAAAAATAAAGCTTGTTCCCTTACCCAACTTCTCAGGTCTGCATCTCCTCTCTTTTCATGTGAGCTAACCAAACACTAGAGAAATCTTCACAGGCTCCACTTGAACTTTGCCTTCTCTCTCTGTCTTTCCTTGGCTCTCTTAGTCCCTCCTCTCACCCTCTCCACTCCCCAACTCTCTCCACCAATCATTTTAGGCACTAAGGATGTGGGTTAATGAAGCAGATGGAGGTTAATCGCAAAGTACATACATACACACATACATACATACATATGTACATATAGTTATTTGTCCTTTGTGCTCAAAGATGACCAAAATGACATCACAATAGTAAAATAATAAAATGGTATGGGTGATGCCTTTTGTCTCAAAAGTAAACTGGATTTAAGTGAGGCAGAGTTGTGCAAAGTCATCAGCCTCATTCTCTCCTCTAGAGTTATTGGAGCCCAGTGGCAAGACAAAAGTCAAGATGATTGGCGATGGCTCTGAATGCAGCGCATCTTTGGTGTCCAACCAAGCTCTAAGTGTTCCTCAATGCCTGCTTCAGGTGCCTTTATGGTCATTGAAACAAATTGTTCTCATCTGCCTATTCTTAGGTGGGAGGGGAGATACGTGCTTGGGGTAGACATTCCCCTGACTCATCCACGAGTTTGAGCCCTGCTGGTTACCCTCCGCCTGATTCAGCTTGCCTGACGAGATGGTTTTGCCCAGGTGTGGCTGCTGCATGTGCTACAGCTTCTTGGAGCCATGGATGAGAGTTTGGTGAAGGTGGACGCTGAATGGGGATACACAGCTCTGATAAAGGCTTCTTAGCCTTCGTGCCAGAGGTGCTTCCTTGAACACCCCAGTACTGATCTCTCCGAGCCAGAAGGGGTCTTGGAGATCATAGAGGATCCTGGGGTCATAGAGTTAGAGCTAGAAGGATCCTTAGAGGCCATTTAGTCCCACCCTTTCACTTGACAGATGAGGAAACTGAGGCCCAGAAAATTTAAGTGACTTGTGCAAGGTCACAGAGCCAGTAAGTGGCAGAGCCAGAATTTGAACCCAGGAGTAGCCCCACTCCTTCATTTTACAGACGAGGAAACAGGCCAGCAAGTATAAACGACCATCAGAGTTACATTGCTAACTAGCGGCAACGTCAGTTTGAGAACTCAAGTTTCCTGATTCCCAATCCAGTGCTCTTTCCAGAGGCAGAAAAACAAAATAAAGGAGTGACAGCTGAGTAGTAGAACTGGGAGCAAAATAGACCACAATACTTTTCATCATTTCCAAAGAGGAAAGCTGCCATATTTGTTTTCTCAAACAAGATCCCAGCTCGGAGGCTCAGAGGTGCCACTCAAAGCCAGATGCCGACATTTACATGGTGTCTAGTCATCATCCTTGGAAAAAAGAATTCTTCTGATGTGAACGAAGTCTAGCCAAGCAGAGATTTGCTGAGGCACTTGAACAGGGCTTGGTTGATACCAAGGCTGGCTATGTGAGGCCAAGACCACTAATTGGAAAGTTTAAAATTCAAACAGGCAGTTGTTTGGTCTATGACACAGACAACATGATTTCTTTTCCACACAAATTATGTCTCCACAAGACTCAAACAAATGGCTAATTCAGTCAATTCAATGAAAAAAAAAAGAGGTAAGAAAAAGCTATTTGTTGTGTTATGGATGAACTTTCTCACTGGTTTTCCTGATACTGGGTCCAGATAGTCCAAACTGCCTACTGTTTATCTTAGTGTAATGCAGTCATAGCATCGTAGGTTATTATTAGTATAGTAATGGTAACAGTAGTAATGATGCAATAACAATAGCAAAGACAATTGCCTTTTCTAGCAGCTTGAAAGGCAAAATACGTATCTATGTGTAAAAGCAGTATATATGTTTGTATACATATATACACACATATGTGTATATGTGTATCTATCTATCTATCTAATTTGTCTCTGGTGAGACAGATACTATAGATATCACTTCCCCCATTTTACAGATGAACATGAGGCTCATACAGGTTAAATGACTTGCCCGTGGTAATCCAGCAAATAAGTGTAGGAAGCAGAATTCATTCAAATCCAGGTGTGCTTGATTCCACTCCCAGTAACTGAGAAAACTCAAGAATAAATTCTATCTTTGTCCCACATTATCAGGAGTTGTGTCCAAGAACCACCAGTATAGTTGTTGATTCATGTGCTGGCTTCCATGTTACCACAGTACACAAGGAGATGCTGGCCTTTAATTTATGAAGCAAAGAACCCTGGATTTGGAGTCAAGAAACCCAGGTTCTAGTCTTGGCTCTACTAATATGGAGTCGTATGATTTGGAGCTACTTTACCCCTCCGGATCTGAATTTCTCCATCTACAAAATGAGACATTTGAGCTAAAGGATCTCTAAAGTTCCTTTCCAGCTTCATCTCACTCATTCACTCATCCATCCATCCATCCATCCAACCATTTGAATGATATAATAGACGTAAAATGATAAAATATGCAAAATGCAATTTTTAAATTATTACATATATGCACACACATATAAATATATATTAGTTATCACTACTACTATTAATTCATTAATTCAACAAACATTTGTTAAGCACCTACCATATACCAGGTACTGTGTTGGAGAAACAATGACAAAAACAAAATAGTCTTGGGTCTCAGGGAACTTAGGTTCTATCAGAAGAGACATGAATACAGATAATAAATGCAAATACATATATGTATGGGTATATCTATATATGTATGTATATGTGTATGTGTGTGTATATATGTATGTATATTATATATACATAATGTGATTTGGGGCAGTGGTGGAGGACAGCAGCAAATGGGGGATCATGACAAGCCTCTTCCAGCTTTAACATTTTCTGATTATATAGGGAGTCTGAAGGAAAAAGACAATTTTTAATAAAGGCAACTTTCCAAAGTATTTGAAAATTTTGGTGATTCACTGTGGAATAGAGAAGATCTCAGGAAGACACAGCTGAATACAGTAATAAGGTACACATGGTTCTGCATCTCTGAAAGTGCAACTTTCATAGGGTCACAAAATGTGAGAGCAGGAAAAAACCTTTGTTCGCTTAGTCCATATTCCTCATTTCACAGATGAGGAAACTGAGGCCCAGAGAGATAAAATGTACCAAAGAAATTCATCCGACCTTATGTTTTAACTGAGAAACTGGTAGACCAACTGACAATGCAATTAATCTGGGAGTGTCATGAGAAACAATTGTTATGAGAGAGAATATAAACCCTCATTCTTTCTTCCATTAAAAAGCAAGGCTAAAATTGGGAACTCTGCCCAAAGGGCTATAAAACTGTGCATATCTTTGGATCCAGCAATACCACTCCTGGGTCTATATCCCAAAGACATCAAAAAAGAGGCGGAAGGACCTTCTTGTACAAAAATATTCATAGTAGCTCTTTTTGTGGTGGCTAAGAATTTGAAATAGAAGGGATGCTCATCAATTGGGAATTGGATGAACAAGCTGTGGTATATGATTGTGATGGAATATTATTGTTCTGTAAGAAATGACAAACATGATGATTTCAGAAAAACCTGGAAAGACTTACATGAACTGATGTAAAGTGAAATGAGCAAAACCAGGAGAACATTGTACACAGTAATGGCAATATTGTACTATGAAAAATTGTGAATGACTCAGCTTTCCTCAGTCATACAATGATCCAAGTCAATTCCAAAGGATTAATGATGAAGCGTGCTATTCGCTTTCAGAGAAAGAACCGATATTGTTTGAATACAGACTGAAGTGTGCTATTTTTTTCTTTCTTTCTTTCATTCTTTTTTTTTTATTCAAGTCTTCTTGTACAAAATGACTAACATGGAAATATTTTACATGATTGCACATGTATAACCTGCATCTGATTGCCTACCATCTCAGGGCTGGTAAACATGAATCAGTCACAGTGATTCCATTGACTCTTCAATATAAACCCCTTACTAAATGAGAAGGTAAAAGCAAGAATGATCATAATGTAATATTTACTCAATTGAAAGCAAAAAGGAGAAGCAACCAAAACATAATAGTACACCCAGAAATATGGATTACTCTCTCCCACCAAACCATACAGTGTCCGTGGGAGGGAGGAAAGGTATAATGGGCAAAAACTTCCACACCTAACTGAGTATGTGAGTAGGAAAACTCATGTTCCCAGGGCATCTTACAACTTTGGGCCACAAGTCTTAATGGTCTTAGTGTCTCAGAGGAGACCAAGTGTCCTGATGGGCAGGATGGTTCCTCTTTTGTGTCTCTACTCTTCTGCTGATGAAGTCATTTCTCTGTTACGTGTGAGCCAAAAAAAAAAAAGTGTAAAGCTTTTCTAGTAAAATAGCAGAATTTCACTCTTTCAGTGATAATTAGTTCCCTTGAGCCTGGAATCTGCAGACCATTCAAGTCTACCCTCTGGGCTATTGAGGAGTTTCTCCTCCAGTCAGAGAAGACACAAGAGGGCAATACGGTTAAGCCTCTAAGGGGCTTCACTTCTCTCCAGCTGTAGATGATGCTGAAGAGCAATGAAGACAAGCACAGCCAGTCAACCCACAGAAGAGAATTCTCCTTTCCTCCAAGCTCTCAGCTCAGCAGGGAGGCTGTGCAGACTCTAAGTTATCTCAGCTCTCATTTCAGCTACTCTTCTCCACCTCAGTCTCTTCTCTACTTATTCTGACTCCTTTCTTTTTTCTTCCTTTCTTCTATTCTGACTTCTTTCTTTTTTGTTTCTTTCTTCTGTCTTCAGTTTCTCTTGTCTTCACTTCTCAGTTGGTATCCACTTTCAGCTTCTTTTCTGCAATTCTCTTGCTTTAATGTAAGGTCTCCTGTGTGAAGTGACTCACCTCCACATTATGATGAGAAACCTCCAAATCCACATTTCCATCATGTAGAACACAAATAGTTATACAATAGTTCAATAGCCCCAAAACAGTTCTTTGATGCAGTTTCCTAGCAATAAATTCTAAGTCCTGAAAAGTCATTCAAATTAGCGTCTGAAACCATCTTTAATTAGTCGATGCTCTTACCTCTGAGCTGCTTTCACATAGGTCTTCATAGTTTGGAAGGTATTTTCTCTGAGATTCTCAGAATTGTCTTAAGCTCCTTTTGTCACAGAGAGGTCCTTTCCCTTCTCCATTTCAACAAATAAAATGTCGACCTAAGAAAGAAGATGCGCCATACATTTGTATCCCTAGGGCCTGGTACAAAGAAGGTGTTTAGTAAATGTTTGTTGATTGGTTGACTCAAGGGTTTCTATTTTATTTTCCTTCTTTTTACAGAAACCTTTTTTTCTGTAATATTGCAAACTGTGTACTTGCAAGTGAATTTAGTGTCAGAATATTGGTATCTTATAGATATGTCAAGTTTCCTCAGTAGGGGCTGTGAGTCTGGAGAGTGAGAAAATCTCCAAAATCATAGCCAGCACCTTCCTGTCTTGAGAAAATCTGGACAGTAACACTGGATCTGTAACTAAGGTCAACTGGCTTGATAAAGAGATCTTGGAAATAATGGAGAATTATAACTATTAAGAGATAAGGAGAAGCTGGAATCCCAGGGTGGGGGGGGGAGGAGGTTTGATCATGAGGTACTATAACACGTACATGTGTTATAAGGAGAGGGTATGTGCGTGTGTGTGTGTGCGTGAGTATGCTGGAATTTGCTCTTACTAGTTGAGAGACAATTTTCAAATTTTCAGTGTGAACATTTACACTGAAACTAAAAAACTGGCAAATGCTATAAATCAGGGCTTAATTTATTGTTTTGCTGATTGTCGACACTTCCGCATGTGATGGAGAAAATGTTAATAGTGCGGATTAAACTTAAAAATGTATCCCACCTACATCCTTTCCCCCCACCCCCAACACAGACACACTGGAGAGCTAGTGGCTAAACATTTACCAGCATGCCCCAGTTTGGAGGTGTGACAGAGAGCAGGGTTGAATGAAGCATGCATGTACCATAGAGGAGAGATTAAAGTGGAATTATAAACCTGATCTCTACTTCAGGAGAAAACTTCATTTTCTGCCCAAGTCGTCATGGTTTCAATGGATTAGCTAGCACAGTGAAACCCATTGATGATGCTGTGGCCAATGTGGAGGTCACCAGTACATCCCTGGATCCTTATCCTAGTTTGGTAATATGTCTCTGGCTTAATTGCCTTCAGGGCATAGGTAGGATAATAAAATGCTCTGCTTGGCATTCAAAACCCTTCATAACCTGACCCCTCCTACCTTTCAATTCTTCTTACTTCTTACTCCCTGACATGTACTCTCGCATCCAGTGACACTGGCCTCCTGGCTGTTTCACAAACATGATACTTTTTCTGCGCAAGGCATTTTCTCTGGCTGTTCCCTCATGCCTGAAATGTTCTCTCTCCTTTCCTCTGACTACTGACTTCTCTAGCTTCCTTTAAATCCCAACTAAAATCTCACCTTCTATAAGAAGCATTCCCCAACCCTGTTAATTCTAGTGCCTTCCCTCTGTTAATTATTCCTATTTATCTTGCATACAGTTTGCTTAGTATATATTTGTTTTTATGTTATCTCTCCCATTAGATTATAAGATCTTTGAGGGTAGGGATTATCTTTTGCCTGGCATATAGTAAGCACTTAATAAATGTTGATTGATTGATTGACCAATGGCCATGACTCTCTCGATTATGTTGCTGCCGGTCAGTTGAAGTTTTTTAACTTTAACAACCTGATTTTCCCAAGGTAACACAACAGCTGAGACCAGACTTGAATCTATGTCTTCTAAGTCTAAGATCAGTTTTTTTCTTTAGATTTTTTTCCCCCAATGAACAAAAATCTATTTTCTTTCCCTCTCACCTGTCTCCTCCCATTGGGGAAAAAAAGAAATACAAAACCATTATAACAATTATTTGTGGTCAAAACTAATTCCCACATTGGCCACGTCCAAAAATATATATATCATTGTGTATCCCAAGTCCATCACCTCTCTGTCAGGAGGTGGGCAGTACGCTTCATCATGAGTCATCTGGAATCATGGCAAGTTGTTGTGTTGAACAGAGCTTTTACGGCAAAGTTTGTTCTTACAGTGTTACTGTGTAAGTTGTTCTCCTGGTTCTGTTCACTCCACTCTGCCTCAATCCATACATGTCTTCCCTGGTTTCATTTATACTGTTTATTTCATAATTTCTTAAGGCACAATCTTATTACATTAGATTTATATGCTATAATTTGTTGTAAATTCTCAGATGATGGTTACTCCCTTAATTTCTAGTTCTTTGATACTACAAACAAGGGCTGCTGTAAATATTTTTGGATATATGAGTCCTATTCTTTCTTTTATCTTTTTGAGGGTATAGGCTTCATCATGGCATTGCCAGGTCAAAACTTTAGAAACTTTGGGGCATGATTCCAAATTGTTTTTCACAATGAATTCAACAGTGCATTAACATACCTATTTTCCCATAGTCCCTCCAACATTCATCATTTTCCTTTTACGTCATTTTGCCTGTATGATGGATAGGAGGAAGAAACTCAGAAGTCTTTAATTTGCATTATTTTGATTATCAATGATTTGGAACATTTTTTCCCCATATCGCTATTGATAGCTTGTATATCTTCCTTTGAAAACTGCCTGTTCATTTCCTTTGACCATTTATCAGTTGGGGAATATCCAGCAATTTTTCCCCAACAATATCAAGATCAGAGTCCTGGTTATTTATTTCCTGAATAGTTGGCTCACTATAATGTTACATTGTTTGTTGGTTCTTTGATTAGTCTTATCACATTTCTTGTAAGTGAAACTGTAGATAATGAAGTGAAATATAATCAGAGAGACCGCATTCAGGATGTTAAACAAACACAGGTCATAGATAGTACAATTTATGTGTCTGGGGAATTTATATATTTCTTTTACATACCTAGTACTCCGGAATAAGTATAGCATTATTTCAGGTGTCTGTATCAATCAGGACCAGCCCTCACTTAAGTCTCAGAAAATATGAATAGTATAGAAATAGCTCATAGCATGAAAAGCTGGAAAAGACCTTATTTAGTCCAAATCTCTCATATACAGATGAAGAACCTGAGGCTTTCAAAGGTGAGATCATTTGTCCAGGGTCTTATAAATAGTTAAGTAGCAGATTCAGGATCTGAATTCAGATCTTCGGACTTCAAATCCAATCATCTTTCACCATATAGATTCTTCATTTTCACAGTGTCTCAAAATTTAGAGTTATTGTGAAAGTGGTTATTAGAGGCTTATTTAGAGGTTTCCTGGCAATAAAAGGAAATTAGCTCTGAAAATAACTATTTAAGCTTCATTTCTTACTTGAAAGCTTCTGTGACTTCCAGATCCAATCTCTTCAAACCCTTAACCTTGCAGGGACTGTTGAGTACTGAAAACTGAAAGACAAAGTAGGTGCTTTATGAAGAACTGGAGACAGATCAGAAATTAACTATAGCCAACAGGTTTTGTGATCTTTATGGGAAGAATGAACAGGATGTTTGTAACAGAGGCACTGAAGTGAGTCCAAAGAAGTCTAAAGTACAGTATCACCTGTGTAGCTGAAGGACCTGGCTTCAAGTTCAAGGTCTGACATTTCTGAGCTCTGTGATTATAGGACATTCACTCTATCTTTCAAAGCTTCAATTTACTCATTTGTAAAATAGAGGAAATAATAATAATACTTATCCTACTTAGTTTTCTGGGTTGTTGTGAGGAAAGTATGACCCACAAAGGGCAATTTAAATGACTTATTTTTTGTCAATAAAATAATTTATGAGGATATGAAGGCCCTACAAAACAAAAAAATCACAAACAAAAACCACTCATCCCACTCAGGATCAAGCAAACTCTGTAAGACTGGATAGATGGAAGTGATTCCATTGTTCCCCTCCCTGCCCCAGCTCAGATAATCAGCCTTATACTTTGTAATTAACAGGAAGGGAATAGAATGAGTTTATTCATTGAGGCCTTTATACAAATATACATATATTTATAGAGCACATAAATATATGCACTGCCAGTTTGGGCTTAGCAGCCAACCAAAAGGAATCTTCTTTGCCATTCTATAAGCAGACCAGAAATGGTTACAGAGTACTTGTTCATGCTCTGAAGTGGAAAGGTGGGTCCCTCCATTTCATGTCATCACAAATTTCTAGTTTCAAGTTCATCTAACATGCACGTGGGACCCCTGTGGGTGCTTCCAGGATTGATCTCTCTTTGACAAGTCCCAGTTGCTTTCTCTTCCTTTGCTATTTGTTGTTTTGTGAAGTGATAGTGTTAATAATCTTTTGTCATCTTCCACCAATGTTCTGTAAATGAATTTATGATATAAGCTTGAGCTGTCTAAACTTTGGCTTCCTAGTCTCTCCCATTGCCTCAACTGAAAAGAAAAAAAAAACAAAAAACCAAAAACCATTAAGCAATCCCTTCATTCAAACATTTGGAGGCCTTGGAGAATTTATTTAAATGAATAAATATGACTAATTTGTAATTAGCATTTCAATTGTCTGTGTGTAAATAGTTTCTCTAAAGTGATTGCAGTTGTTTAAAAACAGGTTTTGAAGTGCTCCCTGTAATCCTGTTTATAAGGAAGAAAGGATTTGCTAATCAAAGGCCAACTTTAGGTTGTTTATCTAATTATCATAGGCTTTTAGTTAAAGGAGTCCAAAGGAATGTGGCCACTTATTAAACAGTTATTTGGCCAGTGGAGTCTTAGTCATTAATGTTATTGCTGAAATTCCTCTGGGGATGCTCTTCAGTGAAAACATCAGTAATTTCAGCCCCACAGAGTCAGGCTACAACTTGCACCTCTTCTACAATCTTCTCATTTCTGGCAGAGGGGAAACAGTTACATGAATAATCCCAAACAATACGCCCTTTAGGAAACTTTCTCAGTAACCTTTCCAAGTGGCAACAGAACAAAAGGGATGTGTTCCCCACAGGCAATGTGTATGTGATGTATCCTGCCTCTCAGGACTCTCTCTTATATAACATTTGTCTGGTTTCCAAATTTAAATAACTCTAGTGTGATGAGACTTTCAGAGACAGGGAGATCAGCAAATGCAATCTCTCTCTAGCTTTTTTTCCCCCCTTCTCCCTGCTGCTGCATTTTCAAAAAGAAAAAAAAAATCAGATGGATGAAGAAAATCAAACCCAAGTTCATCATATTTCTCATACTCACTCTCCCGAACTATGTTTTGAATTTATACCAATCTTCTAATTTTCCAAAGAAATTTTCACAGATATTATCCTGTCTTACTTTCATACCAAACTTGTGAATAGTAGGACAGAAACTGTCCATTTTACAGATACAAAAAAACAACAACAAGGCACAGAAAGGCAAAGAAATTTGACCAAGGTCACATGGTAAATTAGTGGCAGAGCAAGACTCAGAATCCAAGTCTCTTAACTCCTGCTCTTAATAGGTTTTCTATTTTACCACACCATCCTCATAAAAACATAAACAAAGTAGCGAAAACATAACAAAGGCTGATTCCATTCTCTGCTCCATTGTCACAGTGATGTGACTGCTTAATCCATTATCAAGTGAATTTTCATAGCTTCCCTAACTTATTTTTCTTTCAAGCTAAAGGTTCTATCCTCACAGAAGTAGAAGAGGTTGCATTATTTCTAAGGATATACTTCCCAATTTCCATTAAAAATAGATTATAACAAATAATAACAACAACAATAATAAATAATATAAAAATAATAAAATATAACAATAATTATTATTAATAATAACAGCAAAACAATAAAAACTCCACAAAAGTAGAATAGCCAGTTTCAGAAAGTTGAGACTTCATATGACACTTTGCACAGATGTATGTCAACACATCCCAGGGAGAGGCAAGGATCCAAAATTCTCAGGAGAATCGGTGTTTGGTCATGCGGTCCTCAAATAATAGCTCACATTCACACAGTGCTTCAAGTTGTGCAAAGTTCTTGACACGTATTGCTCCATTTCATCCTCACAACACGGCTTGGGAGGTAGGTTAGATCCATTTCTTCAATTAAAGTAACGTGACTTATTTGTTCAGTCATGTCTGACTCTTTGTGACTCTATAGATGCTAGACCCATCTATCTCCCAAAGTCTGCCCACACTCTTCCTTAGACACCTAACTCGAACCTGAAAGAAAGACTCAAACCTGAAGGAAAGAAAGAAGAAAGAAGGAAAGGAAAGAAAGAAAGAAAGAAAGAAAGGGGGTTCCTCCCTCTAGCTTCTTCATTCACTTTGTATTGACACTGATGCCTTGGGTCTTCAGAAGGTGGCTGATGTCTTGGGTTCTAGGAGCAGCCAATAGATATAATTGTTGTTGCTCAGTCATTTCAGTTGTGTCTGACTCTTTGTGACTCCATCTGGGGTTTTCTTGGAAAAGACACTGGTGATTTTTCATTTCCTTCTCCAGTTCATTTTATAGATGAGGAAACTGAAGCAAATAGGGTTAAGTGACTTGCCCAAGGTCACACAGCTAGTAAGTATCTGAGGCCAGATTTGAACTCAAGAAGATGAGTCTTCTTGATTCCAGGCCCAGGGCTCTATCTACTACTCCACTTTGCTAATTATATATGTGTATATATATATATGTAGGTATGCATGTATACACAAATATATATATACACACACACATATATATTATATAATTAATACTTATATGTATATAATTAGCTCTTAGCAAAGGTGTTTACTAAGAAGGCATAGCAAAAACAGTAGTTACAAAACATGCTTCCTTCAGAAACCTGGGGCACAGTCTCCCACATACACACAAGAGCATCCATAGTAAGAGTGGGCACAGATTTAAGTATAATAGTAGTTAGGCACACATGTATGTTATACACAGTTATCCCTTCCACACTGCAACTTTCCCCATTGCAATTTTGATATATTGCAGACTGGCATAAGAAATTAAATGGGAATTTTTTGAGAGTTTTGCAGAAGCCACAAATGACACGCAAAGGCCAGTAGGCAACACAGAAAAGGTTTAGAAACTCAGAAATGCATAAAATGTATGTATAGTATTATATAATATCAACCCACGTTTTACAATGAGGTACTGTAAACACCCCATAAAAGAAAAAGAAAAAAATTAGACTTCTTTTCTGATATGAAGAGAAAGCCAAAAAATTTTATGCAGATTTTCCAGATCACAAGGGCTCTGTGCCCCTAAATCCTATGATGTGAAAGGGATAGCTGTATATAACAAGGCAACTCAGCTCTTGAGCTGCAGGGTTGTTTTGTAACTACCGTTGTTTCTCTTTTCCTGTAATTCTCTCTTTAGCCTAATTCTTTATTTCCAAAACCAGCCCTCTTTTCAGTTCTCCATAGCTGGTTCTCTTCTCTGCTGCCAGGGATTGTCCTCCTTGGTGCTGTTCCTTTCCTTAAGTAGTTATCTCTCTATCTATGTCAGTCTGGAAAATAAGATGTTCTCCCTTCATTTGTGCCTTGAACTCTCTTTAACTGACTCTCTAATTGCTAGATGTGGTATCTCCCAAACAAGTAAATCTATTTTTAGACATCCGAGTTGGGGAGGAGGGAAGAAAAGATAGGACTTTCCCACCCACACTCACCTCCACACACAGGGGTCTCATTCCACAGCTGCTCCAAGCTTGCTAGACTGCTTCCTTCCCTTGAACCAGTAGCTCGCTTACTTTTTAATATAGGCTCAAGTAGCACGAATGATAATTTTAGGCAATAACTAGATGCTTTCTGTGTAGCGCCATTTGTCTTCATCCAATGGCCAAGACCCTAGAAGCATCTCAAGGTGCTTAAGAAATTTCTTTACATTTTGTTGTGGGATAGTAGGAAAACTCCTATGTGTCTTTTATGAAAGAAAGAAAGACAGACAGAAACATGCACACACACACAGACACACAGACACACACACACACATTGGCTTTCACCTACACTTCAGTACATTTTTCAAGTTATAGAGGGTTCTCAAACTTTACCTGTAGAGGAAACTAAGGCTCCATTTAACTATTGATGTGGGTGTGTACACACACACACACAAACACACACACACACATATACACACTCACACATACACACACATACACCCACACCCACACACACATATATATAAATGTGAGTCTGGCTGTTCATTCAGCTCTGAGCTCACCTCTCTGGACTATCATTTTACCCATATCTCTGTATCTCTTCTGGAGAAAAGCACGAAAAACTTTGTTGGATGACTTTGAAGGTTTTTGAGAAGTGTCCGTACCTGCAGAACTTGGCTCAAATAGACAAATTTTCATTAACGGCTAATTGCTGAGAACAATAACAGGCATTCATATACTACTTTAAAGTTCACCAAGGGCCTGGCAGATATAATCTAATGAACACAACAATCCTGAGAAATAATTGTTATGATTTCCATTTCATAGATGAAGAAGCCAAGGCCCAGAAAAGTTAAGTGATTTACCCCTCATCATAGAATTAATAGAGTATCAGAGGCAGGATTTAAACCCATGTCTTCCTGCCTATACACCTAGTACTCTTTCTGCTCCACCATATAGCCTTTCAACAAGTACTTTCTGCAAATTCTACTGATCTCTTAGAATGTGTAATATATGATAATATATGCTATAATATATAATATATACCACAATATGCAATATATACTATAATATATGGTATATACTATAACATATAATACATGACATAAAATATGATGTATGTTGTAATATATACACATATGTTATAATATACAATATGTAATGCAATGCATACTATAATATGTATATATACTGTAATATATAATAAATGCTGTGATATATACAATATATGCATACGCAATATATACTATATACAATATGATATGTGCTGTAATATACACTGACATATATAAGCTGCAATGTATATAATACACATGCTAACATGCATTATATGCTATAATGTATATAATATATACTATAATATAGATTATGCTATAAAATATATAATACACTATATTATATATGCTGTAATATATGTGCTGTAATATATATAATAATATATGGCATATGCTATAACATATACAATACATGATAATGTATGCTATATGCCATGATATAGAAATATTATATATGCTATAACACATATAATATATGCTATATGATACATGCTATAATATATGCTGCAGCATATAATATACTAGAATATATTACACATGTGAATTTATAATAGATACTGTGCTATATGCAACACACGCTATATAATAGATACTATAATATACAATGTGCTGGAGAGGTGGTGGTGGAGTGACAAAATGAGTGTATGCAAAGCTGAATTAGTTAGACGAGGTCTCCTCCCCCAAGAAGCTTACACTGCAGGCAGACAGACAGGACAAACACTTGATGGGGTAAATAATGATAAAAAAGACTCAAATTATACTGTGAGATTCTGCAATGCAGAACACAACTTCAGATTATTGTTGAAATCCTGAATTGCCTTTGGTGGCTTCTGCCTCTCTGCTGACCCCTCGACAAGTCCACCTTTGAAGTGCAGGATCCAGCCTCTGGCCTGAACTTTTACAGAAGTCCTTTCCATCCTGTCCAAGGCCAGATCCCCAAACCTTCCCCGGCCTCCATGCCAGTACTACCTCTGCTATAGTTACAGCAAGTCAAACTCAGCCTACACATGACCTCACTCACTGAGTTTTGACCTCCCCTCACCCAGAGCTAGGTCTTTTCTCCCATGGCAGTCTTCACTGTTGAGGTTTCCCATGCCTTTCAAATGTCTCTTCCTATCCCATTTTCTCCAAACAGATTGCCCCAGGGGAGTTCGCTTCCTCCTGTACATCAAACACTTTCCCTTGCCAGCTTCCTCATCTACTAACCCTTCAATTTAAGCCTCTTTCCTTTTATGTGTTGTTTTAATAACAGACTACATTATCCGCGTGAAATAGTATACATCAGCCAAAGAATGAGAGATGAAAAGGAAGCCTCCATTAGAATTTCTTGGCAGTTACTTGGAACAAAGAGGCTGCCTCTAGGGTGGTCCCAAAGTCATGCATCATAGGGATCTCATTTGCAAACTGCTGCAATAGGCAAATAGCGAGTAGAAGGGAATTACAAATAAACCCTGGAGTCGGCTTCATGTACAAAGTGCATAGCTCAGGAGCCACTTCCAGGCCACATGAGGCCTTTCCTAATATCCCCTAATTAGAAATGCTCCCTCTTTGCTTCCCCCCTCACCTTTTCACTGGACCTCTGATTTCATCTGTGTAGAAATCAATCTCCATCATTTCAGCAACAACTGTTCTGCAATGGATATTCTTGAAGAGCTGTCCGGGACACTGAGAGATGGGTTAAGTGTCTTTCCCAGGCTCACATAGCCACTATAATGAGTCTAGAACCCAGGTCTTCCTCAATCCAAAGCCAGCTCTCTAACTACTACTACTACTACATGCTGTCTTTCTGAATACTTTTAGCATCCCACCTCTGGACTCTTCCCCAGATCCCACTCATAGATTTGTGGGTTGAGTCCCTACGGGGAAACTCAAGTAGTGGGACAAATATCTTTAGTTCTAGGTGTCTGCATTCCTAATGCTATAGTTCATGAGCCCCCACCAGTGTGCTTACTATTAAGCTGTCAGTATACTCTATTAGTTTTCAGGAAAAGCATTTATTCAAAGGGCATATCAAGAACAGTAATTGCAAACTCTGCCCCCCACCACCCTTTCCTCCTCTGTGAGTCCATTCTTCACCACTAGAGAATCCTCAGTATCATCTTCAACTTCTCTTTCTCTTTCCACATGTCCTGTCAATTGCTGAATCTTACAATTTCTTTCTCTATAACACCTTTTAGGTGTCTATTCTGTCCATTCACAAAGCTGCTACTCTAGTATTGACCTTCATCACCTTTTCCCTGGACAACTGAAATAGTATTCCAAATGTTTCAACTCTGTCCCCACTCCAATACATCCTCATTCAGCTGCTAAGGTAATTTTTTAAAGGGTATGCTTTGCCATGCCACACTTACTACGTGCCAGGCACTATGCTAAGGGCTGGAGATACAAAGAAAAGTAAACTCCTTCAGCTGGCATTGAAAGCTCTTCACAATCCTGTTTCTTCCTATGTTTCCAATCTTCTTATCTTCTACTCCCTTCCATGCACTCTACAATCTATTCATATTGGCCTGCTTGATGTTACTTGTATGGAACATTTTATCACCTCCACACCTTTGCAATGGCTGTTCTCCATACCTTGAAGACTCTCCCTTCCAGCCTCTGAATCTTATATTCCTTAGTTTGCTCTAAGACTCAGCTCAGGCACCATTTCTGGCCAACAGACCTTTCATGGTGCCTCTCTTCTCCTCATCCCACTCCTAGCTGCTAGTGTCATTCTCACTAAGATTACTTTCCATCTACTCTATATTTATTTTGCATGTTCTGTTTACATATGCAATCTTTCTCATTATAATGCAGACTTCTTGATGGCAGGGACTTATTTGGTTTTTGCTGGGGGCAGATAGGTGGTGTAGGTGGTAGAATTCCAGGCCTGGAGTCAGAAAGACCTGAGTTCAAATCCTTCTTCAGACACTTATGAGGTGTGGGACTCTGGGTAAGTTACTTAATCTCTATTTTCTTGACTGTAAAATGGGGATAATAACAGCACTTACTTTTTAGGGCTGTTGTGTGGATCAAATAAGATAATATTTGTAAAGCAATCAGCACACAGTAGCTGGCACATAGTAGGCATTTAAAATATTAGCTTTATTATTATTTCTTTGTATTTCCAACAGTCCCTGGCAAATAGTAAGTGTTGATTAAATGGTTCTCTTGACTTCATTTTCTTTATCTGTAAACTTAGGGGTTTGAGCTCAATAATTATTAGCTTTTGTTTATACAAGTATAAAGGTACCTGAAAAGACTTTGCTGGCCATAAATAACTAATAAACACAGGAATTCATCTTTGTTGTTGTTGTTGAGTTGTTTCAGTCATGACCCCATTTGGGGTTTTCTTGGCAGAAATACTAGACTGGTTTACCATTCCTTCTCTGGCTTATTTTACAGATGAGAAACTGAAGCAAACAGGGTTAAGTGACTTGCCCAAGGTCACACAGCTAGTAAATATCTGAGGCCAGATTTGAACTCAGGAAGATGAGTATTCCTAACTTCAAGCCCTTCACTCTATCCACTGCACTACCTAGCTACCATTTAGGGAAGGGGAAAATGATGACCTTGCTTCTCAGGCTAATTTTTGTTTTTATGTCTTTCCCCTAATCCCACTCTCCTCTCATCTGCATGGTAAAGCAGAAAAACAGTGTTGGAAGAAAGATTTCTAGGGTAGATACTGATTCAGAGTCTAGTCATTAGAATTTAAATAGAAAGGAATAAAGAACTTCCATCCTCAATGAGAGAAATCCCTATGTGAAGCATATCTTAGCTATCGGGAAAAATAGTTTATTGCAAAAATAGTCATTTATTCTTTGTGAAAAATGACAGGCAGGTTTTATTTTTTTCTGGAAAATTTTTTTTGCTAGTCCAATGACTGAGAATGTCTGTTTTCTAGAAAGGCTGGTGCTTTCTAATAGAAAGCCTATAGACTTGAAACTGAAAGAGCATGGCAGGACCCACTTTTCCCGTGAGGAAGATAAAACACTTCTTAAAGAGAAAAGCTGGAAGTGCAGAGAATCTTCCCAACTAGTAACCAAGTGATAATAAAAGGGAGTAACACCCAGCAGAGAATTTGTATCTCTTAGAGACTGTTTTTTGAGGTCAGTAGCAAGTAGGCCAAGTAGAAAGCAGTATGACAATAACACTGAACTTGTGGTATAGGAAGTATTGATTGCACTTCCATGTATGTGCCTTGGCCACATGTATTTCCTACTTATATCAATTTTTCCTATTGTTGGAATATTTTATTTATATGCCTTGAGCTTATTGAAGAAATGCATTATTGTTATTTTAAGAAAAACAAAACTATATTATTTCATTAAATTCTTTTGTTCTGAACAAATTGTGTCCTCTGGCTGACTTTTAAAGGGTAAACAAAGGTAGGGGCTCATAAACTATGGTTTTTAGAGGGTATGGAGTCAGGATATATTTCATACTTGGGGTAGCCTTGTCTAGGGACCTGATATCTAGGGACCCCATGGACTTCTTAAAGCATTTTATTTTTTATGCTAGCATTTTAAGGCATTTTATTTAGGCATTTATAGATCATTTTTATAAATATATTTATATATTTAGGCATTTATAAAGCATTTAAAAATGTTTTAATTGATGTCTTTTTTACATCACCATAATTTCCCTTGGTATCCTTCCTCCTCTCCTTCCCAGAGAACCATACCATATAACAAATGATCATTTTTAAAACAAAAAAGAAGCATCAACATATCTGATCAATATACATCAACAAAGTCTGGAAATACATGCAATGTACAACATTTGTGGATCCTCTCCCAGAACTCTGCAAAAGGGTGGGGTGGACAAATCTCATCTCTTCTTTTGGCCATGCTTGCTCTTGGTAATTTTGCAATATTCATTTTTGATTGTTTTGTGATTGTTCTTTCCGTTTATATTGCTGTAGCAATTGTGTATATTGTTTCTTGGCTCTGCTTACTTCTTTCTGCATCAGTTCATAGAGATCTTTTCATGATTCTCTGTTTTCATCATTGTTTCTTGTTTCTTATAGCACAGTAATATTCCATTACATTCATGTACCAAAATTTGTTTAGGCATTCCCCAGTTGATGGGTATGTACTATTTTTGTCTTTATGGGGATAAATAAAATTTTAACATTTGTGAAGGTTTCCTTGCAACAACCTTAAGTAGTACAAGTTTTGTTATCCTTGTGTAATAAATGTAGAAGCAAAAGCCTAGAAAATAGATTTGTCTATGGTCATATAATAAACAGCAGTGTCAAGGATCTGAAACCTAAACTTTGCTTTGGATCCTAAATCTGGTACTCCTTCCATTGCATCAAAATGATTCTCTAAGGCTGCTTCCCACTCCACTTCCAACTATTTCAAAACTCTAAGAATTTTGCTTTTGACTTCAGATTATGGCACTGTGTGAGGTAAATAGGAGTTAGGTAACAAGGTGCTAATGAGTCTCAGGCACAGTCGCTGAGCCTAAGGATAGCTAGGGAAAACCAGTAGCCTGGAGGATTCCTTGAGTGGCAGATCTGGACCTCTTGGGAGCCCCTAGGCTGGACGTGCTATCTCTGGGGCTATTCAAGGTGAACTGATCACGTGGTTAATGACATGAGTGACACGTATTCCTCAGTAGTGGACCTTAGGAGCAGACCTGGTATATCCACGATATTCCCTTTCTGTCTTGTACCTCCCTGACTCTCTACCCCAATCTACCACTTTCCGAAGATCTGCTTCCTTATCCTAAAGTCAATTTGTATGTAGCTTATGAAGTCTAACAGTGAAATCTGCTCCTTCATTTTCTTTTCAGAATGAGCATTATTTTGTACAGGTATAGCTTGGGAACATAAAGAAAGCCATTAATTTTGCCTTTATTTGAATCTTTTTATTTTTAGGATCATAGATTTATAACTAGGAGGAGCTTTAAAAGTCATCTAGTTCAAACTCCTCAGTTGAGAGAACCGAGGCTCATAGAACATTAAGGAACTACCTGAGGAGAGATTCAAACCCAGGTCTTCTGCTGGCCTGTGTATGGTACTTAAAGGTTTGCAAAGTGCTTATATATGTCATCTTATTTGATTTTCACAACCATGGGAGGTAGATGTTCTTATTATCTCCATTTTACAGATGAAGAAACTGAGGCTGAGAAAAGTTAAGTGATTTTCCTAGGGTTATGCAGCTAATAAGTGTCTGAGGCAGGATTTGAACTCAGGCCTTCCTGATTACAAGTCCAACATTCTTCACCATATCTCTTGGCTGCCCAGATCTAATACTTTTTCTACTATACCGTGTTGTCTTTTACTGAGTCATGCCTCTCCAAATGTTGACAGTCATAAGGAAATATCTCATCTGTCTCCCTCAAGGTTTCCCTTCACCAAACATAGGTAATTTTGCCAAACCAGACCTGAACCAGGCAGGAGGAAGAGGTGGGGGTTTCACATATATCACCTTTCCTTGGCTCTCACACTCTTATTCTGAGCTAATGGAATTACTAGGGAGTTGCTAGGCAAAATTGAAAATGTCCTAAGAGAGGCAAAATGTTTGCACAGCACGTTACATGTTTCTGCCAGACCACCCCATGTCAATGGCTAAGACCCTTGTTAATAATACACTTTTGTCTAACACTCAGACTATAAGGGTTATTAAGTTTGACCTAAAGAGAAGCAGGGTGTTACAGCAATTTCAGAAGCAGAAGGCCTGGGTTCAAATCATGATTTTGTCCCTTACTAACAATGTAACATTGAGCAAGTCAGTTAAACTCCCTATGCCTCAGTTTTCTTATCTGTAAAATGAGTAGATTGGAGCAGATGAACCCTGAGGCTACTTCTAGCTTCAAATCTATGTGATCCTGTGTGAAGCTGGCAAGCCAGTCAAACATTCTGGGACCCAATTTCCTCATCTGTAAAATACAGAAGTTGGATTGGATAATTTTCAACGACTCTCCCAACTCTAAAATCTCACAACAACCCTATAAGTAGGGAATATAAATATTATTATTCCCATTTTGCCAATGAGAAAATTGAGGCTCAGCTCAAAGCTACCTAAGTGGTAAGTGGTGGAGCTGGAATGTGGCTTTTCTCCAACTCCATGGTGCATGTCATGACACAATTATGCCTAGTGACCTCAAACAGCAGATTACTGTATGCCACTCATAAGGATGGGGAAGGCTCCATTGCAATGTTGGGGCTGCCAAGTTCACCTTTGTAGCATCAGAGGGAAAAGGAGGAAAATAAATAGGGGAGGAGAAGAATGTGATGAAGAGGAAAAAAGGGAAGGGGCAGGAAAAAGACAAACGAGTTAGGGAGGAGGTGAATAAAGAAGCCAAGAGGGAAAGGAAGGGGACAAGAAGGGCTCAGAGGAGGAGTCCAGGAAATCAGCCCTTCATATGGGTTTTTAAAAATCCTCTATTAATAAAGTTCTTCAATAATGTGAATTATTAAGTGATTTCTCCCAAATAACTCTTCAAGTTTTATTACCCTCATTTTACAGATGAGGAGATTGAGGCTTGAGAGCACATCAGACTACTCTCTCTTCTGCAAAGGAGGTCCTGGTTTGTTACTGATTCATTTCGCTGGAATCGAGGGACAATGCCACCCCAATCATTGGCAGTCACACAAATAATCTTTCTACAGTAGTCCACAAAATGTGCTTAGCCATTTCCCACTTGGGCACTGTCATTAACATTAGGAAAAAGAACACAGTGTATTTACTAACCCAGCCATGCATAAAGATAAGCTTTATTTTTCTTCCTACAGTAACTCTAGATTCTGTATCTGTCAGCATTATCAGGATAGTTAAAGAGTTACACATGTTGGGGCCAAAGAACTGAGCTTTGATGTGGTCTCGGCTTCTAGGAAAAGTCTTCCCACTGTCTTATTTTGGGTTGTATTGTCTTTCCTTCCATCTGGTTTTCTAAGATGCATCACTGCCTGCCAGGGACCAGGGCAGGATGTTCAGAGAGGAAAAACAAAACAAAAACAAAAAACATTCTCTGTAAACTCTTCTCCCTAGGATCAATATTTGGATTAGGAACTTCTTAGAATAGCAGGAAGGACTGCCTGGGGATGCTGGGAGACCCTCTGACTTATAGATGTTGGACTCTTGCTTAGAATTGCTATTGGTTTTCTCATGCATGCTCAGCAGGTCTGTAGCCAGGAAATAATCGCAGACACTGGTGAGTTGAATGCCTAAGATGCCTGTTGTAAAAAATGCTTAATTCAAAGGTCATGATTACCATTCCTCTTCTCCACTCCCAGTCGCCCAAGCATTATATAATGCTTTATACTTTGAAAAATGCTGATGATTTCACTCCAGACAATCACTGAAACATGGTGTATCCAGGGACTTTAAAAGACACCTAGGCTAAGTTGCACCCACACAGGAACCTGGTCTACAGTGTCCAACATGGGATCATCTAGCCATTCTTTGAAGATATCCATTAAGGGTGGGGGAGGGGAGAAACACTACTTCATGAAGGAGCCCATTTTCCTTTGGGAAAGCTAAAATTCTTAGGACATTTTTTATCACAATTTTTCTGTCTTCAATTTCCCTCCTATTGGATCATGGAGAATTAGACATCATTTCACCACTCAAAAACATCTATTATATGCCCTGCCCCCCAAAGTCTTCTTATTTATATATTTCCTTTGATTCTCATCCTCTTCTGGATGGACTTTAGCCTTTCAATGTCTTTCCTAAAAATCATGCCCAGCATTGAACACAAGTGATCAAGAAATGGTCTGTCCTATGCAACTTTTCTATCCTGTGTTTGTAAAATTGATTACTCAAATGTAAATATAATACTTTACATTTATTCCTTTTAAATTTTATCTAATTAAACTTAGCTCATTGTTTTGGCTTGTTAACATATTTTTGGATCTTAACACACTTTGAATGTGTTAGTTGTCCCTCCCAGCTTTGTGTCATTTACAAATTTGGTAAGTATGCTACCTATGGATTCATCCAAGTCATTAATAAAATCTTGAACAGCACATGGCCAAGTATGGATCCCTGGGGCACTCTACTTGAGATTTCCTTTCAAGGTAATGTAGGCCAATGAATGACTATTCTTTTGGGTTGCTTATTCAACAAACTCTGCTTTCATATAACTGCACTATATTCTAGTATCCATTTTTTCCGACTTGTTCATAATAAGCAGCTTTGGCAAACATCTTGATGAAATCCAGGTATGCCATTGTAACAAGGGTCTCACTTGACCTTGGAACCCTTTGCTTTCCTGGTTCACTGTAGGGTGTTTGGGGATAATTATAATTAGGTAAGCATGGCTTTATTCCTCCAATCAGGGTCTTCCCTAATACCAAACCAGGTAGAAATCATAAATTAGAAAGCAAAGTATTTAATTAAAGTGGAATAGAAGAGTACAGAAGAAGGGAAAACCAAGTAGCAGAATTGTTCTTCACAAATTACAATTTTTGGAGTGTCCATGGTAAAATAGGCAAATTAATGTATCTTCTTGTAGCTGTGAATTGATCTATCCATTCTAAAAGCAATTTGGAACTATGCCTCCAAAGTTACTAAATTGTCCACATAGTCTTTGAGCCATATACCCCAAATAGGTGAAAAAAGAGGAAAAAGACACATGTGTACAAAAATATTTATAGAAGCCCTTTTTGTGGTGACAAAGAACTAGAAACAAAACTGATGCCCATCTACTAGGGAAAAGTTGAACAAATTATGGCGTATGAATATCTTGGAATGTTATCAAACACTAAGAAGTAATGAAATAGACAGTCACTGTAGCATTGAGTGGTTGAAAAAATTATACTCTTCACTGCTCAGTGCCATCTTGCCTGTATGAAGGATCTGAAAGGTACTGTTTTTCTGCCTTGGTTTTTTCGGGTAGAATGTTGTTGTTGGAATTAGGAATACATTAGTTTAAATCCTACATCTAATTCTTAATAACTGTGTGACCATGAACAAGGAACTTAGTTTTTATAAGCCTTATCTGCAAAGGAGCTAATAAAGGGAGTCTGTAGTATCTCTGGGGGAGTTAATAAAGGGAGTCTGTAGTATCTC
>NW_020954556.1:58265941-58378651 GCF_900497805.2 Vombatus ursinus
TCTGTAGTATCTCTGGGGGAGTTAATAAAGGGAGTCTGTAGTATCTCCCCCAGAGGACTGCTGTGAAGCTCAAATGAGATAATACATGCAAATTGCTTTGTAAACTTTAAAAGTGGGATGTGAATGTTATTATATCTGGTTGGTAACATCATCATCTTTGTCATCATCAGCACCATTTACTCTAGGTAGTTCAGAGGTGGATTATGGATAGAGTCTTTTAGTCTTTTATTCTTTTATTCATTGAGGGCTATTTTTAAGATGAAAGATACCTCCTTCTGAAGGAGGAACTTTCTGAACACTCATCCTAAGAAATCTTTTATTTCCTTCTTTAGCTCAAACCTAAGACAGACTTACTGCCAGGATAGTAAAACTGCCTAGTAATGGGAGAAGCAGGCAAGCACATGGGTGGGCAGCCAGGAAGGAAGGAAGGAAAACAGGAAGGAAGGAAGCAAGGGGGGAAAAAGCATTTATAAGAGTTTACTATGTGCCAGGCATGGTGATAAACACTTTCAAATGTTGTCTCATTTGATCTTTACAAAAGTCCTAGGAGGTAGGTGCTATTATAAACACCATTTTATAGTCGAGGAAACTGAGACAGAAAGAGCTTAAGTGACTTTCCCAAGGTCATACAACTTGTAAGTGTCTGAGGGTAAATTTGAACTCAGTTCTTCCTGACTCCAGGCTGGAACTCTAGTCACTACATTATCTAGCTGCTTCTATACCACCTAACTGTCTCACCTTCCCTAGTGATGAACCCAGCAGACGACGGAGGAAAATAATCTTGGCAGATCCATTTTCACCTCTCAAGTACCTAGAGGAATGTTGGGAAATCTCAAAACAAATGAATCCCAGAGAATTTCTTTAGTATAAACGTGGACAAAGAATATGTCTGGCTCTCTAAGTGACTTGTTTTTGAACAATGCCCTTATCATTAGAGACTTGCAGATAGATTGAATCCCACTTTCCCCACTTTTTTCCCCTTTTTTATTTATTCTTAACTTTTTATTTTCACTTTTGAGTTCCAGATTCTCTCCCTTCCTCTCATCACTCCCCCATCCACTGAGAAAGCAAATAATATGATATCACTTGTACATGTGAAATCATGCAAAATATAGCTCCATATTGGCAATATTGCCAAAAAAAGTCAGAAAATTATACTTCGACTTGGACTCAGTTCACCAATTTTCTCTCTGGAGATGGACAGCATTTTTTCATCATGAGTCCTTTGGAATTGTCTTGGATCATTGTGTTGATCAGAGGAACCAAGGCTTTCATAGTTGATTATCATTACAACATCGCTATTACTGTGCACAATGATCTCCCGATTTTTCTCACTTCACTTTGCCTAAGTTCATATAGGTCTTGTCATGTTTTTTTCTTCTGAAACCACTCCCTTTGTCATTTCATATAGCACAATAGTACTGCATCACAATCAGATGCCACAACTTGTTCAGCCATACCCTAGTTGATGAGCTCTCAATTTCCAATTCTTTGCCACCACAAAAAGAGATGCCATAAATTTTTGTACAAATAGGTCCTTTTCCTTTTCTTTTGATCTCTTTGGAATACAGACCTGGTAGTGATATTGCTGGATCAAAGGGTATGCACAGTTTTATAGCCCTTTGAGTATAGTTCCAGATTGTTCTCCAGAGTGGTTGGACCAGTTCACCGTTTCACCAACAGTGCATTAATGTACCTATTTTCCCTCATCCCCTCCAGCATTTGTCCTTTCTGATAGGTAAGAGGTGGTACCCCAGAGTTGTTTTAATTTGCTTTTCTCTGATCAATTGTGATTTAGAACATTTTTTCATATGATTATAGATAGCTTTGATTTCTTCTTCTGGAAACTGCCTGTTCGTATCCTTTGACCATTTATCAAATGGGGAATAGCTCATATTTTTATAAATTTGATTCCGTTCCCTATTTATTTGAGAAATAAAGCCTTTATCAGAGAAACTTGCTGTAAAATTTTTTCATATTACTTTATTGTCTAAGGTACCTTTTACAAAAATATAGTTTCCCTGATTATCTCTTTTAATTAAGTATAGTTTTGCTTTTGCTTTGTCTAAGACCATGATTGCCACCCCTGCTCTCTTCACTTCAGTTGAAGCATAATAGAGACTCTGCTCCAGCCCTTCATTTCAACTCTGTGTATATCCTTCTGTCCCAGGTATGTCTCTTGTATACAACATATTGTTGGATTCTGGTTTCCAAACTATTTTGCTATCTGTTTCCATGCTATGGGTTAACTCATCCCATTTACATTCACAGTTATAATCACTAACTGCATTTCCCTCCATCCCATTTTCCTCAGTTTATCCTTTTCTCCCCCTTTTTATCCTGTCCTTCTTCAAAAGTCTGTCTTGCTTTTGACTGCTGCTTCCCTCAATCCACTCTCTCCCTCACCCACCCTCCCAATATCTCTAATCCCCTTTACCTCTTATCTTCCTATTGGGTAATATATATTTCTATACACAATTAAGTGTGTGTGTATATGTATATGTATATGTGTGTGTGTATATATATATATATATTCCCCCTTCTTTGAACCAATTCCAATGAGAGTTTCAAGCATTGTCCACCCACCTATAAAAACTCTTCCTTGTTCATCTCTTTTACGTGAGAAAATTTGGCCCATTCTACTTTTCCCTTCCCCCTTCTCTCAGTGCATCCCTCTCTTTCACCCCTACATTTTTTTCCAGAAATCATTCCAACATAATTGACTCATACCCATGCCCTCTGTCTATACAGACTCCTTCTAACTTTCCCAATAATGATAAAGTTCTTAGGCATTATATTTATCATCTTCCCACATAGGAACATAAACAGTTTAACTTTATTAAGTCCCTTTAGATTACACTTTCATGTTTACCTTTTTATGCTCTCTTGAGTCTTATGTTTGAATGTCAAATTTTCAATTCACCTCTGGCCTTTTCATCAAAAATGCTTGACAGTCCTTTATTTCATTAAATTTATTTTATTTTTATATTATTTTTATAGTATATTATTATATTATTTTTATAAATTATTTTATTTTTTCCTCCTAAAGGATTATACTCAATTTTGTTAGATAGGTTGTTCTTGGTTGTCATCCTAGGTCCTCTGCCCTCCAGAATATAATATTCCAAGCTCTCTGCTCCTTTAATGTATAAGTTGTGAAATCTTATGTTATTCTCACTGTGGCTCCATGATATTTGAATTGTTTCTTTCTGGTTGCTTGCAGTATTTTTTCCTTGATCTGGGAGCTCTGGAATTTGGCTATAATATTGCTGGGGATTTTCATTTTGGGATCTCTTTCAGGGTTGATCGATGGATTCTTTCATTTCTATTTTACCCTCTGGATCTAAGAGATCAGGGAAAATTTATTTTTTTATTTCTGGAAAGATGATATCTAGAATTTTTTTTGATCATGGTTTTCAATTAGTCCAATAATTTTTAAATTATCTCTTCTCAGTCCATTTTCCAGGTCAGTTGTTTTTCTGATATTTCACATTTTCTTCTATTTTTTTTCATTCTTTTGACTTTGTTTTATTGTTTCTTGAAGTCTCATGGAATCATTAACTCCCACTTGTCCAATTCTAATTTTAAGGAATAATTTTCTTCAGTGAGCATTTGTACCCTTTTTTACAACTCTGCTTTTTAAAGGAATTCTTTTCTTCAGTGAATTTTTGTGCCTCCTTTACCATTTGGCCAATTTTGTTTTTTAGGGTGCTATTGTTTTTGGTATTTTTTTGTGCCTTTCGTACCAAGCTGTTAATTTTCTTTTCATAATTTTCTTGCATCACTCTTATTTATTTTTTCCCCAATTTCTCCTCTACAATTCTTATCTCCTTAACTCTACAAGGAATTCTTGCTGACCTTGGGTCCAATTAGCATTTTTCTTGCTTGTAGCTGTTTTTACATTATTGTCTTCTAAGTTTATCTCTTGGTCTTCCCTGCCACAGTACTATGTTCAAATTCTTTGTTTTGTTGTTTGCTTGTTTTCCCAGCCTATTTCTTCACTTTAAACTTTATGTTAAAGTTGGGCTCTGCTTATCTGGTTGTGCTAAAGCTTAGCACCTTTATTGTGCTGCTGTTTTCAGAGCTAGTTCTAGATGTGTGCAACTTTTTGGTGCTTCCAAGGTGATGTATCCTGGGGGAGGTGTGGTCACTTCTTTCTTGGTCTGCACTTTGGTCTTTCCCCAGGAAGGGCCCCTTCTCCCCTACAGCTGCAAGGTCTAGTGATTCTCTTAGCCTTGGAACTGTGACCAAGGCCCCTGCTCCCTTGGACTGATCACAAACACTCCCCTCCATCCTGGAACTATTTTGCAGAACTGCTTCTAGGCCACAGAGTTGCCGATCAGTGCCAGCTGCACTTAGTGCCAGCAAAACGTCCCCTGTAGTCTTTTTTTTCTGACCAGTTTTCCAACCCCTTTACCATCTCTGGGCTGAGAGCTCCTGAGCCTGCTGCTACTGCTGCACTTCCCAGGTCCACTGCTAATGCTCCTGCCATGCTCCAGGCCTGTGCCCACCCCAGTGTTACTGACCTCTCCTGCAGTAAGTTGTCTTAGACTGGAAAAAATGTCTTCCTCTGACCTCTTGTTGGCTCTGCTGCTATAAAATTTGATTTGAAGAGTATTTTAAAGTTCTTTGGAGAGGGATGTTGGGAGAGTTCAGCTGAATCCTGGCCTGTACTCTGCCATATTGGATCTGCCTTCTTGGATTCCCTTTTGAGGTGAAGTATGAGGGAACAAACATAGCATGAAAAATGTCACGTGAATCTCTTCTTCTACAGAGACAAATCCTGTATAATTCGTCTGTGCCAGCAGATGAGACTTTTGTGTGACCAATTTAACAAGGAATATTTTTAAAATGCCTATTGTGTGTCAGGCGCTGGAAAAAAAAAAAAAAGGTCCCCAAATGCTTTCATAGGATCATAAGACCTTGATTCTTTGATTCTAATTCCCTGATTTTACAGATTAGGCAACTGAGGCCCAGAGTGGGAAGTGGTCACACAATTATAGAATGTTTATAGTAAGTCTTTTTCCAGAATGGAAAGGAAGGAAGGAAGGAAGGAAAGAAGGAAGGATGTTCCTTCCATTGGAAGGAAGATAGTTGAGGAATAAACCAAATATCTGCCCATCTACAAAGTAGGCAAAGTCTTATTTTTACTAAAATCTAATTGTTTTGACCAGTTCTTAAGCTCTCAGAATGAACACCATCATCATCATCATCATCATCATCATCACCATCACCACCATCATCATCATCATCTGTCCTGGTTTCTAGGCTTTTGTTCATGCCATTCCCTCATGCCTATAATGGACTTTCTGCTTTTCATTTCTAGGGGTTTAAATTTATCCCTTTCCCCTATGACCATAGCCTGGATTTGGCTAACACTGAGCTCACAGAAAGATCAAGGATCTCCTTGATCAGGTTACCAGCTCTGTTCACATGCCCCAGGTTCTTTTTGATCATAAATCTCCTTACTCCCCCGCAATGATTTCCCAGAATTCTACCATTGTTTTACAACTGAAATAACTTAAACACAATTCCTGCCAAGAATAAAGCGCTTGGATCGTTGTAGGTAGTCATTCCACAAACATTTGCTAAAAATTTACCATGAACCAGGTACTGTGCTAAGTATCGGGGATAAAAAAAAAAAAAGCAAAAACATGGTCCCTGTCCTCAAGAAGCATGCATGCTAAAGAAAGAGACAGTATTTAAATAACAATATGTAAATAGAAGATATATACAGAGTAGATGAACGTCTCTAAATTTTGTATTTTTTTCCAAAGACTAACACAGTGCTCAAGATACAGCTGGTACGTAATACATATCGATTGATTGATTGATCAAACACCTCTGCATACCATACATGGATTACCAGTGTTAAAATAATTAAAATGCAATAAAATATATTTTAACGCTGAACTATAGTAAGGTAACTCAGCATTCTTTTGGTGTTTCAGAACACCCTCTAGGAACATGAGGTGGCTCAGGGTCATCATTCTGAACATCAAGTCCTGTGCTGGAGGTACATCAAAGGAATACTTCAGGGAAATTCAAGTGAATGGAATGTCAGATAAGACATAAAACAATTATTTGATGCTTATACAGCAAAGAAGAAAGACGTGAGTTCCTGTTATGTGAAACCTTGTATCTGGCACCCATCAGCCTTCTTTCCCCATCACCAACCCTGGAATAATTCTGGGAAAGACTCAGCCAGAGATAGAGCTTGCCACCTCACCACAGACTAACCAGCAGTAGAGACAGACAAGTAATGCCCAGGAGGAAGAGTCCGTAGAGCCCTGGCCAAGCTGCCCTGGACCACATTCAAGACACTGAATGTTACTAGATGAAAGGATGCTCCTTCTGGCAGATAATATAATACAAGTTAGCATCACTACAAGAACACAAGCCAAGAGGGCAAAGAAGGAATCACTCATAAAGTCTCATTGCTGCACTTTGGCCCAGTGCTGATTTACTGTTTTGTGCAATTGCCTGAAGCCTTTTCTGGTGGAGAATTAAAACAAGCAAGAAACCTTGGCGTTCTTTCCAGTTTGAGAAAAGAAGGGAAAAAAAGAAACAACTAGAGAGGGTAAAGATACAAACTGACAAATACTTTTTTATGATGCATGAATTTATAGGATGTCTGGTTTTCAGTAAATTTTTATTGAAGCAGGACATGTGTTCTTTGTAAATGATATGCAATGCAATAAACTAAAACAATATGATGATTTATCCCATAAAAGATAATGACCCCTTTGTTAATTGAGGTTTGTTTTTATGCTGTCGACAAGGGGAAAAATAAGGCTCATGAAATCCTGGAGGTGAAAAAGAATGGGTTCCAATGATGTCTCTCCTTTAAAAAATGTGCATTGTTTTTGTTCTGACTGAATTTTTGATGAAGTTTAACTATTTGTTCTCCTATTTTATGTGCATTTTGCAGAGATTTGATTCAATGTAATGAATCAATTTGTTGAATACCCCTATGTCCAGCCCTGTACTAGGCACTACAAGAGATATAAGAAGGAGTGCAAGATTTGACTCCTGATCTCCATATTTATAACCTCACTGGGAAGCTAAAACCTTAACAGATGAGGCAGAAACCAACAAAAAGAGATGGATGATTGTGTCAAGATTAGTGATATAGACAACTGCATCAAGGCAGGTACCCAAAGTCATCTGGAGCTTAGTGAAGACAGACTCCCTTTGGTGATAGGAGTAGCAAGGATATAGGCCAAAGGAGTTGTGTAACTGGGAGCTAGACTGCACAGTGGCTAGAACACTGAAGTCAGAGGCAGAAAGACCTGTGAGACCTTGAGCAAGTCACTTATCCTGGCTACCTTGGCTCTAGGAAATCTCTCTGCAAAACTAAACATCCCCTTTTCCTTGGTCCAGTCCTTCACCATTCTAGTTTCTTCACCATTCTATTGGACTCCTGTAGTCATGTTCTAGCTTGCCAATAGCCTTCTTAAAAGGCACTAGATATGGTCTTATCACGTAAGGGTAGAATGAAAATATCATTTCCATAATCATGAACTTTAAAAGAGTCCAGAGGAAGAATATGAAGTATGCCATGGCCTAATATTTTTTAGGGAAAGTTGACCCAAGAATGACGGGAAACTCTCAAGAATGATTCTGAAGACAGAAACAGAAAGAATTTCAGTGAAGGGGAAAAAAGAGCAACTTTCTAAACAGATCAATGTGGATTCTCTGAGAACCATCAGCCAACTTAGATTTTTAGAAAGACATACAGAAGAGACCAGGCAAGATGGAAAAGTAGGAAGAAACAATCCCTCAATTATTCCAACAATGATCTAAAAAGAACATCAGATGGTTTAGTGAATGGAACATTAAAGAAGAACCTACAGTGGGTAATCCTTCTGGCCCAAGATCATGAATTTGACCTTCAGACAAGGGTTCAGGTCAGAATCTGTAGAACAGGGGGAAGCTAAGATCACAGACTCGGAGGCCAGAGCTCTGAGGTCGGCCAGCAGTACAGGGATGCCTAGAGTGAATCAAACATTCAATCCCAGGTTCTAGGTTGGGGTGGAGGGGTGGGGAGCAAAAGCAGACGTCTATACCAACGAGTAAGGGATGGTGAATGCAGGTGTCATTTGAAGTGATGCAGGGTAAAGTGAGCAGGATGAGACTAACTTTACTATGACAACAACACTACAAGAATAGGCAATTTTGAAAGACTTAACAAAACTCTGGTCAATGCAGTGATCAATCATGATTCCAAAAGATCAGTGATTTAGAATTTTACCCCCCATTCCCCACTCCTGAGAGAGAGGTGATGGATTAGAGATGCAGAGTGAGACATACAGTTTTGGACATGGCCAACTTGGGAATTTGTTTTGCTAGACTACGTGTATTTATAGTGGATATTTTGTTTTTCTTTTTTCTTTTTCTTCTTCCAGTGGTGATGGGAGAGGTGGATGAGAGAAGGCACATGCTTGTAATTGAAAATGAAAGTGAAAAAAAAATTAATCTAAAAAGAAACATTAAAAAAAAGAAAAACAGGAAAGAGAGGATGAATAAAAAAGAGTGTTCCCTAGGGTCTTGTAGAATAGCATTAGAAATACTCGAGCTCCAAATGAGCTGAGGCTGGAGCAGAATGCTAAGGACAATAAGCAAGCTGGTTTGACTGTCGGGGGCCAAAGGAAGATTCCAGAGAATCTGACAACTACTTGGTCTGGATTTTTCTCCAGCCTTAGCTCATTCTGAGTTTCAACACTTCTAACACTATTCTTACAAGACTCTGATCACTCTTTTAAAAAAATTGTCTTCTTTTTCCTTTTTCTTTTTTTTAATGTGTTTCTTTATAGACCAAACTTCCTTTTCATTTTTAATTAACAACAGATGATGGAGAGAAAACAGAACTCCTTAATTTCTTTCATTTTCTTTTTTCTTCTCACTCCTGGCTTTATAAAGTTGGGTTCTTGTGAATCTAGGGATGGCTGCATGTTCAAGTATAACACACTCTGGTCCTTATTTACCTCTCCCATTTATTACTTCAGTTGGCTTAAAACTTGGTAGATGCAAGTGCTATGGAGGGATGGCCCATTGTTTTCTCTATCACTTACATCACAGGGACTGTCCCCTGTACTGATCACTGATCACTTATTGAATCTACCACACGGCATCCAGGCCAACACTATACCCTCAAATGCTTGTTACTCATAAAACAATTATGGATAGCAAGTAAACATTTATCTAAGTAAGCTGTAAAATTTCCAAGTGAAAGGAATTATACATACTAGTTTAGACAACAGAATACTCAAGGGTAAATGGGCAGTTCAACTTAGGAGCAACATGAAATCTCAACTCAACTGGGGAAAGAACATTCTTATCCAAGAAGTCCACTCTTACCAGTCTTGGGGGTGGGGAGCATACAGCAGCTGGACATCAGGGGACACTGGGGCCAGCTTTCCCTACATGCCTGCAGCTCTGTTGGAGATACGCCATTTGCTATTCCAAAGTTCAAGACTTTTCTTTTCCTTTACAGTCTTTTGGCTAAACTGAAAGCCCCTCCTATGTGCTATATGCAGTGCCATAGGTTCAGGTGCCTCTCAGTTAATCTAAAGTCATATCTCCCTTCACACATGCAAGTCTTTGGGGACCCAGGCACGCTTCAGGGTGTAGGGTGCTATGCTTAATTTCTTTTTTTTTTCATCTTATTGCTGCAGCTAGGCATTGGGTTGACACACATACATTGCCAGAGCTAGCTCAGTGTTTGGGAGGCTCCAAAGGAAAGCGTGGGAGAGAAGAGGTATTAGACTGACTACCAAACTGAACGTCTATAGAGCTGTTGTGCTGAACTCATTGTTGTATGCCTGAGAAACCTGGAGAGTATACCAGTGCCATGCCAGGAAACGGAATCACTTCCATTTGAATTGTCTTAGGAAGATTCTGAAGATCACCTGGCAGGATAAGATACCAGATACTGAGGTCCTTTCTTGAACTAAACTGCCAAGCATCCAAACTCTACTGCAGAGAGTGCAACTCCAATGGGTTGGCTATGTTGCTCAAATGCCAAATGTACACTTGCCAAAAAGACTTTTATGAAGAACTCACACAGGGTAAACACTCACATGGTGGTTAGAAAAAGTGATACAAGGCCATTCTCCAGGTCTCCCTTAAGAACTTTGGAATTTATTATGTGACATGGGAGATACTAGCACAGGACCACTCAGCATGGCGTGCCCTTATCGGAGAAGGTTCTGTGTTTTATGAGCAAAGAAGAATTGCAGGGGCAGCTAGGTGGTGCAGAGGATAGAGTGCCTGCCCTGGATTCTGGAGGACCTGAGTTCAAATCCGACCTCAGATACGTAACACTTACTAGCTGTGCAACCCTGGGCAAGTCACTTAACCCCATTGCCTAGTTAAACAAAAAACAAAACAAACAAAAAAAAAAACAGAAAAAAAAAGAATTGCAGTAGCGCAAAAGAAACTCTAGATGCACAAATTTAGAGAATCCACCCCAAATGTTCACATGGACTATTTGTGCCCGACCTGTCATTCAGAGCTCCTATTGGTCTAATTAGCCACTGTCAGACACACTGTAACTTGATTCTAGTATGGTGATGTCATTTTGGTCCTCTTTGAGAACGAAGGACAACAACCAACCAGCATTTCTAGAACTACATAAAATAATATTGATAATGAAAAGTCTGGTTTTATTCTCTTCTTTCCCCTATTCCCTTGAAAGGATTCTAATTTATTTGTGTCATATATAATACTGGCTCCTGGCTTTGGATAGATACTATTTACCACATTAAAGGAAGTTCTATTTATTCCTAAGGCTTTTTAGTGTTCTTTTTTTTTTTTAACAGAAATGAGTACTGAAATTTTCAAAAGCTTTTAAAACATATGATATAACCACATGGTTTTTGTTATTAATATGGACTATTATGCTTATAGTTTTCTTTATCTTTAACCAATCCGGCATTCCTGGTATAAATCCAACCTGTTGACAGCAAATAATTTAAAATTATGTTGCTGGAGACTATTTGCTAATCTTTTATTTACATTTTTCATGTCAATATTCACTAGAGATATTGGTTTATACCTTTCTTTCTTGGCTCTGTCTCTTCATGGTTTTGGTAACCAAGAACACATTTGTATCATAGAAGGAATTTACTAGTATCTCCTTTTCCTATTTTCAAAAATAGTTTATATAATATTGGAATCAATTGTGTTTTGGATGATTCATAGAATGAACTTGTAAATCTATCTTGTGCCATTTGTTTTCTTGTGAAGTTTGTTTCTAGTTCATTTAATTTCTTTTCCTGAAGTTGTTATTGGATCCTCTGTTTCTCATTCTATAAATCTGGATATTTTGTTTTTAAGAACAGTCATAAAAATACTCAAAATCTTATAAAAGTGAATGTTGAAAAATATCTTTACATGTAATTATAAAAAAATACTATTAAGTCAGGGGGAGAAATCAGCAAACACTTAAAAGGCTGGAAAAAAAAGGAATAGTTATAGATTTCATCTAAACTATCAGTTTTGTAAGTGAGCCAAATAGTTTCTAATTTCCTTGATTGCATTTTCAATTATAGTGAATTCTCCTTTTTCTTTTTGCTACTGGCAATTTGATTTTTCTCCCTGGAACCATACTGAGGTTCCCTTACTCCACCTCTGCCCCATTCCCTCTTTAGGCTATTACAAACTCATATTAGGACAGCATTTTAATTTGAAATACCTGCCCTAATTTGAAGGAGACACCCTTATTAATCTTTCTTTAACATAAAAGTCAAAGCAATACCTTGAATTGAAAAGTCTTTTTACTCCATTATTATTGAAGGTCTAACCAGTTTCTAAAAGCAAAGGCCTGACTAGTCTGGGAAGTATTCTTCCCTGGGATGATTAGGCTATTTAGTAACATAAAGGAAGAATGACCATCTCCTTTGACACCAGAATTCCACTGCTAGGTCTATATACCCCAAGGAGATAACTGATAAGGAAAAAGGCTCTACATACACCAAAACTTTTTATGATAGTAAGGAGCTCAAAACAAAATAAATGTCCATCAGTTGGGAATAACTAAACAAATTGAGAGAGATGAATGCAATAGAATATTATTGCTGTTCTGTAATTTTTCATTTGTGTCTGATTCCTCATGATCTCATTTGGGTTTTTTTTTTTCCAGTGAGACAATCGGGGCTAAGTGACTTGCCCAGGGTCACACAGCTAGTAAGTATCTGAAGCCAGATTTCAACTCAGGAAGACAAGTCTTCCTGACTCCAGGCCTGGAGCTCTATCCACTGTGCCACCTACATGCCCAAGACATGACTGAAAAATGACTGAACAACAAAAATTTTATGAACAAGTTGAATAAGATTGTATAAATTGTGCATATTCTTAAAAATGAGTATAAAAAATAAAAGTTTTCTAGGCCATATACCATTTCCCAATGACTTACTATTTCAGAGATACTCTGTCTTCATCTAATTTTGAGCACTCATCAGTGGCCTTTTACCATGGAGTGTTTTTTCCCACCTTACTCTGGGATTTCATCTGTGGGGCTAATTCCCAGTATGAAAACTCCTTCCACAAATGAGACCTGTTGGCAGTTTTTCTTATTAAAGAGTTGCCTGGCACGCTGCTGGGGTAAATGATTTGCACAGCCATACGTCCCAGCATATGTCCTAGGCAAGACTTTCTGAGCCTAGGTCTTTGTGACTCCAAGGCCAATGGACTACATGAGGTCGCCTTAGTCATATCGTTAATGAGCTGCTGATCATTTACTCACACAGCTTTTCCCTTCGTGGTATTTTTTATCTTGGGTCTGTCACCACCAGCTAGCTGACTTCTGATTCCCCAGGACTACTCCCACACCACTGATTTCCAGCTCACTGCTTATAGTCCCCTCTCCACCTTGTTACCACATCATCTACTGTCTTCTTAGACCTATTTCCATTTCCACTGATGATTTGAGCAGCTGGTTTAGGTTTGTCCTCTCCACCCTATCTTTGGTAATGTCAGTATTGCTGTATATGTTCCTTAGGGGCAAGGACCATGATAAAAAAGGGGAAAAGAGGTATCCCCTATAACAACCAGCCCAGCTGCTTGCACAGAGTGGCCTGCACACAGCTCTATAAATGTGGCTTCCATGACAGCTGAGTAGAGCCCTGAATCCTAGCAGAGGGCAATCTGTTGCCCTCAATTTAAGCCTGCATGGACCATACCAATATGGCTTCTTTAGCTCCCCTAGGACTCTAGGGAAAGGTGAGGACAGAAGACTTCTGACCTGATGTGCTCTGCTCCTGAATAGACATTCAGAAATCTAGCATCTTCAGGTCACTGACACCCTAATGTTGAGATCGCAGATCTGTATTACCAGGTCTCAAACTTGTCAGCTTCATAGCATCCACTGTGAGGAATTTTATGTTGAGACAATAGAATTTCAATTAAACGCAATGAAATGACTTTCTTTTATTGGTTGGATTTTATTTCTTTCTCTTTTTCTTTTTTTTTTCTTGGAGACTCTAAAGAATCGGCGCTGATTAGTCAATAGGAAACAGAACATCAAATATACAAATACAACACTGTTAGAAATAATTTGGTATTAGTATTACAGATCTCATGGAGTCTTCCAGTAACATGATTAGCTTTGTGACTCTGCCAGTCATGGAATGCATTTCGAAAACACATTTCTTCACCACCAGGGGGGAAAGATCACCCTCTAAATCTAAATCACAATCTCCCAAATCAAGACAGAAATCCATAATGTGATATTAAAGTTGCATAGTTGACCACTTGAATTTTCATCATTTATATTTTAAAGTTGTTGCATCTGGTTTGCTGAAGTAAAATCTCCTGTTTTTAAATCTACTTTAAAGAAAGGATTACACGTTCTAACTCTTCCTGTGCCTGATGATCCTAAAAAAAAAATACAAACACATCATGAGATTTAACATATTTCTCTTAAGATATGTTTTTCTTTCTTTCCCTAGAAACAGTTTTTCACTTTTTCCTCTTACGGATGGAGGGAAGGGGATAGATTTCTTAGTAGTAATTATTACAAAGAGCATATATAATAAGGTTGGATATGATTCATGATTCTATGAAAATATGGATAAGCTCAAGAAGTGTTGCAGAATGCTTCTTCCACGTAGGAGACAAACTGGAGGGGTCAAGGAAGCAGGAAAAGGGGTCTGGGAGAGAGTTGTCTTTCTTGGAAGCTTGACATGTTGGGATTTTCCCAACACAGGGCCATAGACACTTTTTATGTTGAGGGATATAGATATAACAAAATAGTTAAGCATTTATATGTCACAGAGGTCTGGAAAGCACTTTTACATGTATTATCTCATTTGATTGGATAAACTCAAGATAAACTCAAGATGAGGGATCTTGCCTAAATACATCATCTTTAGGAATAACAATCACACAATTTCTATCATTCCAAGGCAGTACTGACAGAGTGAGTAGCCTTACACTCTGTCTAAGAACCAATTGCCTCAGTTAAAATGTACTCTTGAAGTCTTAGGTCATACACAGAGCCATGGAGGCTAGGGGGACATTGGGCCTTACAGACCACTCATCCAGCCCTCTCATTTTACAGATGACGAGAGTCTCTATCTTCCCCAAGGCCACAGAGCAAACATGCAGCAGAGTTAGGAGGAGACCCCAGGGGTCCTACTCTTTCCACCACAACAAAATACTTCAAGAATCAATCCCATTGGGAATGTCAGCCTCCTCCTCTGTAAAATGAGGGACTGCATTTCTCAAGAGTTCATGTTCCAGCCCTAAGATTCTATGATCATGGACTTATATCTTTTTTATACCTTATAGAGTTAGTCTTCCTAGCATCAACAGTTAGAATATATTCATTAACTACTTCTTTAAAGAATATTAATGCCAACAAATGGTGACCTTTGCTTATATGTGTATAAAGATATATTCTCTTGGAAAATGGCAGTCAACTGAAATTCTTCACAAATGAGAGATTTAGTAGGAATTATTACTAATAGGACCCTGAAATAATGATTTATCCAGAACTGTTACATGTGCCATATGTATATTTAAAATGGTCTATTAATGAATCAATACTTTTATTTTACTTTAATTATTTTTAATGGCTGAGAAAAATAAAATTATCTCTTTATTGAAATTAAATATGAGAAAAATATCAGGCTATTACAGTATTAAGAAAAAGTCAAGATAATAATTGATTTACTAAGCAATGTCTTTTTTGTACTTGGACTCTGATATCAGTACCATGTGAATAGTTTTGACAAATAATTACTTAGAGATTTCAGGTGTCCTTAGACAGTCTCAATACTGTTCCCAAGATTAAATAATAGGAAGAAATGGCACATAAAAATGACTTCCAAGATGCCTATAGTTTAAAAAAAAATCTCCCTATTATTATGGAAAAATAAGGCCATCATTATGATAATTAACGTACATTACATTAATATAATAGAGTCAGTCAACAAGAATTTATTAAGAATTTTCCATATGCCAGACTCTCTGTTAAATGCTGGGGGTGTAAAGAAAGGCAAAAACATGGTCCCTGCCCTTAAGAACATTACAGTCCAATGGACTGTACAGTCCAGCGTGCATATGAATAGGTATACACAAGATACACAGAGAGTAAATGAAAGGCAATCCGGAGAAGGGAGGGCTTTATCACTGGTGGGGAGGGAGGGTGGGGAATCTCAGAAAAGAATTCCTGCAGAAGGTAGGATTTGAGTTGAGTCTTAAAGGAAGCCGGGGAAACTGAGGCAGAGGTGAGTAGGCTGAGCATACAAATGCTTGGCGAGGAGAGATGGAGGACTGAGATCGAGCAACTTCAGGCAGGCCAATGTTGCTGGATCACAGAACATTTGGTGGGAAGTAAAGTGTAAGTAGATCAATAACAACAACTTAAATTGATAGCAGATGGCTCTTTTAAATACATTAACTTAGGTTAGTTCACTACAATTTAATCCATCAAAGGTTTATTAAGTGCCTGGGGTATATAAAATAGTACTAGGAATAAAAAGATACTAAAAAGACAGTGCTAGTTCTCCAAACGTTATAACTAGTGGTGGAGGTGGTGTGGACGAGATGGGCTGGGGATGACAGACATACACGAATGAGGATGCAACTTGCTGTTATATTGTTGGCAGCAGCTAGGTTGATGGGCACAGTTGATAGAACACTAGGCAGAGTCTGGAAGACCTGAGTTCAAATGCAGCCTCAGACACTTATCAGCTGTATGACTTTGTTTGCCTTAGTTTCCTCATCTGTAAAATGATCCAGAGAAGTGGTAAACCACTCCAGTATCTTTGCAAAAAAGTCCCAAATGGGGTCACAAAGAGTAGAACATGACTGAATAACAGTAACAACAACAACTGCATCGAGCGTTATGAGGAATCTGGGGGTGAGGGAGGGGGGAGAAAGCCTGTGGAGTTGGAGGTTTCAGATAAGGCTTCATGAAGAAAGCCTCTTCCCCACCTCCCAGAGCTGGGTCTTGAAGAAAGAGAACTCTTTCACAAGATGGAGACTCAGGAGATGGAGACCCACGAGTATTGGCCTGCACGGACCTGCACACGAATGGTGAGACTGTGGGGGAGCTCATTTCCATTTGGCTGGAATGTGGTCTATCAAGAGGAACAGTGTGAAACAAAGCTGGAAGGCAGATCGGACACAGAGTCTGAAGGGCTCCCTCAGGGCAACAGGAACCCCTGAAGGGTCTGCAGTGTCTTGTGCCCAGGACCACGATTCTGGCAGCTGTGTGGGGGACAGGAGAGGGGAGACTCTGAAGATCAGTTAGGAGGCCACTCTAATGGAGAGAGCCTGATAAGCAGAGATAAAGGAAAGCTGTAGCTTGAACGTACTTGTGTGTGCACATGTTGTCAGGCTCCCTTCCCGCTGACAGAGGTAAGCTCCCTGAAGGCAGGCTTCATCTCTTTTTTGTTTTTGTCTCCCCAGATCCTGGCACACTGCCCGGCACTGACTACCTGCTTGTTGGATTGAGCTGAATTAACTCAAGAAAGATTGTGGAGGTGGAAGTGACAAGACTTGAAAAATCACTGAATGAAGAGGGGGACAGAAGAGAGAGAGTATGTGGAAGTAAAGCCAAAGTGGACATTCTCCACTTATTGTGGATCCTGTGCCTTCCTTGGTTTCTTTCTAATATTCTGCATTTAGTGTCCCATGATGATTTTCTCTTCTCCTTTTCCAATGACAAGTATTACTATGGTGGTTTTTTAAAGTACTGTTTTTATTTGTTTAGGAAATATTCCACCGAGAAACATAATTTATTTCATTTTTTTCATACGTGAGCTTTTTTCTCCATAACAATGAGTTTTAATGCTTCTGCTGAGGCTAACAAAACAGTCATTATTTATTTAGCGAGCATCCTCACACAGCTTTAGACAGAAGAATCTTATTTGTTTTAAGAGAAGAACGTTTCCCAGGGCCTCAGGTTATCCACTTGGGGCCAGTATGAGGCCACATGACCTGTACACAGGCTGCTATTTCAGAGCAGGAAATCTAAGCCTCTGAAAGCTAGAGCACTGGATCCCCTGGGCCCCAAGTCTAAAAGAGAGGAAGGAGCTCACAGCATGCAGATACTAGAAACTCGATTTCTGTCCTGGAAGGTTTAATGTGTTGGTGAATCTTCTGCATTGTTAGCAACTTTATAAGTGTCAGCACTGAAGAAAAAGCAGTTTTTAACCTTTAGGCTTATCCCTTTTTCCTTTGCCTGATATTTATGTTTTTTTCTCACAATTCCCTTCCCTCCTTTACCATATTATAAACTCCTTGAGGACAGAGAGTGAATCATATTAATTTTTGAAATCCCCTCCCCTGTGCTTGTTGAATTGAACTTGTTTAGAAGGAGTCTCCACAGCAAGGGATCTGAACGAACCCTCCGCTTAGGATCATACGGATTTAGAACTGCAAGGGTCCTTAGAGGCCATTCAGTCCACCTCCCCATCTCCCCGTTTTATAGATGAGGAAACTGAGGCCTAGGGAGGTGATGGGATTGGCCCAACATCACACACGTACTGAGTGGCAGAGCCAACCTTCAAACTCAAGACCTCTGATACTAATTCCAGCCCTCTCTCCTCCGCTTCCCCTCTCCTCATTTCAACCTAGTTTTGCCTTGTTTTTCACTGAATCAAAGAATCAAAGCGTTTTAGAGGTAGAAAGTAACCTAAAGCCCAGCTAGCCCACTTCACACCCACAAAAGAATCCCCTTCCATAAGACATCTGTTCTATGGCCCTCCAGCATGTGCTTGAAAACCTCCAGTGAGGAATGAACCCACCACTCCTGGCAGCAGCCCACTTCACTTTGGGACAGCTTTAATTGTAAGGAAGGTCTGTCCCTACTTCAAGGCTAAAGTTCCTGCTCTGCACCTTCTACCCACTGCTTTACAAGCCATTTGAAAGGCAAATACATGGGGCCTTCTCCCTCTAAATTTTCTACCAGATCGATCCATTTCTAGGAAGAATGCAGCAATGAGAGGCAGGCAGAGAAGAACTGCTAATGGCGCTGCTGCCTGCTAGATACTTTTAATTGGTTAGCCAGAACTTCTATTTTTCTTAAACTTGGCTTATGACTAATAGTATCCATTGGTATTCACACAGAACTTTTATTTTTGCTGCATATTATCAATGTTTAGATATTTATTTTATGTTCTATTGTTATGATACTGGAAAGAGTATAAAAGTTGATCCTAAAGGAAAACAGGAAAAAACCATAAGCATCTGAATTATGAAATATGATTTAATGCCTTGTTTTAACCATGTCAGTTAGGGTAAAAAACTTTTCTCATATGTTCTGAAATTCTATTAGTGAGAATTTATAAAGCAATTCATATGATTCATATATAATAATCACAAAACATAAGAACTGAGAGGGGCTCAAGAGATTCAGTAGTCCAAACCCCTTATTTTACAAATATGAAAACCAGGTTAAATGAATTGTCCAAGGTCACACAGCTAGATATGCTGAAACCCAGACTAACTCTTGTCTCCTCATCCAATACTCCTTCTGCCACACTATATTGCACCTAATCATTAGAAGATTCAGAAGCTCCATCTTATAACATAACATAAAAAGACAGACCACTTTAGCATATGCTGGTGGCTTAATCACTAACCAACAGAGTAGCAGATGAAGGGAGGGCACAACACCTCTTTTCTCTTCTTGAGGGCAGGAGACACTTTCTGTCCCACAGCCAGAGTAATGTTAATCCAGAGCAGCTGTCTTATACTGCATGTATCTGGCCAAGGGAGCCAATGGAGAAACTATGGGTGGCCTAGGATATGGCTCTTTTTATTGCTTAAGTTAGAAAAAACAAGCTGAGGGCTTGGCTTCCTGCAGTGGAAGTGCACAAAAGAACTTGGCAGCTGAGGATTCTGGTCACTTGGTTGCTAAAAAGGCAGCTGTGTTGTAGGGACTTAAACAGCATTAGCCACAAGGTTAACAATGCATTTCATCCTGTTTGGTAAAAACCATTTCCACTAAAGCCTTCCTCTTCTGATGCCTCATTGTAGCATGGAACTGGACTCTGGCTTTTCAAGATTGTGCCAGTGTAGCATAAGAGTAGAGGCTGGCAGATGGAATATCATCTAAATGCCCGCCCACTTAAGTGCAGAGAGGTTTATCACTGGAGTGCTGGACCTGAGGGCAAGAAGACCTTGGTTCAAATCCAACATCTGACACTCACGAGCTGTCACCCCGGGCAAGTCATTTAACTGCTGCCTGCCTCAGTTTCCTCATCTGTAAAATGGGGATAATAGCACCCACCTTACAGGATAAATGAGATATGTGTAAAGCATCTAGCACAGTGCCTGGTACACAGTGGATGTTATAATAAATGCTTTTCTCCCTTCCCTCCTTTCTTTTTCTCTTTGTTTGTTTCTTCCTTCCTTTATCTTAAATCCATCCTTAAATCTTACCTTGAATCATCTTAAATCATACCTTCAATCTGTCCCTTCTCCAATCTGTCTTCACACAGACATCAAAGACATCACAGATGCCACTTTGCTAAAGTGCAGGTCTGATCACATTAACTCCCTATTCAATAATCTTCAGTGGCTCCTCCTTACTTCCAGAAACAAGTACAATTCCTCTCCTTGTCATTTAAAGCTCTTTACAAATTAGCCCCTTCCTATCTTTGCAGTTTTCTTATATAGTGCTCCCCTCTACAGACCTGATGGTCCCACTAGACTGGCCCATCTTGTATTCATTACACATGACATCATTCCTCTCCATGTCTTTGCATTGGTTCTTCTCTATTCCTGGAATGCTCTCCCACCTAACCTTGAATTCTTAAGAGTCTCTGGTCTCCTTTAAGATTCATCTTAGATGCCACCTTCAGTAGGAGGCCTTTCCTGGTCTCCCCCTGCCCCTAGCTGTTACTGTCTTCCCTTTTAATATATTCTTTCCTTCAGTATATTCTTTATGTTTCTTGTATATGCTTATTCAAGTATATATTGAAGGAGAACATCAGCCATGCAGGAATGAGAAAGACACTTGATGCGTGCAATCTGTATAGAATCAAAACCATGCTGATTAGAATCAGACTCCCAGATAAGGGGGAGTTCTTAAACAGGACTTCTCCTCACACAAGTAAATATTAGGCAATAGCTTGGTAATCTGAAGTAGAACTGAGACGAGAGCATTCCACAATTCTGCTACCACCAGTAGAGCTGCTGGGGTTTACTGCTATTCATTCCCTATGGTTAGCAACACTCACCACTTCTTCCTTTTCAGTCCCAGTAATACTAAATTCTCAATGCCCTAAGACTGAACCACTCCTCTCTGTAGCCCTCATTTCTTGTACTCTTATCATCACCTACTTTAACCCGGTGGATTTCACGCACCATTCCAGGTCTTGTGCCTTTCGAATTCCCATTCCATCATCAATACATTTCCCTTCATTTTTTACTTCTAATGTTTCTTCCATCTTCCTCTCTCTATCTCTAATATTCAAATCTCTCCCTCCCTCTCTCTCTCTCTCTCTTCTCCAGTTCTTCATCTTAAAAACAGACAAACCTCACTTGATCCTACCATCTACCCTTACCCTATCTTACTCTACGGCTCTCCTCTCTTTCATAGGCAAACCCTTACAAAAAGCTGTCTACATTTGTCACCTCCATTTCTTCTTTTCTCAGTCCCTTCTTAGATCTCTGCAGTCCAGCTTCTGACCTTGTCACTAAACTGAAATGGCTCTTACAAAGTTGCCAATGATCTCCTACTTGCCAGATCTTCAGCCTTGACCTCTCTGGAGCATTGTTGACACCGCTGACTGCTTCTCCTCCTACACACTGGCTCCTAGAAGACTTCATGATATTTTGCTCTCAAGGTTTTCTTCTCACCTGTCTCACTGCTCCTTCTCACTCTTATTTGCAAATTTATCAGCTTCCCCTATGTGTGCATACACTCCAAAACTCTATTCTGGGACCTTACTCCTCTCTACACCCCTGTCCCTGATTTCTCATCAGCTCCCAAGAGTTTAATTATCATTCTCTATGCAGATGATTCTCTTTACTCTCCAGGCAACCATAACAGTTTTCCCCTTCAGACTAAGAGCACTGTTAAACCCTCCATTTGCACCTGCATAGTAGAGTTTGCCTTGTGTTACCATTATTTGAAGTGACAAAAAGTTCTCATTTGTAGTCACAAGTCCTATACTGGACCTTAGCTCTGCTATTTAATACCTGTGTGACCTTGATCACCATTTTTAAAAGCAAAAGGATCATTTGTGATCTTTGCATTTTCATTTCTTTTGGAATGTTCTCCTTTTTCACACATCTTCTGAATCCAACCCTCAGTCCCTTTAAAATTGTGTTGCTCCTAGCAAGGCATTTTCTTGTATGTATTTAGTCCAGGCCACGTTTTCTTGCCAAGTCATCCTTTTAAGTATTGTTGCCACATTCTCACAAAGTATTTTTGGTAGTAGTATTAATAGCAAAGGTTAACATTTATGTTAACACTTCAAGCTTTTCAAAACGTTTTGTGTATATTACCTCATTCAGCTTTTACAACAACCCTGAGAGGTGGGTGCTATTATTATTCCCATTTTGCATATAAAGAACTGAGGCAGACAGAGGTTAAGCGACTTGCCCAGGGACACATATCTAGTAAGTGTCTGGGGATGGATTTGAACTCAGGTCTTCCTGACTTCAGGCCCAGTGCTTTGTCCTCTGTGCCAACTAGCTGCCTTCTATGGTAATCAAGTCTAAATACACTAGTTCCATTATAACTACTGATGAGAATATATATTATTGTCCTATTTTAACCTAAAAATATTCTAGGGATGATCTGACTTAGCTGGATTTTACACTAAATTCTCTGTGGCTCATTTTCTCTTTAAGCTGCTTTTCACTATTTTGTGAGTTGATATTGTTAATAAAGGCAGTGAGGTGGTACAATGGATACAGCACTGGCCTAGCTTCAAGAAGACTCAAATCTGGCCTCAGACACTTACTAGCTGTATGACCCTGGGCAAGTCACTTAACCCTGTTTGCCTCAATTTCCTCATCTGTAACATGAGCTGGAGAAGGAAATGGCAAACCATTCCAGCATATCTGCCAAGAAACCCTCCAAATGGGGTCACACAGAGTGAGACATGATTGAACAGTTGTGTTCAGTCTGTTAATACTGTTAATATTAATTAACAGTTATTAATAACTGTTAATAACTTGTGTTATTAATCTGTTAGTAACAGATTACTATTAATAATCTTGTATAATTCTTTTGAAAGCGTCTCCCTACCCCCACAGATGGAAATCAGAAACACACCTGTAACTTACAATCTTAGAAAGTTGCCTGTAGGTACTGAAGGGTATGACTTGATCCTGGTCACTCAGTTAGTATGGGTCAGAGGCAGGGCCTGGTCACAGATCCTCTTCTATAATGTGTTGCTAATGTCACTGCTTTCTAAACTAGCATTACTTGTGCCTGTCTTGTTTTCTGGAATGGAGGGTAAGTGTAGAGGATCTAGATCTGAAAGAGCCTCTCTGGTCCTGGCTCTTCATTTTAGAGAGTTTGGTGCCTTGCCCAAAGTTACTCAGATTCTCAGAACCAGAGACAGTTTTTAAAGAGGTCAAGTCTTTATCCAGAACGCAGAGTGTTCTGCCCTGTGCTGTTTGCCCCTCGTGTTTACAGTCTGAAACTGGGTCTGGCCTCTTTCAGCTGCCTGGTCATGACAGGTTTTCATGGTCTAATTTTTTACAGGAAGGTTTTTATGTATGAAAAATAATCCAACAGCTACTAACTGCGACTTTGACTCCAGGTTTCTAACTCATCTAACATTTCTGACATAGGACCTGGGAATTATGAGAGAACAACTGAAAAAAACAGAAAGCAGCAGTGGCCCTGTTCCACTTATGCCTCATCTGAAGAAGTGGCTGGGCTAAAAAAGAGACTCGGCTTCCTTTGCTGTCACAACCATGAAAAAACAAGCAACTTTGGGCCCTGTTTCTCCGACTGTGGCTCAGAGAAGGCCTCGCTGTGGTTATAAGGGAGCAAGAAGACAATACCCATTTGTTCTTGCTCCCCTGAAATCAGGAGAAGGCTAAGACATAAACTGAGATACTAACAGTCTAGACTCCCTGAAGTTATTTGGTACATTGTGAGTCAATCACTGAATGCTGTCAAAATTATGTCACTTCCAATACAGGAAACAGTGGGGCCCGGCAGAAAAAGCAATGGATTTTACTTAGAAAATCTGTGCTTGAGTCCTAGCTTCGTGACATACTAGCGGGGTGGCAGTGGTGAAATCATTTCACCTCTCTGAAACTCAGTCCCCTTACCTCTAGAACTGGGGGGCTGGACTAGATGACCTCTGAGGACCTGTGCAGCTATAATACCCTGGGACGCACCTTTTGTCGGTTCTCAGCTAAAGGCGCCCGTTTGGGATAGGGGCTGGTCATGAAAGGCTGGGGAAGAACAGGAAGAGCCAGAGAAGAGGCGGGGGTGGAGGTGGGGGAGTGGGGAGCAGTCAGCTGTGCTCCCTGGCAGGCCTGCTCATCTCTCTCCTACCGACTTTGGCCAGGGTGCCTCCTACAGAGAACAGGGACCTGCAAGGAGTGGACTGCTTTCATATCCTAACCATTTCCAAAATCTGGTCTGTCTCTCTGTGGCTTCCTATCCCTGTTCCTCCACTAGCTCTCTGACTCTAAGTAGCTTGCTCTTTACTTCTCTATCGTGATCATTCTGTTGCCCCTGCCTAGCGCCAAGTTGGTATAGTATACTGTGCACTGCTGCCTTACAGTTAGCTTGACCCATAAACACACTTGGTCCTGGGAATTTAGCAGAATGGAGAAAACCAAAGTCAAGATGTCTCTGAATCAAATAAAGACTAAAATGCCCTCAAGCTAATTACATTTTAAGCTACATTGTGTATTTTAAGAAATACATATTTCAACATTTCTGTTTTTCTCTCTCTTCCTCTCTGAATCTCTCTCATAAGGGAAAAAGAGTAAATGAGAATAGAAGATTTGGATCAGTCACTGTGATCTATACTTACCTTTTTATTAATAGAATGAAGTAGCAAAGCAGAATCACAATACATCAAAGCAGTTTCTTTTTGTCCAAGATCTTTGTAGCACTGAAAGAAAAGAAATTGAATTAATGTCCTAAAAACACAAAATTTCAAAACTTTCTTAAAATTATTTTTAGTTACCTTTGCCAAATATACATAGTTGTACTTGGAATATCCAGGTTTTAACTCTTCAGCCTAGTTAAAGAATCAAAGCAAAACAAAATAAAACAAGCAAAAAGGGATAAGGAGAAATTGAAATATAAATTATGTGAATGAAACTCATCAATTTCAAATGGCAAAGTACAAATTTTACTAAGATTATATCTTTCTTCAATAAAGGCATATCTTTTTAAACTGATACAATACTATGCCATCTTTAGGAAGAAAATATCATTTGCTTTTGGATCAATTTACAAAAACTGTACTGGTTATTATCTTCATAGGAATTAATTATCATTGCATGTATGGTTTCTGAAATTATACTTTTCCCTTGCAAATAAATATATTTACTTAAACTCAAAATGGCTCAGACAACTGAATTTTAAAAATTCACTTTGCAAGTATGGGATTGAAGAAAAGTGACTCAGTAACAGTTTCCATGAAAAATATATGAGTGTTTTAGTAAAATGTAAACTCAAAAAGGACCAAGAGTGTGATACAGCTGCCAAAAAACAAAACAAAACAAAACAAAAACAAAAAAAACAAACAAAAAAAACAAAACCAGTGTGATTTTAGGCTGCATTAAGAAGACACAACATAAAAAAGAGGGGGAAGGGCGAGTGGTAGCAGGGATGTTAGAGATCTAGGGTGCCATACAACGTCCTAGACGCTACACCATAGGAAAGAAAACCACTGAGCCTGGAATAGGTCCAGAAGAAGGTGACAAGATGGGAGGAAGACTGTAGACCATGCTCAGGAGGATCAGTTGAAGGAATCAGGGATATTTAACCTGAGGAAATGTCTGTGGGGATGGGGGTGGGGGCAGGGAGAGGCAGGGCATGGTAGCTGAACATTCTGCAGGGCTATCATGGGGAAGCCGACTTGTTCTGACACTCTGTGGTTCTGATAAGGGAAAGAAATGGAATGCTAAAAGTTATTGGCATCTTATGTTGGCCACATTTGACATGAGTACCCCTGATCTTTACAGAGTGGTGTTAAGGTCTCCAAAGAGAAGCGATTTACCCCCAAAAGAGGGAGTCCTAAGTTTCATGTTTTAGGTTGGGATGATATTGAGTTAGATCCTTTATATCATCTCCATCATCATCGTCATCATCATCATCATCATCATCTCCTCCTCCTCCCTCTCGCCTCTTCCTCCCTTCTCTACTTCTTCTGCCTCTTTCCTTTCCCCTTCTCCTCTTTCTTCTTCTAGAAGACATTAGAAACCTTTCACATTATAGCACAACTGACCTTTCCAGCATTTTTGCACATTACCACCCTCCTTTCACTCTATTTTCTAACCAAATTGGCCTTCATACTATTCCATATATGTCCCTCCATCTTTCATCTCTTTTCCTATAGATGCCTTCATGCCTGGTGTCCACTCTCTTCTCACTTGACTTAAAACCCCTTGCTTCCTTCAAGATTTAGCTCGAGTGTCACCTTATGGCACGAAGCCTTTCCTGCTACTGCAGCTCCCTCCTCCCCAATGACCTTAGTTTTGTTTTCTATATGTCATATATGTACATACTAGTTCCCTAATAGAATGCAAACTCCTGGTCTGACTAATGATTACATACATTTACAGGCAAAGAGCTTTTAGTATGCAATTTCTAATATCAGAATAAACTTCAATGTTGCATTCAGCTGCACAAGAGTGCAATAAATAAGAACCATTCCTTTAAAATACCCATAATTTGGCAAAGCACTTTATATATAGTACCTACAGATTCTATCCCTTTTGTCTTTATATTTTCAGTGCTTCCTACTAGAGACTGGGTGCTCATTACAACCTGAGTCTCTCTTTCTATAAAATTACTGTAATACTCTGAACAGTATCTATCCATACATAAAATAGTATATGTATGTATACATGCACATATGTGCATACACACGTGTGTATGTGTATATATACACATATATGTGTGTATGTATGTATATATACATATATACATATATATAAATCCCTCTTGAAGTGTCAAAATTGAAGGCTATCAAAAATGCTAGAATTAGAGACTGCCATTCTTACATGTCAATGCTCCAACCTGTCAGAATCTTTTTGGAACCTGAGTACTATCCAATATTCTAATTATCCCTCCCATCTTTATGTTGTCTGCAGATATAATAAGCATGCCATCTATGCCTTTACATGAAAATGTTAAAAAAAGTAAACATATTAAAGATCATGGAATGAAGCATAAATCCCCAATGTATACCATGCAGGCTTCCTTCCGTATTGACAGTGAACTCTTAACAACTGCTTCTTGTTGTTACTGTCATCACCATCATCATCATTATGCAGTAGGGGGATCAGGGCTAACTTCTCAGTGACTTGCTCTAATACGTGTTGTTGAATTGTCTGTTAATTGTCTGTGGTCCAGGTAAGAATTGGTTTAAGAAACTGGGGATGTGGAGAAAAGACTTTGGGTACATGACAGAGCTCCTAAAGCATGTAGAACAGTGATTAGATTTGTTCTCTTTGACCCCAGAGAGTAGAACCAGGACCAATGTGTATAAGTTGTAAAGTGGCAAATTTAAGCCGTCAGGAAAACTGTCACGAAAACCCCCACAAAACCTTACTAACGATACTAGAACTATCCAAAAGAACGCCTGGGGGGGAGGGTAATGGGTTTTCATGCCTTAGAGACCTCCAAGCAAAGACTAGATGGCTATCTTTGAATGACATCGTAGGGATTCCTTTTGGGATTAGGTTAGACGGATCACTGAAATCTTCTTTAACTCTAGAATTCTATGAAAAATAAAGTGTTAGGTTTTTGCCAGAAAATTTAAAAACAAGAATCTCTTTTTCTATGAAAAATTTCATTGCAATTTAAACTTTTTGCCTTGATAGCAGCATTAAAAATATTTAAACCTAGAATGTGTTGCATTTATAATATGTTATTAAAGATATGACATATACTTAGATATTTTCTTCCACAGATCTTCCAAGGTACATAGCTGTCTAGAATGAGTTAAACGTACTTTTTTTTTTTAAGGCAATTGGGGTTAAGTGACTTGCCCAGGGTCACACAGCTAGTAAGTGTCAAGAGTTTGGACTGAGGCTACATTTGAACTCAGGTCCTCCTGACTTCAGGGCCAGTGCTCTATCCACCGCGCTACCTAGCTGCCCCTGAAAGTACTTTTGCAATCATTAAAATAAACTGCATAAAACTGCCAACTCATTTCTCTATGACTACATCTGATTAAGATGCTTATAATATCCTGAATTTATACAGAACTATAGTTAACGTAGCATTTTCATATATAATATTTCATTTAATGCTCACAACAACCCTGTGAAGTGGGCAGTACATGCACTATTATTCTTATCTTACATAGTAAAGAGTCCAAGAGAACCACAGAGGTCATGTGACTAGCCTGCAAATGGCAAAGCCAAGATCAGACCTGAGGTCTCCTAACTCACAGGACACTTTCTATTATACTATGTTGTTGCTATTGTTGTTCAGTCATTTCAGTCATGTCTTATCCTTTGTGATCCATTTGGGGTTTTCTTGGGAAAGATACTGGAGTGGTTTGCCATTTCCTACTCCAGCTCATTTTACAGATGAGCAAGCTGAGGCAAACAGGGTAAAGTGATTTGCCCAGGATCACATAGCTTGTAAGTGTCTGAGGCCAGATTTGAAGTCAGGAAGATCCAGTACTCTATCCACTCAGATTTATCTATCTAATGCTAGAAATCATGACATTGAAGTTTTAAGAGGGATTAGAATTATAGACTGTGGAAATAATAACTGCAAATCATTTCCCCAAATTACTCTTCCTTAATTTTATTCAACCCACAAAATGATCACTGAAACTATCTGGTTTCATCTCTCACCTTCCTTGCTCTTCTCTGCTAACAATAAACATCTGTTAATAAAACACTGCCTGAAGTAACAGCACACAGGGTTCTTGTCAGAAAGAAATTCTAGGTGCTATAAGAGCAGCTATCAAGCATAATACGTGGTCTTTATGTTCAAGGAATGTAGAACCTAGCTGGACCAACAAGTCAAACACACATAAACAATTAGAGAATAAGAAAAATATATAGTTGAGTACAAAATTATGATTCTAACTATAAAAGCTATATAGGAAGGAACTCAAAAGGCAGACAGAAATAATTATAGGCTTAATTGGTTGGAAAAGGCTTCTTGGAGAATGTATGCCTTGATCTGAGCCTTGAAGAATGGCTAAGATTGGGAAAGGTGGAGAGAAAAGGAAGGAGGGCATTCCTGGAGCTTAGCAAACACTGTCAAAATGCTCACTATTCTGATTACAAGTAACTAAAAGTTCTTCAGACAGAATGTCCTTACAATGGAGCTAAGCAATTCGCCTAGCTACCAAAGAGACAGGGATAAGGAATGGATCTGTGATCTCACTGACACAGGGAGCTTCCTGATGAAGAAACTTCCTCAATCAGGGCTGCACCCATGGTTACATAGTTCAGTGTCAGACAGCCAGTAAGCCAGAGATGGGACTTGAACTTGAATCTTCCTGGTATCCAGGCTAGCTTTCTATCCATTATGATATAGTGTCTGCCTCTCAAGTTATCATAACTTGATGGGAATAGATTTTTCTATCATTCTTTTGCTCACCCAAATTTTACCTTTCATTTGAGCTAATGAGTGGAAATATCCATTAAGAGAGAGTGACCTATGTGAAGAACTGTACTAATTTCTGGACAGGTATAAATGTATATATACATATATATATACATATATACACACATATATATATACATATATATATATATACATATATATATATATATCTCACTAGAAACAAAGTTTGCCAGTAATGAAGTGAGGGTAATGGTTAGATAAGGATGGTTGGACAACTAGCTCATGGGCTCCTCTGGGATTCACATCACATCAACAGATCAAGAGAAAGATTCCAACCATACTGGATAAGTCCTATGTGGGGGACTGAGAGAGAGAACAAGGGAGAGCATCCCAAACAATAAGGAGGTGCGCATGTGTTGCGTTGTACCAATGGAAACTGTACTTTCATTGAGGAGATCATAAACCCACAAAATAAATGAAATATAACAAATTGGCCTTCAGGTTTATAAGTTAGTCAAATTTGGTTTCGGTTTGTGTGACTTGATCACCAGAGCCTACTCACTCCTTGGTGAATTGACAAAACTGAATTTCTGAACCTAGAAAGTTCAGTGAAGATCCCAAAAAGGATAAATCTTGGCTTTCCCAGATTTCCTATATTAGCTTCAGCAAAATAATTCAAATTATTTGGGTTAAAGATTTCTTGTCTGTTGATACTATATCATTTTCTCACAAGAGAGTGTCATCTATTACATATCAAAGGTAATTTGAATACTTCAATTTTCCCATGCTATTGGATGTAAGAATTATAACTTCAAGTCATCAATTTTATATGAGCATGTTCTTTAGCTAGCTAGGATACTGTTAAGCTTGTGACACACAGACAATTAAATTTCTTTAAAACAAAAGCAGGTAGCCAGGATTACCTTCAGGAAATTTCTCAAGGCTTCATCTATAGTCGAAGATGGTACCACCCCAAAAAGAGTAGAGGCCATTTTCTTCTCCATCCAATTCAATTTGAAAACCTATAGAAAAACATCCCCTTTGGCTGGTTGTCTTTGACTAAGCAATCTCTTTTTTTAGACCTTACTATGTTGATAGACTTCGAGTTATTTAAAAGGAGTCCTGATAAAATTAATTCTAAAGTAAAATGAATTCCATAAGTGCTATATTTAAAATGATCTTAGAAATTGCCATGGATAGGAAATTTGTATATTCTCTAAGAATTTAAAAAAGGAACTATTCATATTAATTCCCATACTGACTGTGAAGATGATATAATATTTTTAGTCACAGCTACCTATTATTTTTAGTGCAATTCAAGACATTAATTTTTATGTAATAGATATATTTAGTTCTTATCACAGATAATCAATGACCAAAGATTAATGTCCCACAGCATGAAAAACACTTAGAAAATTCATTAGTGAAACTCAGTCATTTGTTTCAACAAATTAATCAATAAACATTAAGAAGCTACTATGTGTTAGGCACTATGCTAAGTACTGAGGATACAAAAAGGAAAGTGAAGCAGTACTTGGCCTCAAAAAAGTATTATATTCTAAGGGAAAAGATGACATAGAAACATAGAAACTGCAACATGTAAACACAGAGATAGGAATACACAAAATATAAACTACAAGAGACCTTAAGTACCCTTACAAGGCAGGCACCAACATTTGAAGGAATCAGGAAAGGCTTTATGCAAAAAGTGGCACTTAAGCTCAGTCCCAAAGGAAATCAGGGATGTGAGAGGTTACTTACTTATTTAGTTAAATATTTCCCAATTACATTTTAATCTGAGCTGGACATGCTTGACATCTCTGGTCACCCCCTTTTCCACATCTACAACACCTAATCCAGATCCTCATCATCTTGCATCTGGACTGTTCCTAACAGTCTCATTGGTACCCCTGCCATCAATCTCTCCTTTCTTCAAACCATCTTCCACACAGCTGCCAAAATCATATCCTAAGGCACACTTATGATCGTGTGACTCTTGTTTCCTGTTGCCCAGAAAATGTGACCGAAACTCCTTGGTTTGATATTTAAGACCATTTAAAAGCTAGCACCAACCTGTCCAGGTGACCATTCATATCTCCCCTCGTAGGTACTTAATGAATGATGATTGATTCACCTCTTTTCCTAGCCAAACTGGACTCCTAGCTGTTTCCTAAATTGAGTGTACTGTCTTCTACTACTGGGATGTTACACAAGCCCTCTTCCATACATGGATTTACCCTTTCCTCATCTCCAGTGCCAAGCAAATATCTAGTATGTGCTAGGCACTTAGTAAATGCTTGTTTCTTTCTTTAGTTGTACCCTCCAAAATCCTTCCAGGCTCAGCTCAGGTGTCATCTCCATAGAGAAATCTTTGGTGTTTCCCCTAGGGATTAGTGCTCTCTCCTTCCCCATCTATGATTGCAGCTACTTAGCTAGAGCTCCCTTTTTTACCACCTTCAGTGCTCTTTCCATACTCTACCTATCTGTGCTCCTGTTGTGCTCCTCCAGGATGGAAGCTCCTTGGAAGGACTACTTACTGTTTTCCATCTCATGGCTGAAGTACAAGGCCATGTGCACACATAGTAGGTGCTCACTGGACATTTGAGCTAAGATAGTTATTCAAAAGGTGCTAAGAGGGGAAGGAGGAAGAACACAAAGACAAATTTCACAGCTGTGACTGAGGTTTACACTAGTTAAATAAATGAATGTAGAATAGCAAATGTGTATCACTGTAACATGATGCTCAGACATCAGTCCAGAGATAAAAGAGACCCACTTACAGAATAGCAGTATCTTCCATTGAGGTAATATAAAAAGGGTTCATCAGGTATAAGTTCTAATGCTCTATCTAGATGTTTCTGAAAGAAAACCAATCAAAAGAAACTATCATTTAAGAAGTTTAAGGCATTTAAATGGCTAAAGAAAATTAGGTAACAATCCTAGAGTAGAAATGTGGTTATGGGAATCAATTTAGGATTAAAATTTTCCATAATTAATCCATAAAATGGAGAATCCAATGTAAAATAAAAGAAAACTGAATCTCCATTAGTTACAAACGGCTCAGTAAATGTCCATAGAAACCTGTGAGACTCGGGAGCGGCCAATGAGTTGTTCCTTGGTTGTCAAGCTGCCAGTGTCAAAATGGGGCCATTTTGGCCATGGCTGGGAAACCTGACTTTGCTTTTCACTCAGCTATTATGTGTTTCATCCCAGCTCAGCCTTCTAGAAATTTGTCTGTCCTACTCTGGATCACTAAGTTAAATTACAAGCAGGTGAGAATTTGGGGTTTTGAATATTCTATATTTTATAACCAGTATTTACCCCCTAAATTGAATGTAGAATTCTTTGGTCATCATATATACGTTCTGATAAAATGAATACGTGTTTTTGAAATGTTGTTTACTAAAAGTAGTAACAAATTAGTTTTGAAACGTTATTATAATGATGTGTTAAGAAAAATGTTCAGAATCATGCAGAAAGGAGAAAAATAATGGAAAGATGGTATGACTACAAAAAATAAATATTTGCAAAACCTAAACATCTGATTTCAAAAGGAATATAAAATAGCAGATGAAAGGATAGCAGATATTCTTCTTGGGGATTTCATTTTCATCAAATAAATGGCATTTATATTCATGTTGGGGGCAGTTATATGGCTCAGTTTTTATAATGTATTTGGTGGTCATGCATTATGAATGTATAAAGCTAAAAGGAAAAGACTAAAGTATCTTCACTGCAACTTGGAGATACATTAAAAATAAAGATTCATAAAATTTTTTTCTACTTATCTGAAAGATTGTTATTAGACTTTACTTACTTTTGACTATATGGTTAATTAATTTGTTATCAGTGGATTTAGTGTCTAATCATTAATTTGTAATATAAGCCATTTATCTGTGGTCTAGTTTCTCTTAACCCAAAATTATGACTCCATACTCATTTTCAATAATCTCATTTTTGTTGACTTAAAGATAGCCATTTAAATTTTCTCATTTTTTTTAAAAAAAACATAAGAAAATACAAATATGAGATCTGATTTTGCTGAATTACTTAATTTTAACAATTTCATTTATATTAAAAAATATAATTCAAAAAAGATACCTTAAAAAGATGGCCATATTTGATTTTATTTTGTAGTCCCCCACACTCGGCTACATGGCCACACAAGCTAGCATACCTAAAAAGATACCACAGTTAAAATAGTGACACCTTAAATTGCTTCAAATTAAACAATAAAAATTACTGATTCAGTCAGTGGTAATCAAAAGTATTCCTACAAATTCAAGAGATATAAAAATGAATAAACATTAAAATTAAAGACTTTCCAACAGGAAGAGTGCAGATAAATAAAACGATACACTTTTCTGACCATTTTATTCTTTTAAATACTCTTCTCATTCTTTTTTGTATCTGTATGGACATATACACATAAAATTATTGTAGAAGGAATATGTTTCTCTGGAATTATATTCTCATTATTAGGCACATACAGGCTATTTTAAATATTATCATATCAGTACACAAATTATTTTGTATCAAACATGTACTACATATAAGAGGGACTTCATAAATATTTGTCGAACTAAATGAATACATATTATACAGTATACATATTCTATACAGAGTAGTCGCAAGGTAGCCCGAGCTGGTAAAGATTTGCAGCTGAGGACCAGGGAAGGCCTCCTGTGGCAGGTGGTGTTTAAACTGAGTCTTGAAGGAAGCTAGAGAAACTAAGACAAGGAGATGAAGAGAAGAATATTCCAAGAATGTGGGGACAGCCTGTGCAAAGGTCTGGAGAGGAGAGAAGGACGAATAGCAAGTGGGCAGGCCAGTGCAGCAGATCATAAAGTGCGCAGGGTAGGAAGGGGTGAAGAGACTGGAAAGGCAGGAAGATTTTTAAAAGCTTTAAATATCAAACAGAGACGTCTCTGTGTGCTTTTGGATCCCACTAGATAGGATACCCCTTGGACTTCACTGAGTAGTGAGGTAAAATGGTGAGATTTATATTTTGGGAAAATCCCTTTGGTGGCTGATGGATTAGAGTGGAGAAAGCCTTGAGGCAGGGAGACCAATTAGGAAACTACTTTCAATAGCTCCAGTGAGAGGTAAGGTGGGGTTGCATAACTGGAGAAAAGGGGACCTTGCAGAGGTAGAAATGACAAGATTGGGTGATGTTCTGGGTATGTGTGGCGAGGCATCGAGGAAGACACGAGGGTTGTGAGCTTGGGTGACTCAAAGGATAGTGGTGCCTGGGACAGTAATACGTAAGTTTGGAAGAAGGGAGGGTTTTGGGGAAAAGCTAATGAGTTCTGTTTTAGACATGCTGAATGTGAGATACCTATGAGACATCTAGTTTGAGATGTCCAAAAGGGAGGTGGTGACGTTGGATTGCAGTTCAGGAAAGAGGCTGGAGATGGATCTGGGAGTCATCCGCACAGACATAATAAGGGAACCCATGGGAACTGACAAGCGCACAAAATTAGTACTAATTTATCACAAAATCATTCATTTGTAAAGGTACTTAACTAACAAATATAGGAATTAAGTAAGGATAAATCATTATTTTCATTTGAAGAAAAAATCCAAAGGTCACAGAAAATAGGCACTGGTCCCAGTCAAAGACATCACTTGTGCATCTAATCTCTATCCTGTCTCTTGAAATATTCCCTCAATCTCTACTCCATGTTTCCTTCCCAGTTCTCAAAAATGGAGATTAAGCGAATCTTCATGTTTTGCTCCAAATAAGTTCCCTTTTCTTATTTTCTTATCTCTGATAGTGGTACTAGACTCTTCTAATTACTCCAGCTCAAAACCCTGAAGCCATCTCTTGTCTCTCCATCTTTCTTACTGATTCCACACATACCGAGGAACAAGGTTGTACTGTGAGCTAGCCGGGCACTTTCTCAAAGAAGTACCTTGTTGGGTAGGATGGGAAGAGTACATGGAATCACAGATCTACCCTTCTCAGTACTATCTATCTCACATAATCACACTCTAGACCTTGTTTTTGAACCTTAAACTTTAGCTTCCTGACCACCATACACATATACATATGATCTAGGCCTTAGTGGACTCAGGGACCTCAAGGAACTTAACACATTTCACCATGATCCAGTGTGAATAAATTCTCATCCAGGCAAATCCCACTCCAATTGTGGCGAAAGCTATTTTGAGGCTATATCTGGAATCCATAATTACTACTTATTAAAACCAAGTCCCTCTGGTACATGTTAAAGCCTGGGATCTCAGTTACTCCCTACCTTTTCTGGTGGTTTTTGAGTTACTGTGATATATATGTGTATACACACACACACACACACACACACACACACACACACATATATGTATATATTTTCCATAAGCAAGAAGTAACCCTACCAGATGTATTTCAAGCCCTGGGAGGCATGAATCCTTTCATTATCCTTATCTTCCTTCCCTCAACTGGTCTTATGGACTTATTAATGACAGGATCCTCTGGCTCTAGTTTCTGGTGTGATGGCTCTACTGCGTATCTGGGCTGAAAATCAAGGCCACTCAGGAGTTCCTTAAGTTAACTTAGAGACAGGGTTTCATTTACCTTTTGATGTCTCTGGCTAGATTTCTGTATTCTTCGTGAGGAAGAATGAAAAGCTCCTGCTCTGACAAGATTATTGGGCCCTTGAAACCACGACCATTTATAACCAGTATACTTTTCCTCTACTCCTTAATCTATACTTAATTGGCTTTCTAGAGGATAACCAACTTAATGATATCCAAAGAAGAAGATGAATGGAATATCTTATTTTATACCAGACATTCACTCTGAATACATACCAATGCTCTTCAGCCTGTGCAATGCCCTTACCATATGACAACGGTTCATGACTGCTATGTCCTCAGACTTATGGAGTAATTATTTTTTAAAATATTTCAGCAGATTCATAATCTCATGGAATCTCAGAATGTTAGCACTGGATCAAACCTTAGATGTCATCTGGTTTAAGTTTTTTTTTGTTTTTTAGAGGAAACTGATACCCAGTGGTGAAAGAGATTTAATCAAGGTCACATAGCTCAGACTTGAATCTAGCACTTCTTACCAAATAAAATAATATATGTGAAGCACTTTCTTGTTGGGTCAGGAGTGGGGGAAAGAAGAGAAAAACAAGGTGGGGGGAGTGAGGGGAGGGAAAGGGAGAGAGAGATATGGAAAAAGAAGGAAGAAGGAAAGAAGGAAGACAGAGAGGGGGTAGAGAAAGAGGAAGGAGAAAGAGAGGGAGGGAGAGAGAGAACACTTAAATATGAGACGGAAGTTAAGTCTAGGGCTATTTGCCCCAGGTTTCTTCTCAGTGGTGTTGTCCATCTATTTAGAGCAAACACTACTTCAGAAAGTTTTTTTTTTAATTGTCTTTTTTTTAATATGGAGACAAAACTCATTTTAAATAAATAGGCAAGATTTAAAGGAAGGAGGAAACTCTTGAGAATAAGTTATACCAATATGCCCAGCACTGATGAGGAAGAGGAGGGGAAAGAAGTATAGAAGAAACAAGTTCACCAGGTTCTAGTGCGGCAACAAATTCTGTCCAGGCAAATCACTCCTTAAGCTAGTCAGTAAGTCAGATAAGGCTCTGAGTGCTAACGATCATATTCAGTTTGGGGTGGTAGAGCCCTTTCCTTGCAATCAGCTAGCTGCTGACCCGGTACTCATACGTACTACAAGTCTCCAAAATTGCCATTGTCTCCTATCCCATAATCATTCAACTCGGAAAAATTACATTTCTCATCATTAACAATACCCCTTGCTGATAAGGCACTACACTTATAAAGTGCTTTGCAAAGCTTAAAGCATTAAGTAACTGCCAACTATTATTGTTATAATTACTATTATTACTCACATATTATTAATGCCTATTAATAATGTAATTATTATTAATTTCAAGTCTATCACTCTTTCCATTAAACCATTCATTTTTAACTACATGAATATGCCTTCTAATAATATAGATTAATAAGGCAGATTACCCACTCATCTACACTACCTAATCCTACATTATTTGTGTCAATGTCTTTCTATGCATCCTCATAGAGGAGTTTCCTAACACAATGGATTATATCACAGTTTATAGTATGCATGATATAACATAAATATCATAATGTTATATGTAAAAACATGTAATATATAGTTTATATTATAAGTATATAACATATTTATATCACAGTTTATATATTTGTGCATATGTACATAAATACATATACATACGTATCACATATTAAGCACAGCAATTGCTTACTCCCCTTCAACTTTCAATTTTATGTAGCTTTCATATGACAAGAACCAAGACTACATGAAAAGCTGCCCTAAGGAAGAGAGATTAGATTTATTTATGGAAGAAGGATCAATGAGAGGCAGATTTTTATATAATATAAGGAAAAAACTTCTAAATTATCAGATCTCTCCAAAAAAGGAACAGATTGCATTGTGATATACTGACCATCCTATCATTAGAAGAATTCAGGGCCTGGATTATCACCCGTGAGGGATGCTGGGGAGGGGACTCCAATTAAGTAAGAAGTTGGACTGGATGATTTTGGAGAACCTTCCCAACTTTGAAATTCAAGGATTCTATGGATATTTTTATCATTGGTAGTATGCCTTTGTTTACATTGTTGGTGTGTACAAACTGCTGAGATGGACCATGAAGAACAAAGTTTTACATGTAAACTCTATCATCATTTGAGAATTAATCACATCAGGAACTCCTACCCTACAGTCTTGTACCCCCATCTAGTGGTCAATTCAGAATCAGAAATAATGATGGTGTACGGAAATAGTACTGAGTTCTCTTATCTTTGAATTCAATGTGAATAGTCTTGAAGTAAATGACAAACACTTAAATCTTTAAGTTTTATATCAATGCTCATTATTATTACAGAAAAAAATCATTCTTTTCATCTTGTCTGGTGCGACTTCAGATAAAAACAGTCCTGGGTCAAGTCATTATCCTTCTATTTTCCTTTTTCATTCAAAGTTCTGGGGAATGCTGAGATAAAACAACTATTTTTCATAGATGAATAAAAGTATTAGGATATGAGTTCATATATGAAACCTCACTAAGAGCTTCCTCATTATAACTCTTGTAGCAGGATGACAGGGATGTTACACACCTCATCTTGCTTCCACTTTGATTACTACAGGGAGCTTCATATATTTTAAAAGTTTCATTATTCCACCCACCTTGGAGACTAAATGTTTGGTATGGAAACAGCTATTAAAAACATTATTCTTAAGTTTTTAGAAATCAAGATTGTATCTAGGGCAGGTAGGTGGTGCAGTAGATAGAGCTCCGACCTTGCAATCAGGAGGACCTGACCTCAAATCTGACCTCAGACACTCGACATTTACTAGCTGTGTGGCACATTTCCTCTGCTGGATCTTCATCCAGGTTGTATCTATTAACTACAGGTATCATACTATCCTGAGCCCTCTCCTCTTCTCTCGCTATACTGTTTCACTTAGTGATCTCATCAGCATCTCTATGAAGATGAATCTAAGATTTTTTTATCCAGTTCTAATCTTTCTCCTGATCTCCAGTTTCCCATCACCAACTGTCTATTGGACATCTCAAACTGGATGTCCCTTAGACATCTTAAACTTGATGTGTCTGAAACTGAACTCATTATCCTCCCCCTATCCCACCAAACCCCTCCTTCTTCCTAACTTCCCTGTAACTGTCAAGGGCTCTTAGTTACCCAGCCTTGAAGCTAGGTGCCATCTTCAACTCCTCACTCTCACTCCCATATCCAATCACCTGGTGTAGGCCCCCATCACCTCACAACTGGAACAATGAAATAGCCTTCTAGTTGGTTTTCCTGCCTCAAGTCTCTTCCCATTCTGGTCTATTCTCTCCTCAGCTATCACAGAGATCTCCTAAAATGCAGGTCTGACTGACCATGCCCACTCCTTCACTCAGTAAACACCAATGGTCCCTCATTACCTCCAGGATAAAATATAAAAGTCTGTTTAGCATTTAAAGCATTTCACAACCTTGCCCCTTCCAACTTTTTCAGTTTTCTTAAGCTTTATCTCTCTCATCAGAAATGAGCTCCTGATGTATAATTCCAGATATCAGGTCATATCTTGCTAAGTATTTGCATACTTTGTATTAGCCTAATTAAGTATAATTCTTCTATAATTTCTGGTGATGACCTGATCTTTTATATGTATGATGATCTTTTATATGTAATGTTCTACAGACTATTGCATCTACCGATAAAATGACTTCTTTTACATTTGGGCTAGCATTTGAGATATAAGCATTTTTGTATTTTCACTAAGAGCACCATGAGAATAACTCCAATAGTAGATAGGACAAGGATTATATGAGCATCACCCTTTTTTCACTCTATTTTAATGTCTTTGGCTAGCTTTCTCTCAATCTTTTGGGCTACAATTTTGTCTACAATTATACTCTAGCTCTAGTATACTTTATTTGAAGAATCTGAAAAGATGTTTTGAGGTTTATGTACATAGTAAAAGCATATGCTCTCTGTTAGTTCATAAAAGTAAGTTTCTGCTATATAATTCTATCCAATTATATGTCTTTTGGGGTATTGGTAGTTGCCAAATTTTTGCAACCTTCTGTGATGTGTGCCAATTTCCATCATTTCATCGTATAATTGTATAAAAAAAGATCCTGAATCACAAATCCTTCATTTCTATAAATAAATCTGCATTACTCAGCAATTTATTCAACATATTGTTGGTTTATCTCATGTGGCTGTCACCCATGGAACATCTTTTGACAATACAATGCAGCTGTTTCACTGGCTCTTTCTGAAGATGAACAACTTTCAGTTACGTTTGACAAATCCAGCAGCATATACCTATTTTTCAGCATTACTATTCCTTTATGCAGTGAGAGCTATTCTAAAAGTATTTCTGTAACTTATAATCTGCTTATAGTGTGCTCTAAGGACATCTATCAATCTTCTTCCTCCTTTTGGACGAGTGTTAATCTTTTGATAGCTGCCTTGTGGTGATGAGCCCTGTTCTCTGTTAACATTGTGATGTTTTTATTTAGTGGATTCTAGATTCATTGTCTACTTTATCATGCCAAAATATATACAATAAGACTGATATTGCACAGGCGTTAATTGCTCTAAATGAACTTTTTGTTAAGCACTGACTTCTGGATGCCAATCAGTCCCTCAACATTCTCAGTCCTAGTTTTCTCCTAAACAACATTGAGCTCAATGTGTCTTGCTTGAAGACCAAAGTATCTGTATTGCTTTAATATATTGATTCAACTTGACCTCTATATTGAAGCTAAAATCTACCAGTCTCTATTCTTCCTCATTGATGTATATTAAGAGTATTATATGTACTGAGTAGGAACAGCATTTTGATAACATTGGAGAAAAGTTTTCTTAAGATGAAGCATCTGTTGAAATTAAAGCTATCTACATTCATATGAAAAAATGCTCTAAATCACTATAAATTATAGAAATGCAAATCAAAACAACTCCGAGGTACCACATCACACCTATCAGATTGATTAACATGACAAAACAGGACAATAATACATGTTAGAGAAGATATGGGAAAATTGGAACACTAATGTATTGTTGGTGGAGTTGTGAAATGATACAACCATTCTAGAGAGCAATTTGGAATTATGCCCAAAGGGCTATCAAAATGTGCATACTCTTTGACTCAGCAATACTACTTCTAGGTCTGTATCCCAAAGAGATCATAAAAAAGGGAAAAGGACCCACATGTACAAAAATATTTACAGCAGCTCTTTTTGTGGTGGCCAAGAATTGGAAATTGAAGGGATGCCCATCCATTGGGGAATGGCTGAACAAGATGTGGTATATGAATGTAATGAAATGCTATTGTTCCATAAGAAATGATGAGCAGGCAGACTTCAGAAAAACCTGGAAAGACTTATATGAACTGATGCTGAGTGAAGTGAGCAGAACCAGAAGAACATAGTACATAGTAACAGCAACATTGCGTGATGACCGACTTTGAGAGGCTTAGCTTTTCTCAGCAGAAAAAGAACTATGGAGTCTGAATGCAGATCAAAGCATACTATTTGCTCTCTCTCTTTTTTTGTTTCTTCTTTCTCGTGGTTCCTCCCATTGGTTCTAATTCTTCTTTAGATCATGAATAATATGAAAATATGCTTAATATGAACATATATGTAGAGCCTATATCAGACTGCACATCATCTTGGGGAGAAGGGAGGTGAGGGAGGAGCAACTCAAAATCTTATGGAAGTGAATGGTGAAAACTAAAAATAAATAAATTAATAAAAAAAGATGAAGCATCTGTTTAATGTGTTTTCCGTGGCACTATATTCGTGTACATCAAGGAATTAATAGAGTGTTTTAATAAGACTCCTTCTTCGTCCTGAAGGTGGTGGTCAGTTCTCTTCAGAGTTGAGGATAATGGGTTAAAGGCTAGCTAGACAGACTTACAGTGAATTTAAACAGTCTTTCTAGAAGATAATATATTTTATGTAATTTCTTCTTGACACTGTGTTAGTTAACATTTTTTAAATAGAGAGCACTTATCCATATAGACATCAAATACTATAGCAATTTCATTATGGCTGTCTCTTTTATCTATATGAAGCTCAGAAATAAGGGTAGAAAAGAGTTAAAAAGTTTTGCAGTGACCAAGAAAGATAGTGTAAATGTCAGAGCACTTTCAGGTGACTTTCTCATGTAGCACCTCCTTTACGACTATCCCCCTATTGGGGCAGCTAGGTGGCACAGTGGATAGAGCACCAGCCCTGAAGTCAGAAGGACCTGAGTTCAAATCCGGCTTCAGACTAAACACTTGATACTTACTAGCTGTGTGACCCTGGGCAAGTCACTTAACCCCAATTGCCTAAAAACAAAACAAAACAAAACAAAAAAGACTATCCCCCTACCCAGAATCTGCACTCACAAGGAAGCTCACTGAAGATGAAGTCTACCCCAAGTTCAAGATACTCTATGATGTTGCTCCCCTAAAACTACAGCGCAGGATCTCCCTACTGCTACATTTACCTTTGATAGTCAGCCGGGGGACAAGTAGCTCAGAACAAAGACATCATAAAAACAATAGCTGTAAAACATTCTACCCCGTAAACCAGGCTTGCACTCTCCAACAATATGCACGCACATAAAGTACGCTAGTAGAGAGGCACACTCTCTGTGACCAGCAACTCATTCTTCTGATGTCGCTCCTTGCTGGGCCCTGTCTATGCTGGGCAGACTTCACTCTCTCGAGAGGCTGGGTTCCTAGGTTCTGCTCTTCTCCAAAGCTCGCCTTCCAATTTCCAGGGCTGATTCTCCAGATTCCTCTTGCTGACTTGTGCCACTCAGAGCAATGCACCTCACTGCCGTGAAAGAGGAGAAGAGAAAGAAGTCCCTACCCCCCACTTGCTGAGCTCTGCTAGGAAAAATAAGAAATGGATGTCTTGACTGACTCCTTAGAGAATACTTTACTCTTTAAAGACCATCAGGGACAGCGCTGATTTTCATTAATTTATTAATATTTATTATATTTATATGTATTGTATATTTATAAATTAATTAATGAACTTATTTTTTTAAAATAAATTTTGACATGTCTTATTTTATACCCCCTATATTTCCCACTATATTCTCTCTCTACCTCCTTTCATAAAGCCATCTTCTATAATGAAGTATGTAAAAAGGAAGAAAAAAAAGTTTCACAAAACTAAACAACATTTAAAAAATATGACGTTATATTCAGTATTTCAGTCACACGGTTCCCCACTTCAAAGATCCAGAGAGAAGTGCATTCTCTGGCCATTATAATGTCTTGACACTCAGTTTCCACTGTTTTATTGTCCTTCCTTTTTATATGGGTTATTACTAGGGTTGTTATTATTAGGGTGTTTTTCCTGGCTCTGCTTGTTTCATTTTGCGTTAGTTCAAAGAAATCTTTCCACACTTCTCTGTGTTCATCACATTCATCATTTCTTACAACATGGTAACATTCTATTACACTTCTGTACTACAACTGGTTTGGTCATTCCCTCCTTAATGAACATCTATTTTGTTTCCAATTCTTTGCTAACATTAAAAGTGCTTCTATAAGGGGCAGCTAGGTGGCACAGTGGATAGAGCTCTGGTCGTGAAGTCAGGAGGACTTGAGTTCAAATCCAATCTCAGACACTTGACACTTACTAGCTGTGTGATCCTGGGCAAGTCACTTAACCCTGATTGCCTCACCCATCCCCCCCCAAAAAAGTGCTGCTATAAATATTTTGGTGTATGTGGAGCTTTTCTTTTTGTTAATGACCTTCTCAGGATTCCCGCCTAGCAGGGGACCCTCTAGGTCAAAGGGCATGGCATTTTAGTAACTTTCTTCACATAATTCCAAACTGCTTTCCACATAGATGCACCAATGCTCAGCTTCATTGAGATGTATTAGTGCGCTTAATGCAGTCCCACAATCCTGGAGAAATGTTTTTATGCTCACAAAGGTGCAATTAAATGTAAAACACTTCTTGATACTTCCTTTCCTGGCTATAAAGAGGTCACTACCAATTTGGCAGCCTCTATAATCATTGAAGAATGGATCCCTCAGGGAGGGGGCCACTCAGAACCTCATATTTTGTAAGGTACAAAGCTACCTAGCTCCCTTCCCCTACACAGATCTTGTTTTTTGACTAGATACATGATTTCACTACAGTAATACCTTTTTTTTTTTTTTTAGCTTGGAAGTTGGGGTGAAGTGACTTGCCCAGGGTCTCACAGCTAATAAGTATCAAGTGTCTGAGGCCGAATTTGAATTCAGGTCCTCTTGACTGCAGAGCTGGTGCTCTATCCACTGTGCCACCTAGCTGTCCCTATAATAACACCTTTTCCAAACAACTCACCAGCATAAATAGAAAAAATAAAAATACTGTAATAAACCATGCAGTCAGATTAATTGTTAACAAACTTTGAATGAAGGAACTTGTGAGAATGGTAGAAATATGGAGATGTTCTGCAAAGTCAGGTAGAAACAGAATGTAAACTTATAATAGCTAGAATTTATATAGCACTCTAAGGTTTACAAAGAGCTTTACAGATGTTCTCTCATTTAATCGCCATAATAACCCTCTATTACTATTATTCATATTTTAGAGATGAAAAAGCTGAGCTTGAGAGAGGTTAAGTGACTTACTCAGGATCACTAATAAGCATCTGAGGCAGAATTTGAATTTAAGTCTTCCTGATTCCAAGTCCCACACTACTTATTCACTGCACCATCTAACTTATAAAACAATAAGTGCCATGAGGGCAAGGATTGTTTCATTTTTATATTTCTATCCCTGGTGCCTAGCACATTTTTTTGCATGTAGTAGGCATTTAATAAATGCTTATTGACTAACTGATATTAGTCAGTCAGGAAAATTGGAAAAGCAGAGAGAAATAAGAAAAAAAGAAAGTTTATCTATCCTAGCCACTAAGAAACTGATGTGCCATTTTGTAATGTCTTGTCTATAGATGTTATAGTTATATAGAAAAGGAACACAAGCTGGTTGTAGCCTTGGACCTCTATTCACTAGGTGCTCTCATGTCTGAGACAAAGAAGAGAGATCTGAAAATGAAGAAAATGTTTACACGCAACTGTGCCACATAAAGAGGAAGGAATTTGCCAAAGACTTTAATGGTTTAGGGCAGAAGTGGGGAACCTTTGGCCTCAAGGCCACATGTGGCATTCTAGATCCTAGGGTGTGGCCTTCTGACTGAATCCAAGTTTTACAAAACAAATCATTTTCTTGGGGGATTTGTTCTGTGAAGTTTGGATTCAGTCAAAGGCCACAATTCAGGACCTAGAGGGCCACATGAGGCCTCGAGGCCATAGGTTCCCCATCCCTGGTTTAGGGCAAGTTGAAATGGAGGCTGAGATATTTCACAAATAAAATTGAAACTGACAGACATTTAGCCAAGGACTCATTCCTATTCTCTTGCCTAACAGAAGCCTGCCTTCTAGCAGAGAAAGCCTTCTGGGAAACATCAGGTTATTCTGTTTGCATTGCTTCCTGCCTTTTCACCTGACTTTATCCTTCTGTTTTATCATTTATCTCTGTGGGGACAACTGATTGGATGGACCCTAGGTATTTTTCTTAATTTTTTCTCTTGGCTTTCCTTATCCTGGTTTCTAGGAGTGAACTTTCAAATGACCTTTGCTCAGGAACTGGCCTGACAATTCCAAAGTAATGCTTAGTTAAACACAAAAAGGTTATATCTACGTTCATCAATGTGAAGTGGCTTGTAATTTGAAGCACTAGAGGGTGCTGTTGCCCCAGCAACTGAGTGCCTCAGACAAAATACAGAGACACCTATAAATCAGTTTGAATTACTTTGTAAACTATCGAATTAACAATTTCTCTTAAATATATTAACTCACAAAACAACCTAGAAAACTTCACATTCTACTGCCACTTTACATTTGGACCCTTTTCCTACCCTGCCCTGGGTATATCTTGTTATAGTTTCTTTCTAGCCTAAAGCCCATGGGCTAAAGGTCAGGGAGCATCCTTTATGAAAAAAAAAATTAAAACATGCATATATGAACAAAAATTTCCAAAGTCACCAATACTTTCTATCTCAGTAGGTGTTATGATTCAGAGACCTGCTCTGATTTCCATTTGTGATGTGTCTTCTTTTCTAAAAGCCTTATTATCCTTTCCAAACATGACAGAAAATTCAAGAAACTACTCTGAACTATTTCTCGAAGTACTTCAAAATAATATGAACTACAATTAGAATTAACCTTTGAAAACTTGGAAGAGAATCATTTTTAGGGGTCAGTCTTAAAATTATCATAGGAAGAAATCCTTGTTTTATTTGTCATAGGAACCTTTGGTTCACCTTATATCAGGATTCAGTTTTCTATTTGTTAAATACTCTTGGGGGTGATTTCAAATTTTTATATCTAGATTTTACTGATGCTATTATCACCAAGCTCCCATGTATATGTATATTGTGTATATATATGCATGTATTTCAAAATGGCAGAAATATATATATATATATATAAAATAGTTTTAATTATATTTAGTCAAAAAACATGACAACTCAAACTATCTCTATCACTAAACAATATTTATCAAACAGACATATGGAACATTTTGGACATTTTAATAATTCCATCTTTAATACAATATTCATACATTTCATCTTCATGAAAATACCATTAATTTCATTGTTCAACTGAGAGTGAAATGATAGATTTAGCTACTGTGAATTGCAAGCAGGATGTGAGAGTGAGAAAAACAGTGTCTTGGGAGTGAAAAAGTTTGGTTCCTCGTGCTGGTTATACCACTCACCAGCTACAAGAGCTTGGGAAAGTTACCTAGGCTCTTCAGATTGGAGATTCATGAAGGGATTGGAATAGGTGATTCCTACTCACATTTTATGTTCAAAATTCCATTTTAAGATTTAACCTATGATACCATCTCTAACAACAATTTAGATTAATAACCTAACTTAGCAGGATAATCAGTCAAAGATGACATAAAGGGGCATGTAGAGTTCAATTTTGTTACATGCTATTACAAACATAATTTGATGAATGTGAAGGTCTGCATAAACTAGGGTCAAGGAAATTTCAGCTACAACTTCTAAAGCAGACTTTAGAAGAAACCACAAGTAGCCTTTACTTACCATAGGTGACAATATCCATTCTTGGGAGCCTGAGAAATTGCTCTTTCACCCAGGTCTTTTCCTGTAAAATAAATATACTTTTTTTATTCAGTGTTTGTTTCCCCTGAAAGGAAAGATTTCAAGATTAAGTCTTGCGGAGATCAATTGCAGGAATTTGGGGGACGTGGAGGTAGGGAAGAGAAGACTTAGGAAAGGTATGATGTCTTCAAATATTTTAAGGATTGTTATGTGGAGTGGAGGTTTACACCTGTTCTGCTTTTTCCCAGAGGGAAGAACTCAGAGAGATAGATGAAAGTTGCAAAGAGATGAATATAGGTTTGATGTGAGGGAAAACTTCCTAATAGGGCTGCTTGAAAAGGAGGTGTGTTGCTCCATACTGGAGATCTTTGGACAAAAGCTGGATAACCATTTATTAGGTATGCTCTAAGGTAGATTTCTGTTCTAAGTATAGACTGGTTATACCTTTTTAGAGAAAAGTCTTTAAAGGTGCTCTTTCTATTGCTTTTTCTGCTTTAGGAGGCAATATGATAAGACTTTAATTCTTCTCCACAGCTAATGCTTTGCAAATGAATTTGTACTTTAAATCAGTGTTACTTTTAGTTGCTATGTTTCTTTCATCGGCAAAGAAGTTAAGTATTTTGTTTTGTTATCACATGAGATATTTTCTAAACTCTTTTGGCCTCCTGACTGGTGACTGTTTTACATTGCTCAAACTTCTCTAAGTTACATGGTGATAATCTATGAAATGGCAATGATCAGAATTAATGTACTTTTATGCATTTCCCATCTTGAGAGTCAATAGCTTACTTAGCTAGTTTGACTGGAGTTGTAATTGATCTTGGACTTCAAACTTTGGCTTGTCTGGAGACCTGGACTCTGACGTTGATATTGCCCTTTGGATTTACAGTATGTCTGTATTCAGTCAATCAACAACTATGTATTCAGTGCCTACAGTGTACAGAGTATTATGCTGGATACTGGAGGAGATAAAAATATATGGTCATTGCTCTCATCAATCCACAACAGTTTATTGTGCGCCTAGTTGGCAAGAGACTATAGTCTATATGCCTCTAAGTACCAGGGATACAAAGACAAATGAAAAACAATACCTGCCCTCAAGGTGCCTATATTCTATTAGGAATAGCAACAGCAGCAGCAACAATAATATCACCACCAGCACCACCTCCTCCTCCTACTACTACATGACATTAAGACTATCCTTAAGAATGTGAAAGTTAGTATGAAAAATATCTATTTCCATAGAAGACCAAACAAGAAGAAATTGGCTTAAATTACATTGAAAACATTTGGGGATGTTTAACCTTGGTAAACACAAGACATATGCAGGTCATAATAATTATCTTTAAGTATCTGAATGACAATTGTGTGGAAAATAGATTAGATTTGTTCTATTTGTTCCAGGAGTTCTGAAATAGGAGCAGAAGATGGAAGTAGCAAAGAGGTAGATTTAGGTTTGATATAGGAGGGGAAAAAACCCTCTCACCTTCCTAACAAATTTGAGCAATCCACAAAAGAAACATGATATATTAGGATGCAGGGAGATCTAACTTCATGGAAGTCTTCAACAGAGATCAGATAGCCATGGGTGGGGTATGTTGTAGGAAGATTATTATTCAGGTATAGGATGGACAAAATGGATTGTAAGGTTCCTCTTAACTCTGAACTTCTGTTATTTGACATAAGGTAGACCTTTTTTTTTAAACTTCAAGAGTTATTATTAACACTTAGAGTTTATCAAGAGAGACTGGTGAATCTCTATCCCTGAACTTTCTAAAAATTTAACAACAGACTCATGGGCAATTCAAATCAAGAATTTTAGACCTTGAAAGGACCTTAGAGATTATTTGGCTCAAATGACTAATTTTCTATATGAAAAATAAGTCCCAAAAAAGGTTAGATTTTCCACAATTGTACAGCTAGGTATTCACAGAATCAGAATACAAAACACACCATCTCCCAGTCCAGTGTTCTTTCTAGGACCCCATGAAAATCAAGTGAGGTCTTTAGATTTTACGCAACTATCACTGCATGCTTTCTTCTATAAGGGGCAAGTATCTTAGATATTGTGATTTACTTCAGTTCCCCTGTCTAATTAACATACCCAGTTTTCCAAATTTCTATCTGACCTTAAATATGAAGAGCAGATACATGTTTATTGGTCTAGATTTAATAACCAATAATGCATTACTTAGTTGTATCTATCCCAATTAAGTAAAATAAAAGTAATTTTAAAATAATGATTTCAACTAAGAAATTTATAGATAATTGGTTTATTTTTCAGAATCTTTAGGGGTTTGGGTACATATCACAAGTTATAATAAGGTAATCAACTTTAAAAACTCACTACCTACCATCAGAAGCATATTTTCTCTTTTCTTCCACATCTGTGGATAGATCACACATATCCCCATAAGCTCTAGTTAATCTCCAAATAAACTCAATTTCATCTTTATACTAAAAAAGAAAAAGTGAAAAAGTATGTACATTAGATCAGAAAATTGATTTGATTAAGATGTAAATGTTCTCTCTGAATGCAACTATTTAAGAATGAGTGTTACAGACAATATGAATGTCAATGTATGCCAAAGTAAGATTTGGTTAAATTAAGGAAATTAGTCTCCATATGGTTACCTATCATCCTATGGTCTTAAACCATTTAAATATTAGGATCAAAAGTGCTGAAAGGGTCTTCAGAGTTCATTTAATTTTATCCCCTCATTTTACAGAAGAGAAAACTGAGGTCAGGGGAAGGGAGTGGCCTGTCCAAAGTTACTCAGGTAGTAAGTGCCAGAGCTAGCTTTGGAGCCCAGGTCTTCTGATTTCAAATCCCATGGTCCTCCCCCTACACCATTTTGCTTCTTCTGCTACTCTGCACAGACACTATAAGACTGTCAATCTCAGAAGGCAGGTGCTAGTTTGCACACATTTATCTTACCCGGCTTCCTCTCATGCGCCTATCTATCCCCTCCATACCACAACGAGGCATCAGAGTAGGACTTTGTGGAGGAGATTTAATTGATGATACTTTAATCAATAAGAGTGTTATTTCATCATACTTCCCTTACCTTATTTTTATAGTTGCACAGGAGTTCAAAACTTGTCTGTTTATCAGAATCACCTTTTAAATGTAAGTCATCAACCATCTGAGTAAGAACAGGTAAGCTCAGTTTTTTTGCTGATTTTTTATTTGCCTTATGGCCAGCTACATGCTCTTTTTCAGTGTCACTCTGAGCTGTAACATACCTAAAATTTCAGAAACAAGCATTAAAGCATCTAAAAGTTATTACAGATCATAAAGGATTAGGGTGAAGCACAGAGATAAGGACACAGCAGGAACTGAATAAATGCCCCTTATTATTAAACATTTTGTGATCATTTCCCAAATTCTGCTTAATTCATAACAATTAATGTTATGGTATTCAATGTTTACAGTGACAGTTTCCTCCTCATTAGCTTACAATGCAAAAGCATTTCGCTTTACTAGTTCTAATTGTGAACTTACAGTTCATTGATTTGAAGCAATATAAAATCTCGTAACTAATGCATTCAACAATTTTTGAGCACAAATGTATTGTCAATGTTCAGATTTCTTAAAAGTCATTTGTTGTTAAGTTGTTTAAGTCATGTCCAACTCTCCATGACCCCACTTGGGGTTTTTGTTGGCAGACACTAACTAGAGTGGTTTGCCATTTTCTTCTTCAGCTCATTTCACAGATGAGGAATTGAGGCACTGAGGTTAAGTGACTTGCCCAGGGTCACACAACTAGTAAGTGTCTGAGGCAAGATTTAAACTCATATACTCTTGACTCCAGGGTATACTACTTAGTTACCTGAGAAGAATCATAGGCAATACTTAAAGAGGTCTTTGATTTCATATATCACCCATGTATTACATGTAGTACATTGCCCACATGCAATAAAGGATGTTACACTTGTTTGACATGGCACTTAATCATACCACACAATATGTTATTAATAATACTTAATTTAATGCTAAATATTGTGTTATATATGTTACGTGTTATATGCACGGTATAAATCTAATAAATGCCATGTGTGACATTATTTATCACAAAAACACATTCTGCATGTAGATATAGATAGGGATGTAGGTATGTGGGTGACATAGATATCGATATACGTCAGCACTGGCTCTCACAACTTATCAGTACACTCTGACCCTCTGACAGGAAGGCTGCAAAACTGAAGCTCAGGGCGAAGAGCTCTTTCAAAAGCTGGCATTTTAAGAGTGCTCCCAAGCCAGTGATTTGTTCATATATATTGTTTACATATATAATTACACAATATATATTTCCCAAGTGTAATAAATGATATATATTGCATTGTGATATTTCACTTATTAGGCATGTGCAGTATATCTGTCATTAATTATGTACACATTATTCAGGATACATGTTATATACATTAAATATGTGTTATATGGGTTAAGATGGGCTATGTCCATTAAATATGTTTGTGTGTACATGAAATATGTGTTATCCATCACATGTGTGTATATGTAGCTATAGAGATGGATGCATTGGTGTTGACACTCATACTCTGGAGCATATAGTAAAGAAATCCTGCTAACGTCTCTGTTTTAAGAGGGTTTTTAGGTCAGCCAACTTGTCCAATATATATGTGTGTTACATGGAGCATATTACATACAGGTAATAAATGACGCATTGCACATGTTTCTGTGTCAGCTATCATGCATGGGACATCCAGCATTGACTGACATGCATTATTCAGGATGTTTGTTGTGTATTGTGCATGTTAAATATGGATTATGTTATGTGTGCAGCTCATTATATATTATATAAGTATCACTATATATAATGTATATTAAAGAAGACATGTTATATAACACATACATACGTGTGTGCGTGTGTGTGTGTGTGTGTGTGTGTGTGTGTGTGTGTGTGTTTAGCAGTCTAGACCAGTACAGTCTAGTTACTAGAGTCAGATTCTGGTACAATCTATTCTATTCCAGTCCAGTCCACTCCAGCAGTCAGGTCCAGCCTATTCGGGCCTAGTTCACTCCAACCTGGTCCAGGCCAGGCCAATCCAGTCCAGGCCAATCTAGTCTAGGTCAGTGTTTGATTTAGTCCAGTGTGATCCAATCTGGTCCAGTTTAGTCCAGTCTGGTCCAATCAGGACCAAACTGGCGCAATACAGTCCAGCATGGTCCAGTCTAACCCAGTCTAGTCAGGTTTAATCTAGTCAATATGGTTCAATCCAACCCAATCCATTCCAGTCCAATTCAGTCTGATCGAGCCTATCATCCAAATCAATCCAATCTAATCCTATTCGGTCTAGTCCAATCTAGTTCAATTCAGTCTAATCCAATTCAATACAATCCAGTTTGCCTCACTTTAGTCCAATCTCATTCAATCTGCTTCAATCAGTCCAAACTGGTCAAAGTCAGTTCAATCTGATTTCCATTTCAAACAGATCTAATCTGGTTTAAATGGGTCCAATTTGGTTCAATCTAGTCTAATCCAGTCCAAACCAGTTCAATTTGGTCCAGTCTTGTTCAATGGATTCAAATCAATCTAGGTTTGAATTGGTTGAATCTGGTTTAAACCAGTTCACTTTGGTTAAACCCGTCCAATCCAGTTCTATTTGGTTCAATCCAATTGAATATAGTCATACTGGTCCTGTCCAGTTCAATACAGTTCAATGTGGTTCAATCCAATCCAAACCAGACCAATCTGGCCCAGTCTAATTCCGTCTATTTCAATCTGAACCAATCCAGTTCAATCTGATTCAATTTAGTCCAAACCTGTCCAATCTGGTCCAGTCCAGTCCAACCCAACCCAATACAATTCAGTACAATTCAATCCAATCCTTTGCAGTCCAATCCAGTTTAGTCCAACGAATAATATTAACCCTATTACATGTAAGGCATTGTGTTACTAGGCATAGAAAGATTTAAAAAGACATAGTCCTTGACTTCAAGGAAGTTACATTTTGTGCTCAATGATAGAAGTGAGGGTGAGGGTGAAATACAGCCTGATAGGTATAATCTAAGATGGAGTTTGATAGGAGAGAAAGGGAGTAAACTGGAGAAATGGTTTGTTAAAAAAATTTCAAGGGACAAGTTTCTAGATAAGGGTATTAGGGAAGGTTTCACAGAATAGGTGACACCTCAGTCAAGCCTTGAAGGAAGAGTATTCTTAAAGATATCCATGTGTGTGAAGGAGTGGGGGTAGGGTGGGGAGAACAGCAGATATTTCAAACCCACAAAAAAAAATTATATCCAAACAACTGTAATTAGACCTGTTGTCACAACACAAACCATACCTCTCAGATGGGATTAAAAATATGTGTGTGTGTGTGTGTGTGTGTGAGAGAGAGAGAGAGAGAGAGAGAGAGAGAGTATAAGTGTGTGTAGATTAAAGACAAATATTTCAGCATTGGTACTCATATCTCATTAGTACCTCAGTACTAACTACTCCTCTGATTCAGAGCATTGATTGATTGTTGTTGTTGCTGTTGTTGAGCCAGTTTTTAATTGCGTCTGACTTATCATGACCCTATTTGAGGTTTTCTTGGCAGAGAAACTATAGTGGTTTGCCATTTCCTTTTCCAGCTCATTTTCCAGATGAGCAAACAAGCAAATAGGGAGAAGTGACTTGCCCATGGTCATACAGTTAGTAAGTGTCTGAGGCCAGATTTGAACTCAGAAAGATGAGTCTTCCTGGCCCTATTTATCGTACCACCTATTTGCCCAGAGTATCGGAGTGAATAGTAAAGAATTTTTAAAGTTCCTCAATTTTAAGAAGGCTCCCAGGCCAGTCATCTCTTCAAACATATTGCTCACGTATATCACCCAAGTGTTTCATGTAGTATATTACCCAAGTGTAATAAATGACATTATGTATGTGTGATGCCATTTATTATAAAAGGGCAATGTCACTGATTATGTTCATATTGTTTATACTATATGTTCTATATTCAATGTGGCAAATGTTATCAAGTATATATGGTGTGTGGGTGACAGAAATATATGGCAATGCTGTATATGACATATGTCTGTTATAGCACATGTCTGTGTGCATATATGTACATGCAGAGAATATAGATATGGATAAGGATAAAGGTATGTCAGTATTGGTGCTCATATCTCATCAGTACACTTTGGTTCTCTGACTGAAGAGCTATACAAGTCTAGCCTATACAAGAAATATTATGAAGATAAAATTTCCAGGCCTTAGCAAGACTGGATATGGGGGGAGAAAAAGAGGAGATGAGAATGACTCCTAGGTTGAGAGCCTGGGTAATGGACCACGGTTGTACCTCTTGCCACAAAATGTTAATTATGGAAGAGGAGTGTGTTTTGTGGAAAAGATAATGAGTTTGGTTTGGGACATGTTGATTTTAAGATGTCTATGAGACATCCAATTTGAAATATCCAATAAGCATTTGGAGGGGTAAAACTGGTGATCAGCAGAAAGATTAGGGCTAGATAAGTCGATTTGAGAGTTATCAATACAAAGATGATAATTAAATCCATTTGAGCTGATCAGAACACCAAATGAAATAGTGTAACAGAAGAAGAGAGCAGAGAAGAAGAATCAGAAGAGATAAAAGAAGAAAAGGAAAAAGGAGAAAAGAGAAAAGGAGAGGAAATGGCACAGGACAGAGCCCTAGGAGACTGCCATGGCTAGCAAATGTAACCTGGATGAAGATCTAGCAAAGTAGCCTGGAAAGTAGTCAGACAGATAGGTGGACAACTTGGAAAGAAAGCAACGTCATAAAAACCTAGAGAGAAGAAGAGGGTGCTGGGAAGTGTCCAGGGCTCCAGAAAGGCCAAGGATGAAGACTGAAAAAAGGACCTTACATTTGGCCATTAAGAGATCACTGGTAACTTCAGAGAAAGCAGTTTTAGCTGAATGATGAGATCAGTAGCTAGACTTTGAGGGGCATCTATTGTAGATGGTAAGACTGAAGGATAAGTGACAGTGGTGATGATAGATGGGGAGATTCGCTTAAAAGATGAGAATGAGATCACTGGCAGTTAGTGATGAATGACTGTAGCTCAGATAGATGTGGACTAGAGATAGAGCTCTGGAAATGGAAGCTGATGAGATCACCAAGTGAGATGGCATACAGTGAAAAGAGAGCAAGGCCTGGAACAGAGACCTGGGGGCCACCCACTGCTAGTGGTTGTGACCCGAATGAAGATTCAGCAAAGGAGTCTGAGGAGCTGCCAGACAGATCAGAAGAGTCGTGTCACAAAAGCCAAGGGAGGAGAAAATATCCAAAGGAGGTGATCACAGTGTCAAATGTTATAGAGAAGTCAAGACATGGGTATGAAGGAATGGGTAGGGACACATTAGCACAATAAAATGCCCTCAGTGGTGTGTCAGTCAGCTAGACTTTGCTCACAACTCTGGCTTCAGCTTTTCCTTCAAAGCGTCTTGAAAGGACGTAAAATATTTGTGCTCTGGGACCTTTTCCTCTTTTCACTGTCAACAGTTAATGTACGTTTGTCTCTTCTTTTTGATACATCAGTTTAGCTTAGAAATCACCTCTAGGACAAGTGTACAGCCATTTCTAGCACAATCTTACATTTATGTTAAACAAACCACCTTGGTTACTGGTCTCCATATCCTACCCTTTTTATTATTATAATAACCCATCTACCTCTAGACATGCGGTGGCAAACTTAGACACTTAAAAGTATTATGAACACCATACTTGGTTCCTCACATTACAGAGTATAATACGTTCTTTAGGGCAACAACTATGTCATTTTTCATTAAAGGCAGAGACTGTTAATTTATTTCTTTGAATTCCCACAGCCCAATGTAGTGGTTGGCACATATTAGACACTTAATAAATGCTTACTAGATTGAAAATTAAAGACCTCAAATGCATCATTGTATATATCAATATTCAGTTGTAACAAGATCAAGCACATGCAAATTTTTTTTTTCAATAAAATTTGAGGTGTCAAAAACCCCACAACTTTTCATCATAGCACTCCATAAAAAATCATGACTTTGTGTTTACTCCTTATAAGCTTCTCAGGTTTGTGAACTAAGTGTAGTAGGAACAAGGGTCCAATGTCACTCGGATACCCTGGGGCAGTATTTAGTAGAACTCTGTATCACTCTTTTTCCTTCCTTCTTCTTTCATTTCTTTTCTTTTCTCCCTTCAGAGGGATTTGAGTGAGCAAAATGGGGATGTGACCATTGCGTATAGATTTGGTACAAAATATTCAGAAAAGATAACTAACTTTTATAACACTTTAACGTTGACAAAGCTCTTTGCTCCATGCAACCCTATGAGATGGGTAGCACAAGTATTACTGTCTCCTTTCAACAGGTAAGGAAAGTGAGACCCAGGGAGGTAGTGATGCCCATGGCCACATGACTAGCCAATGTCAGAGTCCAGTTTAGAACCAAGGCCTCCTGCATACAAGTACAACATATTTTCTAATAGGCCATCCTGAAAAAAGGAGGAGGAGGAATAATTAGCTAGGAGGAAGGTGCTACGTAAAATTCAATTCAGTAAGCATTTCTTTTTTTTTTTTTTTTTAGTGAGGTAATCGAGGTTAAGTGACTTGCCCAGGGTCACACAGCTACTAAGTGTCAAGTGTCTAAGGCCGCATTTGAACTCAGGTCCTCCTGACTCCAAGGCCAGAGCTCTATCCACAGTACTACCTAGCTGCTACTCAGTAAGCATTTTTTTTGTTTTGTTTTGTTTTGTTTTAGTTAGGCAATGGGATTAAGTGACTTGGCCAGGTCACACAGCTAGTAAGTGTTGTGTCTGAGGCCGGATTTGAACTCAGGTCCTCCTAGTAAACATTTCTTAAGTGCCTATTCTGTGTCCAGTGCTCCTTTAAAGCATTTAAGTTATACTGACCACATTGGCCCTCAATAACAATGGCTCTTATTTCTGCAGTGCTGTCAAACCATTCACAAATCCCTTTCTTCACAAAAAGCCTAGGGTTGGTGAGGACAAATATGCCCACCATTTTCTAGAAAGATGGGGATTTACTCAGAGACTTACAACTCGTATTTGCCAGATTAAGGGTCTGTCCCTACATCCTTTGACTCCAAATTCAATATTCTTCCTAATATACTAAACTGTCTCTAGTGTCCTCAAGATAAATACAAAATTAAGGCCTATCTAGACAAGTTCAGGGAAAATCTAGAAGCACCCATACTCTTAAGTGCATACCAAAATTCTGCACTAAGATAAACAATTAACATTCCTATACAATTTTTCCAACAATAAATATAGAAGGAGCCATCTGTTCTCTCTTGGGTCTAGAGATACTAACTTTAAAAAACCACATTTACATACACATTTTTGCCTTTGTTTTTGCCTCATCCTTAAAGTATTCAAATTTGAAAATGCTACATGGATATATATGTGTTCTTGAATTTTGGGGGGAGGGGGAATAGTGAAATACTTCTTCACAGTGGGGTGCATTCCTTATCTCCCATAGCTGCTTTGAAAGCTTGCTTAGAACTAAACAGATATGAAGTGATGTTATTTGGCTAAAGTAAAAGGAACTATGCTTAGGGATATTATGGTGATCACAACCACTAGTCACACACATGCACACACAAATAAAACTCATTTAGTAAAGCAAATACCACATCCAAAGTCCCTTTCAATTACTTTCCGCTGAGCAAGTCTTCCCAAGGGGAAAAAAAAATTGTATTTCTGGCCATGGTAACCTTGGCTTCTGAATTGCTCTATCTATGTGAGGCAGAGTGAAAAAATTTTCACCACACTCTGTTTAATTATAAAATATGCTAAACAGAGAAAAAGGAACACAAAAATAGAGTAATATCTTGACCCAATCTTATAAGTAAGCTGATAAGTAATGTCAAATAACATCTACTGTCTTCCTTCAGTAAAAGCTAAAATTCTAAGTAAAACCTAAAACATAGTTGCTACTGCATCCTTTTTTTCATTCACTGAATGTGTTTGGGTGAATAGTTCTAATTTTTTATTGATGGCAAATGGCGTAGTTCTATATAATTTCTAATTCTTAAAAAATTATTGGAGAGTATTCTTTATCCACTGAAACTGACTGTTCACTCCTGTGCAAAGGCCTGATGCATACAAGTATGACATCCTTTCCAGTATACCATCCTAAGAAAGTTGGAGGAGGGTTAACGATATAAGAGGAATGCTTTTCCAGATCTTCTCAAACCGAGATGATCATGTCTATGCATACCTCTTTTAAACACTAGTTTGTTAAAAATGGATCTGCTTTCTTGAATTGCCCGTAGCATACATAGTAGATTGGGTTATTTTTGTTCACTATGAGATGTTGTTTGAGAAAATTTTTTGATATAAGGTAGTGTGACATTAGAAATGGCAGTAGAATAAAAATTCCTTGATGGCGGGTACCTTTTCAGTCAAGGAAGCCCTTACTAAATGCTTGCTGGAGTTAACTGAATTGAATAGGCAGCAGTTATCACTAAACGATATGAAAGAAAATGAATAAGTAGGTGAATTAAATATAGATATGTAATTAATGCTAATAGTAGCTAAAATTTAGGTAGCACTTACATAGCTTACATGTAGTAGCTTACACTGTGCTAAGTGCTTTACAATTATCACTTCATTTGATCCTCACAACAACCTTGGGATTTACGTGCTATTATTATTCCGACTTTACAGATGTAGAAACTAAGACAAACAGGGTAAGTGATTTGCTGTGCAGAAAAATGTCTGCACTCACATTTGAACTCAGGTCTTCCTGACTCCAGATCCAGTGCTCCATCCACTGCACCATCTAGTTGACCCTAAATTCACCCACAAATTTAATCTCTATAGAATAAGTGCCCTTCCATCATCACCATCACCACCACTACCACAACCACTAGCACCACCACCACAACAGCACTGGGAAAGATGTAAAAGAAATAAGAAAAAAAGGGGGTACAGAACCAAACAGAGGTGTTCCTTTACCTAGACCAATTTAAAAGTTATTTCTATAGAACAGGAGTAATATGACGTTGATTTAAAACTTTGGGAATGACTAGTTTCTAAACTGACTCTAGTAACAATCTAAAAGAAATAATATGGCTTCTGATCCTGTTTTAGACTGAATGATGGGGCTCTCATTCTGGGAGTGTAACCAGACCTGCCTGTGGTTATATTATATAAGGATTAATTGTAGAAGGAAGTGAAATATGAATTCCTTGGGCCTGTCTAAAATTTGCCTGGTGAAGAAACTGGTTAAATATAATCAAGTCACCCAGCATATGTAGACTGAGATGAGTTTCCCCTCTTGGAGGACGAGTGAAGCTTTGTGGTAACCTGTTCCTAGAAGACGCTGGTTTTACTTCATCATCACGATGGGGTACCGAAGTACTTCGATTTTTCAAGTTGCCATTTTTCTTGAACAAAGAGGACAGGCTAAGTGTATAAATGAGATCCTTAGTCACACTCGGACTTGGGCTTGGACGGCGACTCCAGTTCTTCATAGCATGAGAAGAATGAAGTACATCTGGAGGGGAGGCAGAAGTAGCCCCAGAGGAAATTCCACTTTGAGACAGATGGAGGATGATCTCTTCACTCAAAGGGTATTCTGGGGGAATTCCGTTCTCTTGAGTATTTGAGGTGCTACTATCTTGAGGTTCCTCTAATGAGTCTTCTTGAGAGACGTCAGCACCATCTCCAGATTTCCAGAGCAAAGAAGATAACCCAACTATGGAGAGGACGATGCTGGCCGTGCTCTGAAGGGGATGATGGTTAGGTGCACTTTGAGAATAAGGTTCACTAGTATTTTCCCAACTGGTACTGGCTTTAAGTAAGACCGGAGAGTGGCTTGTGGCAGCTTCACTCTGATCAAACTTGGGTGAAAATTCACTCTGATTCACATGAAGGCTTACGTCGTCAGTTGGATGGAATTCAGCCACTGTTCTAAGTTGTCCAACATCAGAGGCAATTCCATCTTGTTGAGGAACAGAAGAAAATGAAATTTCACTATTTTTTAGATGTGCAGAGGGAGTTCTATTTGCTGGAAGTGTAAGAATATTATCACATTTTTTATCATCAGTAGCAGTTGCTTGAGAGCTAAAGGAAATAATACTTCGTTGAACTGAAGTGAAAAGTCTTTTTAATCCAAAGTGAGAAGATTCTTCACTCTTTCGAATATTACTGCTACTAGCGGGTTCACTGGAAGATACTTTAACTCTGCTTTGCAGACAGGAAGCTGACACAACATTTTGTTGAATGTTAGGCAAACTTTTACTTGGAGGAGATAAGTTAGCTATATAGCGCTTTTCTAAATTACTATTATTTTCCTTAGGAGAAGACTTGGCTGTATTTGTTAGAGAACCGCCAGTAACTTTATAAGAAATAAATGATCTATTTTCCTGAGAAACAGGGACAGCTTCATGTTGATGGGGACCAGAAGCAACTTGATCTTGAGAAGAGTCTGTACTGGATGCCCTGTCTGAAGTACAGCAGCTAAAGGAAGAAAAGTGTGAACATGAGGAAAAATATAGGGAACAGGGTGAAATCCTGATACGTCCCTTAATATGATTACCATTATATAAACTGTAGGGAAGAGAAGGGAAAATAATCTTTGGTTGCACAAGCTGATGTGGCTAACTGGACACTTAGTTGAATAAGCAGAAACACTAGAGACTGAGACATTGCCTCTAACATACTTGCACATAATTTAGTTTGTAAAGACTTCATCCTCTAGGTATGAGACCCAAGGAGATGAACTGAAGTATATGGAAACAAACCAAGATGTCAAATTGGAATTAGATTATTTAAAGGAAAGGCAGATTGTCGTATCTAAAAATATTAGGTCCTAATGTGCTTTGCAGAAAATTAATACAAGCACATAAAGACTTTAATAGATTAGTGTTTATGATGTGTGTGATATTTACATTTTTCAACAGTATCTTTAGAGATGAAGACAAAAATCAGCATTTAGACTGCTAAGAGCTAATTACTGGTGAATTTAAGAAAGCAGTGAAGTTTGGACTGTGGATAAATATAGTGTCTCTTATCATGTCAAATATAATTAAATGGAAAACTAACATTAAGATGGACTTACCTTAAGCACTTTCCCATACTGATAGTCTTAACGAATCTGAAACTATATTTGACTCCTTTCCTATGCCATCATATTTGATTAACTAAGTGTAAGAAATGCTTTACAAGAAGGGCAAAAATCACATAGTAATAAAGAAGCATAAAGAGTGAACATAGCAACAGCACAGAATGTGATGACAGTGAACAGAATATGATGACATCAGTTCAGAATAAAGTTGTTTTATTAATTGCTTTTCTAAAACCTAATCCACGTGAATGCAGAAAGATTGCTCCAATTTGGTTACATGTAGGGTACAAATTCAATTCAATCAAACAATTCAATGCAAATCCAATTCTACTGAACAAAAGTTTATTTGGCAGCTACTATGTGCAAAATGTTATATGCTGAGGATACAGACATTAAGAAAATGACATCCGCATTAACATGAAAGAGGTTACAATTGAACAAAGTGAGATCATTACACAAACATGGCACATATTAGAAAGGGATTAAGGCAAATAAGATATCCAGAAAATTCGGGGGCTTGCTTTCAGATGGAGGAATTAGAAAAGGCTTCATGGCACTAGAATAAGTCCTTGAAAGAGTAAGTATTCTAAAAGGTAGAGGAGACAAGGAAGATTTCTCCAGGCAGTAGGCTTAGCCAGGACAAATACACAAAAGCAGAAAAGGAAATACCAAGATCGGGTCAATTTGCTGGAACATAAGAGTATGTAAAAAAGGAACAATGTTAAAAATAAATAGAAAAGTAGATTGGTATTAGATCATCAAGGGGCTTAAATGTTATCTTACAGTAATAGATGGCCAATGAAAGGTTCAAAGCATAGTACCATGGTCAATAGGGATGATCCTTTTGGCAGCTATGTAAAGACAGAATTGAAGCCAGGAAAAGTTAGGTGTCAGGTGACTAGTTAGATGGCTATTACAAGGCAAGAGTTAAAAGAATCTGATGGGAAAAATCAGGGAAAGAGTACTTCATGAATGAATTAATGTTTGAAGGGGGAAATGTCAAATCCTCATTTCATTATGAGTCTGTGATTTTATGGGTATATAAAAATCCTAATAAGGAAACTTCTACCAATATAGATCAGTATCTGGCCGACAAACTTATTTTTAAGAGAGTTGGTTGGGTGGGGCAGCTAAGTGGCGCAGTGGATATAAACACCAGCCCTTGGACTCAGGAGGACTTGAGTTCAAATTCGCACTCAGACACATAACAATCACTAGCTGCATGACTCTGGGCAAGTCACTTAACCCCAATTGCTTCACCAAAAAAACAAACAAAAAAACAAACAAAAAACCAAGAGAGTTGGTTGGGGCAGAAAGAGGTTAAGTGACTTGGCCAGGATCATATAGTTAGTGTAGATCAAAGATGAAACTTGAACCCAACTTTCTAACTCAAGGGTTTCCAGTTCTCTATCCATTAAACCATATTGCATTTGATCCTTTTCATTAGTATAATAATATTATAAGTGTTAGGATAATATAGAAGAATGCTGGGATCAAAGAGGGAAGAGTGGAAGCTGGGTCCAGCTAGCAAGAAGCAAACAATTTATTAGCATTATGAAACAACCCCACAGAAGCAAGAAGGGTAGAAAAAAGTTCTTAAATTTTTTATTTAATTAGTATTTTTTACAAATAAAAATCTATTCTTCTCCCTTCCATTTAAACCCATTAGAAAAAAAAGAAAAGCAAAACACTTGTAGCAAATACAGATAATCAAGCAAAACTAATTCCTTCATTAGATAAGGTCAAATAGTGTACATATATATGTCTCAATCTGTACCTTGAGTCTATCCCTTCTCTCTCAGGACGTGGGTAGCACATTTCATCATGGGACCTCTGGAATTATGGTTATGGTTGGTCATTATGCTGATCAGAATCATTATGATTTTCAAAGTTGTTTGTCTTTAAAATATTGTTGTTTTTGTATAAATTGCTCTCTCAGATATCCCTCACATTTCTCATACTCATCATGTCCAAACAAGACATATTATATCCCACCACAAATCTCTCCCCTCTTCCCAATGTCCTTTTTACTGCTGAAGGCACCCTCATCTTCCCAATCTCCCACACTTAAAACTTTAGTGTCACATTCGTGACTCCTCACTTGAATTTACTCTATATAGTCAATCTGTTTCCAAGTAATGTTCCTCCCTTCATTCACATATGTCCCCTTCTATCCAAGGTGGATAGTCACTACCCTGGGGCAGGTACTCATTACCTCACACCTGGACTGCTGCAATAACCTGCTGGTTAGTTTCCTTTGATTCAGGTGTCTCTCTCCTTTAGCCCATCCTCCTTAAAGCTTTGTGGTCCTCCCAAAGCATAAGTTTGACAATGTCATCCACGTATTCAATAAACTCCAGTAGCACCTATTACCTCTAAGATCAGGTATAAAATGTTGTTTGGCTTTTAAAGCTCCTCACAACCTGGCCCCTTCCTACCTTTGCAGTCATCTTACACTTTCCTCCCCTCCACACACTCTATGATCTCGCATAGGCCACCCAATTCCCTGTCTCCCATGCTTGGAATGCTCTCTCCTCCCCTCTGCCTCAGGACTAAGTGCTAATCCTGGCTTTAGTAAGAGGCCTTTCCTAGTCACAACTCTCCACCCCACCCCACCCTCAGTATGCATTCCTAGTGCTTTTCCTCTGAGATTACCTCCCATATACACTAGATAAATAGATCTATAGACAGATTTTTTTTTTGTATGTATACAGTTATTTGCATGATATCTCTGCCATTAGAATATGAACTCTTAGGTGGTTGGGACTATACTTTTGCCTTTCTTTGTATCTTCAGCACTTAATGTAATGACTGGCACACAGTAAGGGCGTAATAAATGTTTGCTAACTAACTGACTAGCTTATTTCAGTCTACATTAGCTCAGACATGTCTTCCCAGGTTTTTCTGAAACCATTCTTTTAATCATTTCTTACAGCAGAATAATATGCCATCATATTCACATAACATAACTTGTTGAGCCACATTCCCCAACTGATGGGCACCCCCTTGGTTTCCAATTCTTTGCCACCACAAAAAAGGCTGCTATAATTTTATTTTTACATATGGGTTTTTTTTTCTTTATTTGATCTCTTTGGGAAACAGAGATAGAGGTGGTATTGTTGGGTCTAAAGTTATGTGTAGCTTAATAACTTTGTAGGCACAGTTGTAAATGGCTTTCAAGAACTGCTAGACAAAGTGGTTCAAAATGGTGGAGAAAAGGCAGAGACTTCTCTGAGTCTCCCAAATTCCCCTCCAAACAATTTTAATAATGCCTCAAAATGGATTCTGGAGTGGCAGAACCCAAAAAAGGGTGAGTGAAAAAATTTTCCAGCCCGAGAAAACTTAGAAGGTTGGCAGGAAAGGTCTGTTGCATTGGGATGAGAGTGAAGCACACTCCAACACAGGTTGTGCCCCAGACAACTGGTCAGAAGGACATTACTGGGGACACTTGATAGGTATGGGGTGGTACCTCAGAATTATTTTAATTTGCATTTCTCTAGTCAATGGCGATTTAGAGCATTTGTTCACATGACTATAAGATAGCTTTGAATACTTTATCTGAAAACCACATGTTCGTATCCTTTGACCATTTATTAATTGGGAAAAGGCTCTTATTTTTATAAATTTGACTCAGTTCTCTATATATTTGAGAAATTACACCTGTATCAGAGAAATCTGCTATAAAATTTTTTCACAATGATTACTGTGTATTTCCCTCCACACTATTTTTCCTTGTTCAGCCTTCTCTCTCTCTCTCTCCTCACTTTTACCCTGTCCATCCTCAAAAATGTCCCCTTATCCACCCTCCCTTCTATCAGCCCCCTCACCCCTTTTCTCTTAGCCCCTTCTCCTCCTAACTTTCCTGTGGGATAAGACAGATTTCCATACCCAGCTGAGTGTGTATGTTATTTTCTCTTTGAGCCAGTTCTGATGAAAGTAAGGTTCCGGCACTCCTCTGCACTTCTCCCTTCTTCCCCATCCACTGTAAAAGCTCTTTTGTACTGTCATCATTCAAATCTCATTCTCTATCTCTCACTGACTGATCCCTTATTCCCATTCCTCTTCCCAAACAGGGTTAAGTGACTTGCCCAGGTCCACACAGCTAGGAAGTATCTGAGACCAGATTTGAATTAAGGAAGATGAGTCTTCCTGACTTCAGGCACAGCTCTCTATCCACTGTGCCACCTAGCTGCCCAAATATACCACTTACAAGTTCATAAACTGAAATTCCCTTAAATGATCACAATCTATTTTCATGTCATGTTTCTCCCTGACTTGCAATCCCAAACCCTGTCTGCATGATGACCTCCAATATCTCTACACTTCAGTTCTTTCCCAGGCCACGACCCCTGCACTGGCTACACTCTCCTCCCTTCTTCATCTTGACCCTTTGATACACTACATTGTCAGTCTTGGCTTCAGTGCATTATAATATGCAAACAATTAAATGCAAGATACATACATACATACATACATATATACACATATACATATGCATGCACACACATACATATATGTACATGTGTATATGGTATATACACATGTGATACATACATACATCTTCATAAAAATGTAAATGGGAAGTATTATTCATCCTTCATTTCAAAGAGGACCAATGACATCAAGGGTTAATGTCTTAACTTGCAAGTGAACTGTATTTAAGTGAGGCAGAATTGCACAATGTCATCATCCTTACTCTTTCTTCAAAAGCCATCAAAGTCAGGTGGCAAGATAAAACTCAAGATGACTGGTGATGGCCTGGGATGCAGTGGATGACCTTGGCATCTCTGATGTCTGACCAAGCTCTAAGCCCTCAACAGCACCTGCCTCAGTTGTCTTCATGGCTGTTGGAACAAATTTTTTTTCGTCTGCCAATTCTGCAGGGGAAGTCTTCACATGCCTGGGGCACACATCCTCCTAATTCACCAAGTTTGAAGCCTGTTGATTACCCTCAACCTGTTTTTGCTGTCTGCTGAGATGATTTGAATGGGGTGAGGCCCCTGCATATGCTATAGCTTCTTGGAACCACAGTTGAGAGCTAGGTGAAAGATGGACATCAAAAGTAGATGAGAAGCCCTGAGAAGGGCTCAGCAAGCCCTCAAACCAGAGGTACTAGTCTTTTTTTATTTCCTTAACCTTAGAGGGAAGATACCAGCTGCAGAGACCGAGGGAGTATGGGAGGAGGGAGGGAGACCAGAAAAGACCTTTTACAAAAGGCAGAATCTGAGCTGAATCTTCAAGTAAGCCAGGGAAGACAGGAAGAAGAGGTGAGGTGAATTCCAGACATGAAAGACAGCCAATGAAAAGTCAAAGAGTCAAGAGTAGGGTCATAGAGATGGTCATTGACATTGCAGCTGCTGATGAGATCATCGAATGAGAAAATGTAGAGTAAGAAAAGAAGAATGTTGAGGACAGGGCCAGGGGCAGGGGTGGGAGGCAGCAGAGAGCCTACAAAAGGTCACTGGACATGACTGGAAATACAGCAAAGAAAGTGAAGAGTAGCAGTCAGAGAGGTAGGAGAACCAGGAGAGGGCAGAAGAGAAAGCATCTAAAAAAGGGGGTTATCTTTAGTCAAAAACTAAAGGTAGGTCAAAAAATGTGATGACAGATAAAAGGCCATCAGAACTGGCCTCACCCCTTACTCAATAAACTCCAGTGGCTCTCTATTATTTCCAGGATCAAATATCAAACACTCTGTTTGGCATTTAAAACCTTTTACAACTTGAGCTCTCCTCACTCCACCAGCCTTCTTATTCCACATACTCCATGACTGAGATCACTAGTAACTTTGGAAAAAGCAATCTGGTTGAATGACAAGGTCGGAAACCAAACTGCGGAAGGTTTAGCAAAGAGTAAGAGTGGAAGTGAAGCTACTACAGACAGTTTTCTCAAGGAGTCTGGCGATGAAGGGGAGGAGACATAAAGAACCATAGCTAGAGGAGATGTCAGCAAGGACCAAGTGAGTGTTTTTTAAACATGGTGGGAGATTTGGGTATGTTTGAAGGTAGGAGCATGAAAGCAACCAGTAAATAGGAAGAGACTGCAGATTAGTGAAAGAAGGTGGAGAAAATATGAAATGGCCTCAAGAGTGCACACAGAGGAGTTTGTCTTGAAAAGGAGAAGGGCCACCTCTTTATGTGAAGCAAGGATGAAGAAGGAGATTGCACAGAAAGGCATCTGAATGATGTGAGATGAGGATGAGAAAAGAAAAGGATTTCTGGGTGTCAGCAAAGTATATGGTAGTCTTCAACTGAAGAGAGGCTTGAAGAGGAGTAGATAAATTTGCTACTTACAGGTGCCTTTTAACCTTATCACAGAAAGAAGGAGAAGGGACCTTAGAGCATGATACAGTGGAAAGAATCCAAACTGCATTTGGAGTCAGAAGATCTGGATTTTGAGATTATAATAACCTTCTCGTTATATCCACCTCTCTCATTTATTACCTGTGGGATCCTTGACATAACCTCTCTGAGCCTCAGTATTTTCATCCGTAAAATGGAAGAAATGGACAAGATGACCTCTAAAATCTCTTCTACTTACAAATCTGTGATTCTTTGAAAATCTAATCCAATTTCCATATGTTACAAACAAGGATAATGAGGGCCCAAAACTTTGATTTACTTGCCTAAGGTCACTCCAGAAATATAACTCAAGTCCATTAACTCCATATTGAGCACTCTTTCTCATATACAACACTTCCTCTCTTATTTTCCAGGTAACCCAACAGATATTTTTCCTTTATTTAATTAATGTTTAAAAGAATACAGACATACAGATATTAATACCACATGATGATTAACCTTAACTTTCTTTCTGAATAAACAAATAGGTAGCAGTAATAAAACACAATAACACAAATTTAAAATTCAGTCATATGTATGTAAACATATATGTATACATATTATATATGTATGTGTATATATATATATATATATATACACACATATAAAATCAATATTTGTGTCTATGGAATAAGCACAACAACCAAAAAAGACAGTTTATATGATAACCCTACATAAGGAAAAGTATTGCTCACTTCTCAAATTGAAGATAACATTATTTATGCTCTGCTAAAATAAGAGAGACTCATCATCTTTAATTTATATTCTTTTTGTAAATTGTTTCATCTCACCAATATGGGTCAATGTATACATTTCTGCCTCACCTGATTGCATACTGCATCATTAATTTCCTCATGAGATCTGCATATCTCTGATTGATTTTCCATTTTGATAGTATAGTCACTGGCCAGATCCCAACTTCCCAGAGCCCCAACTCTCGCTTTGTTACTATACCCCATGTAGCCCTCCTGGGCCAGATGCGAGCATACTACTTGAGATTTTTCTATTTTTTTCCCAGCTTTGGCAAACTGAAAAACCAAGTATTTGTCCTTGAAGGGCACAGTAACTTCATTCTGAATGTTGGGAGAAAGTTTTTATAACCTCATTAATTTGGAAATTACAGTTAGGATTAATTTTTTCAGTAGGAGGTTCACTAATATTTTGTTAGTCATAAGAAATTAACAGAAAGGAAAATGCTGCTTTTATTAAGCTATAACTATAAGAAAGTACCAGGAACAAGATAAAAAGCCTATTCATTTTGGGGCAAGATTACTTCTAAAGAGCAGCTAGACAGTTGCCTAGTGATTGTGTGGTATAACTAATTTTTTTTACATTTTGTGAGGCAAAGGAAATAGCAGTAGTATGATATCCCCCCCACTTAAAATTCCACCTGGCTGTCTGGCATTGTAAGACTTAACTTCACTGGGAGTCATTTTTCATATCTCTAAAATGAAGTTAGAATAGATGATTTCTCAAGTCCCTGGCACCTGTAGCATTCTGTGATTTCACAGTTCTAAGAACCTGCCTAGCTTTCTTTGTAGAGGTATAGATTTTCCTTCTTTTAAGTAAATGTATTTTGTACAATATTATGCTTAAGAGAATTTATATTTAGAATTAATTCATTTTTACAGAATGAAACCTAAGGTATTAGAGATATTCATTGTAGATAGTCAATGTGGGACAGTGTTCCTACTTCTGTTGACTTTTTTACTCAGTAAAAAAGATAAGGAAGTAAAATGTCAGATTTGGAATCCTTACATTTGGGATATCACAAAACATAATAGAAATTTTGACCAAAGGGTAATAATGATAATAATTCATATTTATATGGCTTCTTAAGATTTATAAAGTATTTTCCCCATAACAAAGCTGTAAGGTAGGAATTATAAGTATTATTATTGCTATCTTAAATACTATGCTACTAATAATAAATTCACACAGTATTTTGAAAGTTTGCAGAGTGTTTTGAATTTATTATCTCATTTCACTCACCTAATAGCTCTGAAATTATTATCCCTATTTTTACAAATGAGGAAACTAGACCTTAAAGCGGTTAAGTGATTTGCCTGTGGTCACTGAGCTAACAAGTGTCAGCATTATAAGTCAAGCCCAGTTTTTCTAACTTCAAATTCAGCACCCTTTCCACTATGCCATTGGTGATAGTGGGAGATTATGATTACAATAGGGGAAGGATCCTAGAGCTGGCAAATTTCTGTGGTGTTGTGAAATGTTGTAAAAAACATTCCCAGTTCTAAAATACCTAGCATGCCATTGGCCTAGCCACCAACTTTTTCCTCACCAAAAAATTTTAACTCCTATTGGAAGTTTTTTTATTTGTCTGTTAAAGAGAGAAAATGGAATTTGCTCCTTTGGTCTCCTTTTGTCACTGTGTCTGTGTACATAACCTTTTGGCTCTAACTTATCTACTAGATTAGAAAGTAGGCACTCAACAAGAACTTGTTCAGTGATTAACAATTTATTTATATTTATATATAACAATAATTTATTCACTTTCTTCCTTTAATAAGGGAAGAATCAATAATATAGAATGAGGGAGGTGGGCAGAGCAAAGATGGATAAGTAAAAGTAGGAATTTGGCAGAGCACTCCCAAATTCCCCTCCAAATAACTGTAAAATGATACCTCAAAAATTATTCTAGTGTGGCAAAATCAACAAAACGACAGGGCAAAACAGTTTTCCAGCCTAAGACAACTTAGAAAGTCAACAGGAAAGATGTATCTTACGGAAGTGAGAGTGGAGAACAGTCCAGCACAGGTGGATGCCCCAGCAAGCAAGCTAGTGCAGGCCTGGGGGCATCTGAATTGGTGGCAACAACTTCCAGAGCCCTCAGCCCACAAGTGGTAAGGGGGCCAGACAACTGATCAGAAGGAGATTACTGGGGGGGGGCCGAGCCAAGATGGTAGACTAAAAGCAGTGACTTGCTTGAGCTCTCCCCCAAACCATTCCAAATACCTATAAAAAATAGCTCTAAACAAATTCTAAAGCAGCAGAACCCACAAAAAGACAGAGTGAAACAAATTTCCAGCCCAAGACAACCTGGATGATTGTTCCGAAAGGTATATCGCACTGGGCTGGGAGAGAAGCGTGGGTGTGCAAGCTGCAGCGAACCTGGAGCAGGCCTCAGAGGACTGAATCGCACGCAACTGTGGCAGTTTCTTAAACTCTCATCCCATGAACATCAGACACAACTTAAAAGGTCAGTGGGAAAAGTCTGTGTCTGCGGTGAGAGAGAAGTGAGGTCACAGCCCTAGTTCCCAAGCATGGCCCCAGGGTGGCAGCTGCCTCTAGAACTTCTGGCCCACAGACTGGGGGGAATCCAGTGACTGATCAGAGGGGGATTGCAGGGATCTCTCTGCTGGTGCAGGATTCTCTTGCTTTGCTGTGCTTGGATCTGGGTCACAGTTCTGGGTGGCGGTCCTGGGGCGAGAAGGAGCACTGGCATGGTGGAGCTTGTAATGGCTGTGGAGAGGAAACCCTCCTCACAGTTCCAAGACAGAAAAGAGTACTCATAGAACAGAGTATAGGCGAGGAAAGGAGTAAACACCTCGCCCTTGATCATAGCACCTTGGAAGAACTGAAAATTTATAGGTCCCTAGAAGTATCTCTGAAAACAGCTGCACAAAACCCCTGAAGCTTGGGACAGTACATTCTCCACACTGGAAACAGACCCCTACCTTAACAAAGAGTTTATAACTCAAGTTATTGGCAGGGATCATGAGCAAGCAGCGCAAAAAGAGTCAAACTATATTATCTTACTTTGATGACAAAGAAGATCAAAACATACAACCAGAAGAAGACAACAAAGCCAAAGCTCCTACATCCAAAGCCTCCAAGAAAAATACGAATTGGTCCCAGGCCATGGAAGAGCTCAAAAAAGATTTTGAGAAGCAAGTAAGAGAAGTAGAGGGAAACTGAGAGTGATGCTAAAGGAGACCCAAAAAAATACTGAAGAAAATAACACCATAAAAAATAGCCTAACCCAAATGGCAAAGAAGGTCCAAAAAGACAATGAGGAGAAGAATGCCTTAAAAAGCAAAACTGGCCAAATGGAAAAGGAAGTCCAAAAGCTTACTGAAGAAAATACTTCCTTAAAAATTGGAATAGAGCAATTGGAAGCTAGTGACTTTATGAGAAATCAAGGCACTGTAAAACTAATCCAAAAGAATGAAAAAATAGAAGAGAACATGAAATATCTCATTGGAAAAACCACTGACCTGGACAATAGATCCAGGAGAGAGAATTTAAAAATTATTGGACTATCTGAAAGCCATGATCAAAAAAAGAGCCTAGACATCATCTCTCAAGAAATTATTAAGGAAAACTGCCCTGATATTTTAGAACCAGAGGGCAAAATAGAAATTGAAAGAATCCACCAATCATCTCCTGGAAGCTATCCCCAAAGGAAAACTCCTAGAAATATCGTAGTCAAATTCCAGAATTCCGAGGTCAAGGAGAAAATATTGCAGCCAGAAAGAAACAATTCAAGTATTGTGGAAACACAATCAGGATAACACAAGATTTAGCTGCTTCTACATTAAGGGACTGGGGTGGGGCATGCAGTATAATATTCCGGAGAGCAAAGGAGATAGGATTACAACCAAGAATCACCTACCCAGCAAAACTGAGTATAATCCTTCAGGGGAAAAAATGGTCATTCAGCAAAATAGGGGACTTTCAAGCATTCCTGAGGAAAAGACCAGAGCTGAATAGAACATTTGATTTTTAAATACAAGACTCAAGTGAAACATCTAAGAGGTAAACAGGAAAGAGAAATCATAAGAGACTTATTAAGGTTGAACTGTTTACATTCCTGCATGGAAAGATGATATTTGTAACTCATGAGTCCTTTGTCAGTATTAGGGTAGTGGGAGGGAAAATAATATATGTATGTATATAGATAGATTGATAGATAGATAGATAGATAGATAGATAGTTAGATAGATAGCTGGCACAGGGTGAGTTGAAGATAAAGGGATGATATCTGGAAAATAAAATTAAGGGGTGAGAGAGGATTATACTGGGAGAAGGAGAAAGGGAGAGGTAGAATGGGGTAAATTATCTCACATGAAACAGACAAGAAAAGGCTTTTACAGTGGAGGGGAAATGGGGGAAGGTAAGAGGGAATGAGTGAATCTTATTCTCATAGGATTTGGCTTAAGGAGGGAATAACATACACAATGGGGTATGGAAATCTATCTTACCCTAAAGGAAAATAAGGGGGGAAGGGGACAAGAGAGCAGGGGGTTGATAGAGGGGAGGGCAGATTGGGGGAGAGGATAATCAGAAGCAAACACTTCTGAGGAGGGACAGGGTCAAAAGAGAGAACAGAATAAATGGGGGGCAGGATAGGATGAAGAGAAATAGAGTTAGTTTTTCACAACATGACTACTATGGAAGTGTTTTGCATGACTGCACATCTATAACCTGTATCGAGATGCTTGCCTTTTCAATGAGAGTGGGTGGGGAGGGAGGAAGAGAGAAAATTTATAACCCCAAGTTTTAAAAACACATGTTAAAAATTAAAAAAAGAAGGAGATTACTGGGGACACTTTGCGAGCACTCGGTGTAGGACTTGGCTGCATTGCTCATAAGGCGATCCAGGTCACAAGCTTGCCATGCCAGGGTGAGGAAGAGCACTAGTACATTAGAGCTCACAGTCACATGGCAGAAGGAACCTTAGTCACAGTTCCAGGGCAGAAAAGAGTATTTGTGGTCACTCACAGACCAGAGCACAGGCCAAGAAAGCAGCGATCACAGCTCTGCTTAGATCATACCATCTTAGAAAAATTAAAAACTCACAAGTCTCCAGAATTAGCTCTGGAATTTGGTGATAATACTCCTGGGAGTTTTGATTTTGGCACTTCTTTCAGGAGGTGATTGGTGGATTGTTTTGATTTCCATTTTACCCTCTGGTTCTAGGATATCAGGACAGTTTTCCTCAATCATTTTTTGAAATATGATGTCTAGGCTCATTTATTGATCAGAATTGTCTTGGATCTTTGTATTGGTGAAAATAGCTATCATTTATAGTTGTAGCATTCAAATTCTTAAAGAAAAAATTAAATGAGTTACAGGAGAAACAAGACAGTAAAACTAGACTAGTGGCAGACTTCAACTTACCCCTCTAAGAACTAGATAAATCTAACCAAAAAATAAACAAAAAAAGAAGTTAAGTAGATAAATAGAATTTTAGAAAAGTTATGATAGACCTCTGGAGAAAACTGCATGGGAATAGAAAGGAATATACCTTTTTTTCAGAGATACATTGCACCTACACAAAAACTGACCATGTAAAATAGATTAAAAATGAGTTGCAAACTAAATAATCTAATCCCAAAGAATGAGTGCACCAAAGAATAAATCATAATTTCATTAAAGAGAATGACAACAATGAGACAATGTGCCAAAATTTATAAGATACAGCCAAAGCAATACTTAGGACAAAATGTATATTGTTAAACGCTTACACTGATAAAATAGAGAAAGAGTAGATAATGAATTGGGCATGCAACTAAAAAACTATAAAGAGAACAAATTAAAAATCTCAAATTAGACACCAAACTGGAAATCCTGAAAACCAAAGGTAAGATTAATAAAATTGAAATGAAGAAAATCATTGAATTAATATAAATAAAACTAGGAACTGGTTTTATGGGGTTTATAAAATAAACCATTGGTTAACTTGATTTTTTAAAAAGGAATAAAACCAAATTACCAGTATTAAAAATGAAAAGGGTGAATTCACCACCAATGAAAAGGAAATTAAAGCAATTATTAGGAGATATTTTACCCAATTATATCTCAATAAATCTGACAATCTAAGTGAAATGGATGAATATTTACAAAAATATAAATTGTCCAAATTAACAGAAGAGGAATTGGAATACTTAAATAACCCTATCTTAGAAAAAAAAAAATTGAACAAGCCATTAATGAACTCCCTAAGAAAAATATCCACAGGACCAGATGGATTCATGAGTGAATTCTACCAAATATTTAAAGAACAATTAATTCCAATATTATATAAACTAGAAAAATAGGCAAAGGAATCCTACCATATTCCTTTTATGACATAAATATGGTGCTGATATCTAAACCGAGAAGAGTAAAACAGAGAAAGAAAACTATAGGTCAATTTCCCTAATGAATATTGATGCAAAAATTTTTAATAAAATACTAGCAAGGAAATTACAGCAATATATCACAAAGGTCACATGCTATGAACAGGTGGGATTTATTCCAGGAATGTAAGTCTGGTTCAATATTAGCACAAGTATCAGCATAATAGACCATATCAATAACAAAACTAACAAAAATCATATGATTATCTCAATAGATACAGAAAAAGCTTTAGACAAAATATAACACTCATTCCTATTAAGAACTCTAGAAAGTACAGGAATAAATAGATCTTTCCTGAACGTATTTATCTAAAACCAATAGCAAATATTATCTGTAATGGGGATAAGCTTGAAACCTGCCCATTAAGATCAGGAGTGAAGTAAGGATGCCCATTATCACTGCTATTATTCAATATTGTACTGCGAATGCTATAGCAATAAGAGAAGAAAAGAAATCTAAAGAATTAGAATGGGCAATGAGGAAACAAAACTATCACTCTTTGCAGATGATATGATAGTATACTTGGAGAATCCCAGAGAATAAACTAAAAAACTAGCTGAAACAATTAACAACTTTAGCAAAGTCACAGGTTATAAAATAAACCCACACAAGTCATCAGTATTTTTACATATTACCAACAAAGTCCAGCAGAAAGAGATAGAAAGAGAACTTCCATTTAAAATAACTGTAGATATATATATAAAATACTTGGGAGTTTACCTGCCAAGATAAACCTAGGAACTATATGAAAACAATTACAAAACACTTTACACACACACAGAAAGTCATATCTAAACAATTGGAAACATATTAATTGCTCATGGGTACACCAAGCAAATATAATAAAAATTACAATTCTACCTAAATCAATATATTTATTCAGTGCTATATCACTCAAACTACCAAAAATTTATTTTATAGAGCTGGAAAAAGTTATAACAAAATTCATCTGGAAGAACAAAAGGTCAAAAAAATCAAGGGATTTAATGGGAAAAAATGTAAAGGAAGGTGGCTTAAGGATACCAGATCTATCTCAACAAAATAGTAATCATCAAAACAATCTGGTATTAGAGTGATGGATTAGTGGAACAGATTTGGTACACAATACATAGAAGAAAACAACCATAGTAATCTAGTGTTTGATACACGTAAAGATCCAGACTTTTGAGACAAGAATTCACTATAGGACAAAAACTGCTAGGCAAACTGGAAAAGTTTGGCAGAAACTAGGTATAGCCCAACTCCTCAAACCATATACCCAGATAAGGTCAAAATAGACAAACAGATACATGATTTAGACATAAAGGGTGATGATACCATAAACAAATTAGAGGAGCATGAAATAGTTTACTTGTCAGATCTATGGATAAGGAAGAATTTATTGCCAAACAAAAGAGACAGCATTGCTATATATAAAATGGACAATTTTTATTATATTAAATTAAAAAGGTTTTGTGCAAACAAAACTTGCTGCTCACTTCATGAGCACATACAGGCATTATTTTTAGATGTGTCTAGTGTGGAAATTTATTTTGCTTGATTAACCACGTTTTTAACTGGGGTTTTGTTGATTCTTGATTTTCTTGATTTCTCAGTTTTCTTAATTTCTCAACTGGGAAGAATAGGGTGGGATGGCAGGGAGAGAACGTAAATGTTTATTGACTGAAAAAAGAATAAAATTTAGTTTAAAAAAAAAAGAAAGAAAAAATCCAAGGAAACCTAGAATGGAGTACTCAGGTCAAAGAAATTGCAAATCTACCAAATTATCAGAGTAAGACGTTTCAGTGGTCATATTGAATCATGTCTAATAACTTGGGTGGTTAGAGTATAGCTAGAATAATCTGTAAATAACAAATAAAGTTCAAAATATTTTTAATTTTCAAGGACTTCGTCTTAATCCTATGTTCTGAGTTAAGGAAGTCAGGTAAGTGATTGTTTATTATATTTACAGAGTGATAATCAGCTCCAGATAATCTAAATATTATATTTATAAAGAGATAGATCATAAACTAAAATTCACTACAGGAAAAATATTTTATAAAATATTCATATATATGGTCTAATTTCTGACTTTATAATTCTCAATAACTCCTGATACAGAAATTCCCCTGATATTCTAAAATATTTGTTTGTTAAAGAAAAGTTTAAATCTCTGGTTCTCAATTTTTAAATGGGTTTTAATTGTTTTCTCCACAAGAAAACAAATAAGCAAATAGGAACAACAACCCTCAACTTTTTATTTATATTTGATTTATGATTAGGAAGCAATGTACTAGGCAATATGTAGATTACTTTTCTGGAGTTTTCATAAGACTGTTGAAAGGACAAAGCTTTGCAAACCATAAAGCATATGTGAGATGATGATGAAGATGATGATGATGAAGAAACAGGTGTCCCAAGAATTGATATACTGGATCAAAGTCACGGGTCATGTAGCTTAATATTTTGTTGTCAAGAGGACTCAAGGGGCATGCCATAGGATGGCATAGCTGTTGGACTACTTGATGCCAACCTTAAAGGTTAGTTACATTTCAGTTTTCTTAATAGCCATAATAACTCTGCCACTCATCTTTGCCCACACCCTTTCATAAACTTTTCCTATTTTCTGCCTATACTTCTTTGTAGGTAATGAGTTCCAAAGATACATTTGTAATCCACCTATCGCCAGGCTGCAGTAATTAGGTGGAACACCAGGTTACTGGCCAACAGTTAGGCACTTTTATCCTTGAATGTTCTCAGGTGGCACACATCTGGGCTCAAGGCCTTAGATGGTTTTTGTCGTTAACTGGACTTAGAACTTCTTGTTGACATTATAATAGTTAATTCAATGTAAGCAACATTTTGCGAAGACTTACCCTCCTTCACTTTCTGCCTCTTCAGAACTATTGCTAGTCGAGAGAACCCTGCCTGCCTCAGCTTTTTTCTTTCTAGTGGCTCGATGCTGAGGACTTGTCCTGTGGATAGCTGTCTTCCCTCGGAGTTCAACTCGAACATGTTTCTCCAACTCTGGAATAGCTTCTTTGAGAAATCTGACTTCCTCTTTGAGTTCTTCCACACTCACCAGTAAATCATTTAATTTCTCCAGTATCTGAAACTGACTTTGCTGTAAGACCATTACTGTTCCTCTTTCATCATGAACTGCCTCTTGCAAATCCATTGAATGAAGTTCATCGTTCAATGACAGAAATTTAGGCAAATTCATTGTTGTGCCAGGTTTACGAATTTTTTGGTACCATACAATGATCAAGCTTATTCCAGCAGTCCCCATCACGATGCCAAATATTAATCCTCTACTTGTAGATTGAGACATTTCTCTGTTCTTTTGTTTCTGAAATTACAAATAGAAATATAAATGTTACATTTTTTGCTTTGTCCAATAAAATCAACAATGTATACTTCATTTTAAACAACTCTAAGACCACATATTTTTAAATTTATAAAAATGGAAACAAATATAATACTATTTAAATGGTATTAGAAGTTATATATTTAGAGAGTAAAATCCAAGTAAAGTATTATAAATATATTTTTACTGAACTCTCTTGTGATAACAACGCCATTAAATCAGTCCAGAAAAAAAAAATCTAAAGGTGGCAGCTACCTACTGGCGTACTGCAAAGGGACATTATTTGTGGAACTTTCATAAAAATCTAACTTGTTGCTGAACATTTGTAGGTGGTTTCTGTAAAAATGTGTTCCTTAGAGTTGGTTCATAGAAATTACTGAGGATACTTATCACCAAAGGACTAAAATGTTCTGAGAAAATGACTATATTCTGTAAGAAATACAGAATGAACTATAGGAACTCAGTAGCATGTGACATATAGTGGTTTCTCCAAAAGGTACATAAAGTAGAAGAATGCACATTTTTGCATTCTGGACTTCTGTTATATGGTAGTATAAGTTCACTAATATTTATAAAACTTACTGTTAAAAATTTGTTTTATTCTGTTTAGTTTTACTTTTCTAATAGCTTTACCACACAGTGCTTTCATAGCAACTTCATAAATAAAACGAATCAGATCAACTAGCCAAATACATGGAGTTCATGAAATTCTGTCCACAAAGACAGAAAATACCACTATGCTTAATAGATTATATAATCAGAATTAAGGAGCCAGAAAGAAACTTGGTAATGCTCTGATCCAACCCACTACACTGTACAGAAGACTGAGTCCCAGACAATTTAAATCACTTACCAAGGTCACAGGGCTAGGTCAGAACAAACTAGAACCCAGTTTTCCCTAACTTCCACTGTACACAATGCTCTTGTCACTTCATTACATTAGTGGCTTTGATGTTATACTATATTTTTAAAACTGCTATTAAGAAGAGCAACTCTTTTATTTTCTCAAGAATGCTATGAATAAGTGCCTTATTTGTCTATGCAAGAATTTTTTAAGTGCCTCCTCTGTGCCAGGCACTGTACTCAGTGCGGAGAGGTACAAAGAAAGGCAAAAAGAAAAAAACCAGTCTGTGCCCTTAAAGAGCTCACAGTCTAATGAAGCTCTCCTGTGAAATGAGGTCTTTCCATGAAAATGAATTTTCAAAATTACTGAAATTTACCACCTTTTGGAGGCAGTTAGGTTACACAGTAGAGAGAGTGCCAGGTCTGGAGTCAGGAAGACCCATATTCCTGAGTTGAAATCTGGCCTCAGATGCTTATAAATATATAACTTCTAATACCATTTAAATAGTATTATATTTGTTTCCATTTTTATAAATTTAAAAATATGTGGTCTTAGAGTTGTTTAAAATGAAGTATACATTGTTGATTTTATTGGACAAAGCAAAAAATGTAACATTTATATTTCTATTTGTAATTTCAGAAACAAAAGAACAGTGTGACCCTGGGCAAATCAGTTTCCTCATCTGTAAAATGAGCTGAAGAAGAAAGTCACAAACCACTCCAGTATTTCTGCCAAGAAAACTCCAAATGGGGTCACGAAGAGTTGGATACAACTGAAAAATGACTGAACACAACCACCTTTATAAACACCAAAATGCTTTAATTCTGTTTTGAATAGGTGAGGAAGCCAGATGAAAGAGTTGTTATTCTATTTACAGAGTGGTAAATTACTCCTAAATAATCTATGTAATATTCTATTTATAAAAAGATCAAAAACTAAAAATCACAAGGAATAAAAATAAATGTGTTTTATAAAATACATATTTTGGTGCAATCTTGTGACTTCTTTCTTGATATAGAAACTTCTTTTACTAATGCAAACCAGCAACTCATCTATAACTTAAGAGTCTTAAGAGAGATGTCTGGGGGAACTGAGAGGCTACAAGTGACTAGCTCATGACTACTCAGCCTGTTAGGGTCAGACACAGGAACGTAGGTATTCCTAACTCTCCAAGACCAGTTCTATTCAGTAGACTCTCTAATATATATACATACAGAATGAGTTAAAATGTTGAGATGTCATAAATGTAGAGAGAAGAATAAAATATAGCATATGACAAGGTAAATTCATGGTTATTATTCAAAGGCAGTAATTATAATGTGGGTAAGAAAAAAGAGAAACTAACAATGATATAATTCCCCCTCTAACATTTGAGTTACTTAGATAAGCAGCAATTTGAGAGTGTGATTAGAAAAAATGTAACTGAATAACAAAAATTCCAGAGGCATGAATTATAAAGTAAAATGCTAAACAAGATACACAACCGTTTCAAAGTTCAAAACTGTTTCATTAAATTATTAAAATATTTAATTGCAGGTAACCTTACAGTTCATCTATCAATCATTCAACAAACATTTAGTAAGGTCTTATTAGATGTCAAGCACTATGCCAGAAAGTGAGGATCCTTAAGGATCCTCTATCCTTAAGGAGCTGATTTTCCATCAGGAGAATCGGATGTACGTTTATAGCATGTACACAACCAATACAAGTTAAATTCCTGCAGCTGAGGGTTATTGGGAAAGACCTCCCACAGTAGATGGTGCTTGAATTGAGTTTTGAAGTAAAACAGGGATTCTAAAGAGGTGGAGGTTATCTATGTCCAGGTCCCTCATTTCATAGATTAGGGATAACTTTCAAATAATACAACTTCCAAAAACAAAACTTAGTACTTCCTGGAATTCTTAATTTAAATTGTGTGACTTAATTGATCCAAAAAACGAGTTTAGAAATAATATTTGTGCTATATATTTTGAATCCTCTCATGTTCTGCTGTACACATGACATGCTTCTTTTTATTTTGTATTTAATTTCAATATTTAAGTTTATGTTTCTTTCTCTTTTCTCTATTGTGTATTTAAGTCTAAAATAAAAATTTTTTAAAGGCAAAGAAAAAATATTATTTGTGTAAGCAAGGAAAAGCATTCCAAAGCATTTGCTGACCTACAAAGAACTTTTTAGAAAGGGAAATGGGCCTAGAAGCTCAGAGCTAAGGAGTAAGGCACGGTCAAAAAATGCTAGATCAATAGCTTCAGTATTATTGCTGTGATGTAGGAAAGGACTGAAGGTGGGAGGTGGGGTTGGGGCTGGGGCTGAACTAAGTGCTCAAAGACTGGAGGAGAGCCAAGTTTATGTGGCTTGTTTATATGGAAGCCATTGGCAGCTAGGTGGAAGATAAAAGTGCTAGAACTAGAGTCAATAAGACCTGAATTTGAATCCTGCCTCTGATGCTTACTTACCTGCGTGGCATTGGGCAAGTCATTTAACCTTTTTTAGCCTCAATTTCTCTCATCTGTAAAACAGGGATAACACCTACTTCCCAGGGCTGGGGCAGGTATGTGGCTCACTGGATACAGTGTTAAGCCTGGGGTCAGAAAAATTCATCTTCCTGAGTTCAAATCTGACCTCAGACACTGACTGGTTGTGTGACCCTGGATTCTGGGCAAGTCACTAAACCCTATTTGCCTCAGTTTCTTCATCTGTAAACAAGCTGGAGAAGGAAATGGCAAACCATTCCAGTATCTTTGCCAGAGTCTGACACAACTGAAAAATAGCTGAACTGAAAAACATCCCAGGGTTGTTGTGAGAATTAAATAACATATGTAAATTGCTTTATAAACTTTAAAATGCTTTATAAGTGCTAGCTATCATCATCATCATTATTAGTTCCATATATCACATAATGAAGACAGATGAAGTTGGTGTTAATTTTTGTCGGAGGTTTTTTTGTTTGTTTGGCTTGTTTGTTTTCATTTATAGACATGAATTATCAGGTACTACAACCATCCCAATGGGAGTCCTGGATTTAGGGTCACGGTGGAGAGTGAAAGCGCCGGAATCATGAATAAAAAAAATTCATATTTAAGGATAACACAGTTAGACTTGGCCTTTCATTCTTCTTCTTCTTAATATGATTTAGATCTCTCTGTTTTTAACCTTATGACAAATAGATCTCCATACTATATAGATATACTTCTTATTCTAGTCAAGAGCTTTCTCAGGCATTTTAAAAGTAAATTCATAGATGGCAATTTATGATGGGCCAGAGATGAATTGAGAGCAAACAGAAGAAGAGAAGAAAGTTGGTCTTCTGATGACTGGGAAGAGAGAGAAATGTGAATAAAGAAAGGAGGCGACTGGAGAGTCAAGAAGGTGAGCAAAGATATTTACAGGGGATGGTGTTAAGAACTGAAAATATCAGAAGCAATCAAGGCTGGCACTATTTTAGGGAGTTTAGGGAACTTATGCCAACAGGACACCTAGGAAAGACGTTAGTGAGGACAAATTTCAGGGCAGAAAAAACAGAGAAGATATAGCAAGACATGTTTATCTCACTTGGGACATCCAGGAGCTGAGCAGGAGCAATTTCAGCTCTTCAAAACCTAAGACTGTGTCCAGAGAACTATTCAGGAGGGTCTGGTTCCCCCCTCTTCTTAACCTCAGAAGAGCTTCACTTCTTTTATTTCAAAGGAAGGTTAGGCCTGGAGAATAAACCTGCAAGGGCTGCTTTCACCCTATTCTGTACCTCAACTGATTTCAATCTTCATCAGTAAGTACTTTTCCTCTGTTTTGAAGAAAAAATAAAATTTCTTCTTTCCATGGTAAAATAGTGGGCTCTATCTCAGCCTCTAACACGTTCTCTAGGACTCTGCTCCAACAAGTTCTCCTCTCCTTCAATCACCTTCCACCTATCCCTCTCCATAGATTTTTTTTCTACACAGTATACAAATGTGTTCAGATCTCTCATATCTTGGAAAACAAACAAACAAAAACCCTTTCCCTTACTGGTGATACTGCACTAAATTACTGTCCTATTTTTCTCTTGTCTAACACTAAACTTGAAAAAGTAGTCTATCCTCACTGCCTGAATTTCCTCCCCACCAATTCATGCTTTAAGTTCCTGAAACCTGATTTTATTTTTAAAATTCAATCAAACCTACTCACTACTAGAAGCACAAATAACTTCCTAATCACCACATGGGGTCTTTACTCACTCCTCATTCTTCTTCCCTTCTCTGTGGCTAGACTGCCACCTCCTCAAAGCTCTCTTTTCTCCTGGCTTCCATAACAACACATTATTCTGGTTTTCCCAACTCTCCATCTTGTTGGTTTCCTTACTTCTCTTACACTACATGAACTATACATTCTCTAAGTCTCTTCCCTTGGCCCTTTCCTCTTTATTCTCTGTATCTTCTCCCCCTGAGACCTCATCTATTCTAATGAATCCACTCGATTACTTCCACCAAGGTTCTAAATCTAGATCTTTGTTTTTGGAGAGATCTTTCTTTCTGGAGATTTTGGAAACCCCACTATTATCTGAGTCAATGCATCAAAAACTAAAATTTTTTTTCCAGTCAATTTAGTTTTTCTGGGCTTCCATATTTCTCCCAGAAACCCTCTAACATCAATATTACTGGATTTGGAGTCAGGGGACCCAAGAAGTTCAATTCTGTCTATGTTCTTACTATTTGTGTGACCTTGGATGGAGTGCTGGATTAAATGACCTCTGCGGCACCATCCACCTCTATATCATAGATCCTATGGCAACAGATTCATCCTTGATTCTTCCCATTCTCCTAGCTCTGAAAATTCAACTAGTCAACAATCCTACTCACTTTTGCTTCAGAATAGTTCTAATAGTGATGTCCCCACTGCCTTCACCATACTCCAGTCTCTCACCAATTCAAATCCATACTACTGCAATAATTTTTTCATTATCTTCCTCTGAATCCAATCCATTGTACACATTGTCAGATCAAGCTTCCTTTCACTAATTCTTGCCCCCTTGTTGTAACTCATGCCATTCTCCCTTCTTAGAATGCCCTCCTCATCTCCAGATATCTAAATTTAAAGTTCAGCTTGAAGAATCAGAGTTGGAAGGGGCCTTAGTCTAACCTCCAATCCAATGTAGGACATCCATTTTATAACATTAACAGATAGTCATCCATTCTCTGTTGGAATATTTCAATGTCTGGCCAAAGAGCAGGTTTCTTTTTTGGTAAGACTGCTAAACTGGAAATCAAAGGAATGTTACAGATAAGGTAAATTTTGATTTTTAACAAGGTTAAAGTCCCATTTCCTCTGAAGGTTTATCAAGTAACCTCATCCTACAATCATCATTTCCTCTTCTAAACTGTAGTAATACTTATTGCATAAAACACTTATTTAGTAATTACACTAAATAGTACATTAAATTGTAAGCTCCTTCAAGGCAAGGACTGTCTTTTGCCTCGTTATGTATCCCCAGCACTTAGCACAGTGCCTGGCACTTAGTAGGCACTTAACAAATGCTTACTGATTGATTATCACGTGCTACCTTGTAGTGTTAGTTATCATTTCACATATATATCACATTTCTCCAATCAGACTATAAGGTTCTTGGAGGCAGGAATCATGTACTTTACCTTTCTGTATCCCCAGCACCAAACAGGTGCTTTGTACTTTGTATATACTCAAAACATTTGCTGATTTAACTAAATTCAATCAATATTTGTTAAGTACTTATTGTGTACAAGGCTAAGTAGAAAATAAATATGAATAATATTATGAGTGCTATAGAAGATGTTACTAAAATTACTTTAGGCTAAGGAGATTGGGAACAATCTTTTCTCTCTACAAGCCCAAAAGTGCACTCCCCTTTCCTCAAACTCCTCAGATGACTTTACCCTTTGATTTACTGAGAGACTGAAACTATTGAATAGAAACCATCAGCCTCCTTCCTCTAGACCTCCTAACCTCTAAGCATTCTCATCCATCCTTTTTTCCTTCTCTCTAGTCTCACAAAGGAAGGCTCTTTTTCTTCAGGCAGTCAGGTGGCGTAGTGGGTAGAGCCTTGGGCTCCTGTGAATATCACTCAGCTAGTAAGTGTTTGAGACAGGTTTTGAATTCAGGCCTTCCTGGCTTCAGGCCACCTCTCTATTCACGGTACTACCTAGCTGACTCAAAAAAAAGGCTTCTCATTTGAAGGGGACACTAGAGCTGAGCCTTGATGATTTAGTCCTCTAAGAGGCAAAATAAAGAGGAATGCATTCTGGGAATGAGGAACAACTTGGGTAAAGTCATGGTAGAGGGAGATGGATTACTAAGTTTGGTGTAGATCAATTTGCTAGGATATAAACTGTATGAAGAGCAACAATAGCATTATAAATGGCCCTTTCCCAAATGTTATACTTCTAGCTGTTTATTTAGTACATATTCATATTAGAATATCACTCAGCTACAGGAGAAGGTTTGCTTAGATGATTTCTAAGGTCATTTCCAGCTCTAAGTTCTCATACATGGATGTAGGAAAGAATATTTTTTCTTTCTCAAAATGGTAATGAGTGTTTCTGACCAAGTTAACAAGTCTCTTCTAGAAGCTGACTAAGGCAAAGGAATTATCTTGGTGGTGAAGACAACTCTACCACAGAAATTGTTCATAGGATCAGATTTATAACTAGAAGTAACCTTAGAGTACACTTAACCCTGGGCTTCTTAAACTTTTTCCATTCCTGTTGCCCAACTTTCCTCGGCATCACATGGTCTGAGGGCATGCACGGTATAAAGTGCTCATGTTGAGTGTTCAGAGTCAAAGTGGCAGTAAAGTTGCACAATGCCACACGAGCAAGCACTGCCAGAACTACCTCACATTAATTATACCTTTGATTTTTAATTAATTTTTGGTCATTGAGCTTTCAGAAACCTTTTACTGTTGCCAAATTTTTTGCAACCCCATATGGGGTTGAGACCCACAGTTTAAGAAGTGCTGACCTAAATAACTCTCTTATTTTACAGATGAGGAAACTGAGGTTCAGAGAGATGAAGGGATTTGCCCAAGATCAGACATCTGGTTGAGCAGCATAGGCAGGGCACAATTTTAGAACAAAAGGCCAAATCCAGTGTTCTTTCTTCTACTCTAAGGATAGCAGTAGGAATTCCCAATGAGACAGTCAATGAACAACAAATGTTCTAAAATGTTTTGTACCAAACTTGGGGACCATCTTTTATATTATTATCATTGTTTGTGTTAAATTATAGTAACATTTCATTCTTGGTTTACCAAATACTAGTGGTATGAAAATACAGTTCACATTTTTCCTAAAAATATGAGAACCTAGGTGGGCAGAGAAATCATGTATGAAACTGAATAATCAGACCAGGCTGGTTGGGAGTAGTAGCAGCTTCTCTTCCTGAAAAGGATGCTTGGTCAGGTAAATTGTGATGATGTGGCAAAAAACCAAAAAGAAGTAAAAGAAATATATGTAGTGAATGGGGTGTCAGCCTCAGTACCAGGAAGACTTGGGATCAAGGCCTGTGACACATACAGGCTGCATGCTTATGGGCAAATCCTTTCAGGTTTCAGTGTTCTAGGCAGCTAAGACTATACGTTACAGAGAAAATGCTGTTGAAACTGCATTTTTGGGAGAAGATAATTGCTTGATGCCTCTTTAGCAGATAGCTCCAAATCCTCAATACCTCCTTTCCCACTAATCATTTTAAAACAAAACTCAGAAGACTTTAAGGCGGTTGTGCCCTTCTCTTTATACTATCTAGTAAAGCATGCAGTAGGCCCTTAACAAATGCTTATTGTTTGATAAAGGTACAGTTTCCTTCTGTCTAGTGAAAATGGCTATGCTAACAAGGACACATTTTTTCCCTACGTAACAATTCAAGCACCCTCTTTTTGTTTTAGTGTTTAGTTTTTCCTGTCCTACTTGATTTTTTTTTTTTTTTACAACTGCTTTTTAAGAACCATCCCTTTTGCTACTCTCTCTGGGCTGAGTGGCTCAGGAGGAGAGAATGTCACCCGTGGAAAGAGTGGGGGGTGGGGCATACACCACAGTTTACCTGTCTGTAGCCTGCGCTGGCTCACGTGTGACAGTCCGTGGCGCAGTGCCCACCGCACTGGTACACAGAAGCTGTTCTCCATACCAGTGAAATCACTGGGCCAGTTCGTGCAGTCTGTCATCTATCCAGCTACCCACCTTCCCCATGTTTATGTGTGAGTGTGCCTAGAAAAAGAAACTACACGCAACACAAGAGTCTTCCTACAAGATCCTCTCCGAAACAAACGCGCCTTTGTCGACCACTGCTCAAATAAAAATAAGATAAAAACGTGAAAGGAGGAGGTGAGCAGGGGCGCGTACTCGAGAGGCCTGGCCTTGGAGGCAGAAGAAAGGGGTTCAAATCCGGACACTGACACGAAGGGGCAGGGCGAACGCTCCACCCTCTCTGGGCCTCAGCTTCCTCCCCGGCCATAAAACGTCGGGGTCCTGCGCACCAGGGAGAGGGGTTCGGGGCCACAGGCCCCGGGGTCCGACTCTGGCTCTGGCGCCCTGGTGACCATGGCCAGTTCACCATCGCTAGGAGCCTCGGTTTCCCCAGATGTAACTAATAAATGTGGCCCTTCGATGGGGTCCCTTCCGGCGCGAGCCTGAGGAGGGAGGCGCGTGGGAGTCGGCGGTTTTTAGGGTGAAGACTGACTGAGGGTGCCCGCCCCGTCCTCTAGGGCCAGGGCAGCGAGGACGCGAGCCAAACCCACCGGAGCAAAACGGAGAAGGGGGGAAGGGAGGGGAAGAGCGCACGGGAAACGCCGGGGCGGGGGGAGGGGAGGCGCAGGCGCATTGGCACCTTCTCCTTCCCCGAACTCCCCCGCCCCAGCCCACATCGTCCCCCCCCCCCCACCCCTCCCCCCCCCCCCCCCCCCCCCCGCTCCAGCGCGCGAGCCCCTTTCCCCCGCCCCCCGCACCGCCCTCTCCTTACCTCAGCGCCGCGTTTGGGCCTCCTGACACGGGTGGAGGGTAGCGCGGCGTGGCGCTGCTGGCTCTCGCCCCCTCTGCTGCCCGGGCCGCGTGACCTTGAAAACCCGGCCTAGCGATGCCTCCGCGGGGGTCGGGTGTGTCCGCGCCTCAGGCCGATGTCCGGCCCGGCCCGGGTCCGAGGCCCGAAGGCGCTTTTGGCCGGGCGGCAGCCTTTCGTTCAGGCTTCTGTGAGCCGCGGAGGAGGCCGGGCCGACGGCGGGCCCTTTGCCCGGACGGCCTCCCCAGGCGCACCGGCCCATCGATTTTTGTTACCAAACAAGGGCCTGGGTTTAGAGCCGGAAGGGCCACCCCCCACCCAGCCCCCACTCTGCAGATGAGGAAACTGAGGCCCAGATGCCCACGGCCCCGCCCGAGCTTCCGAAATGGGTTGGACCCTTGCCCAGTCAGCCTTGCCTGACCATTGTCCGCCCGAGGCCGGCCTGTGTATTCGGTATAGACCTGCACTTGTGGTCAGAAGAAATGGGTTCAAATCCCGCTGTTTGGAACTGGACCTAGTATCTCTTCTCCGTGTGACCTTGGACAAGTCACTACCTTCGAGGCTCAGTCATCCCTCAGGTCCCTTACAACTCCAGAACTTATGCCTGAGGACCATTGGGGATTTAAAGTAAAATGGCAAGTGTATAGAATTGGAGGAGGCCTTAGAGATCATTAGACATCCAGCTATTAAAAATACAATGCGTTCAAATACAAATAGAGTTGTGTTGGAAAAGCATTAACACTACTTAAACTTGAACTACAATTTACAGATGATTCTACAAAAACAAAACAAAATTATTTGCAAATACTGTATAGCCAACATTTGCTCTAGGTAAACACAGCCACGGCCAAGCTTGGTGTAATTCCTCTGTAAATCGTAGCAGTAAGTCTTTGGTTTTAACAAATGTTAGGATGTGATATGGCAGGTCTCATCACACTCCCAAAAAACAGCTCTGAAAAATAACACAAAATAGCTCCTGAAAGCTACTATATTTTTCTGAAGTCTTAGGGGGGGAAAAAGCTACCTCTTTTCCCACTCTGGTGCATTTTCCACTGAGCTGGCAAATTGATCTTACTTAGACACAAGTCTGACCACATCGAGCTCTTCCTCCCAATTCAGTAAATTCTAGTGATTCCCTATTAGCTCAGAATCAATTATAAAAACCTGTTTAGACTTTAAAGCCCTTCATAAACTGTTCCCTTCATATCTGTCCAGTCTTTCCAGTAGTACTGCCTCCCCACATTTGTGCAGTACTCCCCATTGTACCCCACAATCTAGTGACACTGGCCTCCTTGCTCAAACAAGAGACTCTCTGTGTGACTTTGGACAGGTCACTACCTACCAGGCTCAGTCATCTCTCGGGTCCCTTATAACTCCAGAACTTATGCTTGAGGGGCACTGGGAATATAAAGTAATTAATAAAATTAATAAATGCACTCCATCTCTCAGCTGTGGGCATTTCCTGACTGATTCCCCTGCCTTCAATGCTTTCCCTCCTCTTCTCCTGGCTTCCCTGGTTTCCTTCAAGTCCCAGCCAAAATCCCACCTTCTGCCAAAACCTCACCTATTTCTCTTTGATGAGAGGGAAGCTGGTTATGAAGAGCTTTGCATGTCATAGAAGATTTTATATATGACCTTACATGTGATTGGGAGGCACTGGAGTTTTATTGGAGAGGAGGGTAATTTGGTCAGATCTGCATTCTAGGAATATTAATTTGATAACTGAACGGAGGATGGACTGGAGCAGGGGAGAGACTCGAGGCAGGGAGACCAACTAACAGGTGATTTCAATAGTCCAGGTATAAGAGGTTCCACCAGGGTGGTGACAGTATCAGATGAGAGAATATGGGGGGGAGGGGCATATGGAAGAGGTGTTTTAAAGGTAGAGACAACAGGACTTGATAACAGATTGGACAGAGGGTGTGGGAGAGTATGAATCTAGGATGACATTCAAATTGCAAGTCTCAATGACTGGTGTAATAGTGGTTTCCTGACTAGTAATTAGGAAGTTAGGAAGAAGGGAGGATTTGGGGAAAAAGATGAGTTGTCAGTCAATAAACATTTATTAAAACCCTACTATGTGCCACAGCCCTACTATGCTAAGTGCTAAGGATACAAAGAAAGGCAAAAGACAGTCCCTGTCCTCAAGAAGCTCACAATCTTAACAGGAGAAAACAATACATAAAAAGGTGAAAATGGGGGAGGAGAGAGAGGGTACCTAGCATAAGTGCTCCTGTTATCCATTCCCCACCCCCTCCAGTCAGAGAGAGGGAGAGGCCCAAAGGGCAAAGGTTACTGAGGAGGTCTTAGTTTCAGAGTTCATTTGATCTTGTAGGAAAGATGAGTTTTAGGGAAACAATGGTGGCATCCAAGTGAGCAGCCAGGTGGGAAGTTTTGGACTTACTGAATTTAATTTGTCTGTGGCACATTCCGTTCAAGATAACCAATAAACAGGCACTTGAAGTTTTGAGAATGGTGGTTGTTGTTGCTGTCCTTCCTTCTCAAAGAGGACCATGACATCAGGGAGATGATGCCATGATTTGCAAGTGAATTGGATTTAAGTGGAGGGCTGTGCAAAGTCATCAGCCTCACTTACTCCTCTAGAGCCATCTGGTACCAGTGACAAGATATAAATCTGGATGACTGACTAGAGATGTCTATCCCCTTCAAGAATGGAGGTCAGGAGTGAAATTAGGGTTGAATCCATGGGAGCTGGTGTGATCACCAATTACATGTAGTATGGAATGAGAAGAGAAGAGGCCCCAAGACAAAGCCCTGGGAGACACACCATTAGCAGGCATGAGATGAATAAAAGAGTAGTCTAGGTAGGAGGAGAGCCAGAATAGAGTACTGTCATGAAAGCTAGAGAGAGTTTATCAAGGAGAATATGGCAAAGGACAGTGTCAATGGCTGCATGTCATCGTGCCCATTAGAATGTGAGCTCTTTGAGGTTAGGGTTTGCTTTTGCTTTTCTGTAGTGGTTATCACATGTAGCACCTGACACATAAGTGATTAATAAATGCTTGTACACTTGAGAATTAAGCCTTAGTAATATAACAGAATCCCGTGTGTTAACAGGGATTTTTCGACAGATCTGGAATGCCTTGCTCCTTGCACATAATACGGTTCCACCTTTGTGAGGAACAGAACTATTGTGCCTGGGTGACCACTCCCTCATTCTTCTATCTTCAAAATAGGTAGGTATTGGGCTTGTAATTATAGCCATCCATTACAATTAGATATTTGAAAATATTTTGAGCAGGTCAGGATGAAAGCCACTTCCCCAGTCACTTGGTTAGGAAGTAGTTTTGCCCTAAATCTAACAGTTTAGTCAGGACAAATTAGCTCTAATAGCTTAATCTGGCCAAGTTAGCTCTCCTCTAACCATACATTTACACAATCACAGATAAGAGCAAACACTTTTCTTAGTGAGCAGGAATGGGGAAGCCATACAAATTAGTTTAGGGGCAGCAGAATACATCAGAGCTCTGCCACTGAAAACAAAATGAAATATCAGTTCAACTCTGGAGAGAGCTGTTTCACCTGAGGATTCCTCTCTTAGCGGTGTCTGGGGATGCAGGTGCTGGGCATCAGGGGACATATTGGTACTGGTTTCCCCATTGCCCCATGCCTGAAGCTCCATGGATTTCTCAATCTCTGGGCTTCATCAGCTTCAATAACTCCTCCCACAGAAAGCATGTATACTTTTACTGTATCTTCAGAGGGAATGGAACGCTGAGAAGCTACAGTTATCTTTGAGCAGTCTGTGAGAGGACTAGCAGTTTAACTGTCATTTCAAAGAGTTAATGTTCATGGCTGGAGTGAGACTGAGGAACCAAAGAGAAAGTACTAAGAAACTTCTTTCCTAAAAGACAATGGTTTAATTGTCAACGAGAGACTGAAGAGACATTTCCTGAGAGAACTGAGTTTATCTTTTATCTTGCAAAGAAATATTCCACAACAGTAGCACCCCTTCCCTCACCTCTCTTTTTAAATTGCTTTAAAAAAAAATCCCTCACCTCTATTTTTAAATTGCTTTAAAAAATAACAGAAATCTATTTTTTCTCCATTGCACTTGCCATCCTCTTGGGAAAAAAAAGAAAAATATATTCCTGGTCACAAACAGGCAGAGTCAAGCAAAACAAATTCCCTCATTGACTGCAAACAAAATTATAAATGTCTCATTCTGCACCCTAAATCTATCACCTCTATAGTTCTTATAGCTTTCAAAGTTGTTTGTCTTTACAGTGTTGTTATAATATAAATTGTTCTCATAGTTATGTTCATTTCATTCTTTGTTTATAAAAGTCTTTAAAATTGTTAATTTTATAATGCTAATGTTTAAATTAAGTATAAATTGTTCTTCTGGTTCTGCTTACTTCACTCTCCATTACTTCATGTATTTTTCTATTTCTCTTTGATATTATCTATTTCCTAATTTCTTGTAGGACAATAGCATTTCCTCATATTCATATACCATACTTATTCAGCCATTCTTCAATTGATGGGCATTCCTTTAATTTCCTCCCCCCCCACTACCCTGGCAAGGCAATTGGGGTTAAGTTACTTGCCCCAGATCACACACTAGTATCATGTGTCTGAGGTCAAATTTGAACTCAGGTCCTCCTGACTCCAGAGCTGGTGTTGTATCCACTGCGCCACCCAGCTGCCCCTTGTTATTTTGTTTGTTTTTCTGCTACCACAAAAAGAACTGCTATAAATATTTTTGCCCATATGGGTCCTGTTCCTATTTATTTGAACACTTTGATCATTTTAGGTATAAGCCTAACAGTAGCAAAGCTGGGTCAAAGAGCTTACACTGTTTATGTTTGTAGCCAAATTGTTTTCCATAATGGAAATTTAATTTTCTGGACAGTTTTTTTTTTGTCATTTCTTGAAATATGATTCTCCTTCTCTGACCGCTTTGAAATCTGCTCTCCTAAAATCTAGGGTATGAATTAATTATTATGATTTATTTATGATCAATTCTTTTATATTTACTGATTTTAAAAATAATTAGTTACCTTGAGACCAATTTACCTGTCACCTTTGAGAATGAGCTAAGTTTTCTTAGTAATGCTGTTCAACTGGAAAATACCTTAGGTTCTATGTGTAGTTTTCTGGGCAGTTTTCTTTTGTCATTTCTTGAAATATGATGCCAAAACTATAATTTTGATCATGGACTTATGCAAAAACTTTTTAATATAATTTTTAAAAAAATTTAAATACAAAATGAGAAAAGAAAAAAAATTGCCATTACACAGCAGACTATAAGAGAGGATTCAATATGAAACAGTAAATTTCCATTTCAAGAAAACCTATATAATAAATATTACATATTGTTTTCAAAGATGTCCAGCTTTTCTTTGCTTCCTTGTTGGTTTTCTTTTGTTCTCTGATGGGCACTTTTTACTTTATTTTTCTTCTCCTCTCTCCCCATCCCTATCCTAAAGAAGGCTCAGATATATATATATATATATATATATATATATATATATATGCACATATATACACATATACATAGATATCTATAAACATATACATATATACACATACACTCATACACATATATGTAAGACCATACTATGCTTATATCCATCTGTCCTCTGTTTCTCTGAAAGGTAGAAAGCATCTTTCTTCATAGGCCCAAGTCTTTTCATATTTTTCTAAATCAACCAGCTCATCATTTCCTACACCACAGCATAATATATGAAGTGTTGGTCTAAATCTGATTTCTTCCATATTACAGCCTAATTTCTCCAGCAATTTTTTGTCGGATAGTGAATATTTATCCCTGTAATTTGGAGTTTGCATTTATTGAGTACTAGAGTAGTGACTATATTTGCTTCTGTATGCTGTGTACTAATCTGCTTCCCTGTTCAATCTCTTTACTTCTAACCAGTACCAAATTGTTTTGAGAATGACTGCTTTGTGGTTTAGTTTGAGATCTGGCACTTCTAGGCCTTCTTCATTCTACTTCTTTTCATTATTTACCTTGATATTCTTAAGGGTTTTTTCGTTTATTTGTTTTGTTTTACACCTCTGTATGAATTTCATTAAAAAGGAAGGCTTTGAGGTAGTCTAATGATTCTTAATTCTCTCTCCTATATCTGTTTTCAGTGTAAGTTTTTTCCGTAAGATACCTCATGCTTCCTTCCTTCTTTTTTTCAGTCTTTTGACTAATATTTCTTGATGTCTCATGATGTCTTTAGACTCTGTTTGGTCCGTTCTGATTTTCAGGGAGTTATTTTCTTGGGTAAGATTTTACACCTGTTCTGTCAAGCTTTTTCCATATCTTTCTTCTATGACTCTTATTAGGTTTTAAAAATAGTTTTTAGCTCTTTTAAAAAATTCTTGCTTTAACTCTTAAAGGAATTCTGGTTGAGCTTATGTCTAAGCTGCAATTTTTCCTTTGAGATTTTGCTTATAGATGTTTTTGATTCATTCTCTTCTTCTGGGTTTGTGTCTTGAGCTTCCCTGTCATTATAATAGCTCTTTATGGTGGAGTTCTTCCTTTGTTTTCTAATCTTTTTGAACTTCTTGACTTTGGACTTTATGTTAATGTTGGGCTCTCTGCACTTCTGGTGGGAATGTCTGGCCTGAGATTTTGCTTATCACACCCTCCTGCTGATTTCATAGCTCAGGTTGGGGGCTTGCAAGCTCTCAATGCTCTCTGACGTCCTGCCTCCTCGTCTGAGCTCTGCAAGTTCCTGAGCCGGGTCCGGATCTGTCAGCTTGTTCCTGGTTGGGAGTTTAAGAAGCGTAAGGTTGGACTAGGCCACTCGTAGCCTGCTGGGAGGCTCTATAGATTCAGTGACTGTACTGTTTGCTCCCCTTTGGTGTGGTAATCCTGCCCTGGTTATTCCACTATAGACTTTTATACTAGAGAGGAGGCCAGAGAGAGTTCTTTATTTGCATTGAGATCAGAGCTACTATTTGCTTCCAGAATTCATTCCATAGTCAGGACAGAGCAACACATCCTCTCCTTTCCTCCCTTCCCCCAGCCACTGCTGCTGTGGGACTGTTCCTCTCCATGCTGAATCAGTGACTCAGAACTGGCTAGTGAGTGGCCGAGCTACCAGATAACACCCATTCATGCACCCTGAGCTAGTTCAGGAATAGTCTGTGATCTCTTTCTGCTTCATGCTTCCTGCCCCAGCGCCCAGTCATGGCTTTTTTTTTCCCCCAGTCCCTGGGTGCTGGAATGCTCCATGCTGTGCATTCCTGTCCAGACTGCATCCCAGTATCTGCCTATCTCTCTGTCTGTCTGGTTCATTTATGATTTCTTGAAAGAGAGCTCTAGAAAACCAGGCTTTGATAAAGCCCACTGGGATTCAAGTGGAGCTACTTGACTGTACTTTAAACTTAAAGCACTTTGGCTCTCACTGATTGGTCAGTAGGTTCTAGCCCAAGCCTCACTTGCTCATTGTTTGGGTTTTGATGACTCAGAGTGAGTGTAAATAGCAATTGTTTCTGTTGTGACCAAAAATCCTAAGGGTCTTCCCCTCTCAGATTTATTTATTTATTTATTTAGACTAGGCAAATTAGGCCATTTTTTGCCTCATTTCTTACCCAGCCTTAAATCACTGAATGAGTGTTGTCTCAGACAAGTTGAGTCCTGGGAAAGATTTAAAAAGGCCAAAGTCTCCCCTCTGCATCTGGGGCCCTCTCCAGTCGTCCCAACCTATGTCTTGCTACTAGACTAGGATGACTCCAGAGGAGAGAATGAGGCTGATGACTTTGCACAGCTCTGCCTCACTTAAATCCAATTCACTTGCAAGTCAAGACATCACCCTTGTGATGCCATTGGACCTCTTTGAGAACAAAGGATGAACAACAACAAGCCTCCCTGGGCTGTAAAAATGATCCCCTGCCACTTTTTATTGGATTTCCCCATCAGAATTCAATCTGGAACATTTTCTAGATCTTTGTGAAGGAGGTTTGGTGAGCTAGGCTATACTTCTCATTCTATCATCTTGATGCCATCCCTCATTTAATTTGCTATGTATATAGTAGTCCCTGCTAATAAAATGTAAACTCTTTTAGGGGGTGAGGACTGTTTATTTTTATTTTTGTATCCATAATACCTGACACAGAGCTTGGAACACAGTAGCCTTAAGTATAACTAAGTACAATCTCACTACTAGCATTCAAGTAAGCAGATGTGGTGTAGATTTGAATGGTCACCTAGATTTTATTGTTGTTATAATGCATACCAAGAAAATATTTAAAATGATGTTGTTTACAATTTTAGCAGTTTTAAAAAGTATTGAACATAGTCTGAAGTTGCCAGAGGGTAAAGAGAAGGCAGAAGCAGCAAGGCTGACTTCTCTAGCATGACAAGGTTGTTTTTCATTAGGTAATAAGTAAATAAGTGGTGTTCAGTCATTTTCAGTAGTGTCCAGCTCTTCATGACCCAATTTGAGGTTTTCTTGGCAAAGATACTGAAGTGGTTTACCATTTCCTTCTCCAACTTATTTGACAGATGAGGAAACTGAGGCAAACAGAGTTAAGTGACTTGCCCAGGGTCACACAGCTAGTAAGTATCTGAGGCCAGATTTGAACTCAAGAAGATGAGTGCTCTGACTCTAGGCTTGGCTCTCAATCTACAGAAGTAGATACCAAGAAAATGAATACCACCTAGCTGTAAAGCAAGGGAATGGATCTCAGTCCCATAGCCAAAAGGACAGGGAAAAGTCTCCAGAGCAGTCTCACCAATAGCCATGTTTCTGTATCTCTAGGATTCTGTCACTGGGGAGCAGCAGTGCCTGACAGTGTTTAGCCCAGTCCATGATGGCCAAATTCAGCGTATAGGCTTTGTCTGGGATGTTGCTCCAGCTCCAGCCTCCACTGTTCTCCACCTATTTGCTGATGTCAAAGTCTTTCCTCTCCACCTCTTGCTTGCTTGGCTTGCCTTCCTTTTTTTTTTACCCACAAACCTCATTTTGAAGGTCAGGGCACAAGGCCCTCTGGGTAGTTTATCCTAAGGTAAAGTCTAAAATTCCATCTGACCTTAGAGAACCTGGAATGAAACTGCTCATCAGCAGGTTCCCTTGCCCTGCGTCCTTTTGCTCCATTCTAAGGCTTATAGCAGAGTTTCAAACGGGAGGTCTACATCATGAAAACTCTCTTCTTCCTAACTGAGAACCCAGTGTTTACAAAAGCCTTGTGAGTCAGTACTTTAACTTTTCCTTAAAATAACAGAAAAGTAGATGATCAAAGGCAAATGGTTAAATATTACCAGATTGTATCATGCAAAGTAGCAAAAGTCTTACCTTTGAAGTTTTAACCACCAGTAAGACCTTGACTTCAGAGTTTCAACACTTCTGTTATTGACAGTGGCAGTCCCTATTACACAAAAGAGAAAAAAAAATCTTGTATTTTCTCCTCAAAATAGGAGGGCAAGGTATATTAAGGATAGAAATAGGTGAAGAAAAAGATTCATAGATTCATTAATTATTACAGCTGGAAATGAGAAAACACCTGATTCAATCACTGATTAGAACACTAGCTATGTGAACAGGGAAAATATTCAAGTACATATAATAAACCACAAAGATGATATCTACATGCAATGAGTTGGAGTTTATTTTTGTGGTGTATATGAAAAAAGAGTTCAATAACCTTTTAGATTGTCTAAATTTTTAAGTAGTGCTTAGTAAAGATGCTAAAATAAAGATACTAAAAAAATCTATAAAGAAAAAAATCTAGAGAAATGGAACTGTCATTGTGTAATCAATCTCTTAATTAAAGTGTAAATTATACCAATAACAAAATTAACAGAGAATTCTAGTTAAGAACATAATAAAGACTAGTTGGAAGAAAACATTGCCCTTGAACTAGAGACTTCATTTATCTTGAGGTCAGAGGATCACAAGACTTAAAATTTTTTAATTTTAGTTTCATTTTATTCTGAATTTGACAAATATCAAATAAAATGAGTATTTCTATACACATTGTAGAATAGAAAGGATTGTGCATGAAACTCTGAATCTGTATTATGTGGTTTTGCTCTTCTTTTTACGTATACAATAAATTCAGCATATAACACTCAAATTGTCTTGCTTGTCTGTGATTCCTTCATGAACTATAAGATTTAGAGCTAGGGAGGACAGTTGCTGTAACAGGAAGAATGCTGGATTTTAAGTCAGAGGCTCTGGTCCAGCTCTGCTATTTACTCTCTGTGTGACCATGGACAAGTCACTTCATTCTTTAGGCCTCATTTTCCTCTTCTGTAAAATGAGGGAGTTGAGCTAGATGACCTCTAAGGGTCCCTTTTAGTTATAAATCTATTATATAGAAATGCTAATCTCTCCATGTTTCAGTTTCCCAAAGTTTTCAGTGAATTTGAGTAGATACCTGGCAGACATAGCGTTGTAAGCATAACTGTTCAATATCTAACTTGACCCTATCATTTCACAGATAAGAGAATGGAGAACATAGTAATAGAGTATAACTATTTTAACCATTCCTGTGATTAGCTTTCTCCTTTTGTGGTTCAGATATGAAAATTTTATCTGCTATTGAAGTTATCAGAAAGATTTGTATTTGATTTATATGCATTACTGAGAGTCAAATGCCAGTAAAGTTTCAACATTTTGGAGATATAATTACTATGAATTCTCCATTCCAATTCCATAGGACCCAATAATACATCTCCCAAGGACGTGTGAGAGATAAGGTCTTCCATTTTCCATTCCTGTTTAGGGGGTTCCATATTCTCTCAATATTTCCTAGTTACCCTGTAGAAGGCTTCCCTTTTTTGAAATTAGAATATCCGAGGCTCTACACCATGGGATGGAATATTGGGTTTAGTATTTGCTAAATTTTTCACAATAGGCTGCATGTAAAATATGGACTCTTCACACTAGCAGGAAATGAAGCAGTTGGAAAGTAATAGGAGAAATTCTGCCCGCCCCACCTCCCGTTCCCCTCCTCAGTTCCCCCCGCCCATCCCCCTTTCCCCATCCTGCAAAGAAAATCATACTCCTAAGGTAATAGAACAACAACCATTTTTCTTTTCTAGGAATGTATTAGTGAGACCATAAAGTTTTAAAACAGTTCAAAAAATTATTGATTGGCTAAAATCAAACTTCTAGTGAAAATAATTACTTGTAAAAATCAAATTCTTTGGATATTTCATAAAGATGATTTGCTAAATTATTTCCATGAAACTAGATTTTTAGTGAAATTGACATCAGTAGTCAGCAGGTACATTAAAAAATATCCTGTGTTTTTCATATGGTCCAGTGTTTAACAATAACTTTTGTATGGTCTGCATGTAAATGAGTTAAAGTTGTGAAATTAATAGAAATTTATACATTACACCTTATTAATTTAATTCTGTCTAGTAGCTCAGTACTTAACTATCTTCCTAAAAGCCAAATTACCACCATTGAGATATGACTTTTATTAGTGTTATTCAATTTTGACAGAAAAATGAAATTAGCATATTCAGTGAAGGAAGAACAGTTTTCTGTTAGTCATATCACTCACCTGTTAGAAGCTAAACTTTCTGTGTAGTTAGAAGCAGTCAATCAGTGGTGTTTCAAATTAAAAAGTTAAAGCAGCCTGATTTTGGCATTCAACTACTTTAAACCGAAGCCTTGGAAACTCTCTTCAATGAAACCCTAGCCCTTTGGTCACTATCTTTGTTTTGGTAGAAGATCCTCAGGGACATCTTTGACAGGAAATAAGTTACCATCACAAGCCAAGGTCAGTTTAAGTGATATAGCGGATTAGAAATAAAGCCAAATTTCCTTGATTTGGACACTGTTGTTATCATTCCTGCACACACAGAAATGGTAAAACCATTTAATTTTAATATGTGGTTTATAGATTTTAAGGTCCTGTGCTTCTCGACTGAGTGGTAAGTCAATTATTTGATATTGCTTGATATCAATTGCTTAATATCCTACTAGAATGAGGATATAGTGGATTAGCACTTTTTTCAGTCCTGTTGTCCTCTGTCACTGGATAGAAAATTAATATTGTCTCAGGAGAAGATCTTTTTCAAGATATTACTTATGGCACATAATCTCTGAGTACAATCTGCCATGTACTTTGTAAAAGGAATACTTTACTGACCAAGGATAGTTAAGACTTTGGTAACCCCCTCTGACAACCTGGTCTTCAGGTATCTCAACTATCACCTTTCAAGTCTTTAAGTCATCCACAAGCATAGAAAAATGTTGGAACTTTTTTTTTCCATTTCCCTGACTACAAATTCCAATTCTACCTTTCTCACTCCTTCACTCACCTTGAATCTGCTCTTCACTTCTAGTTCCTCAACGCCTCCTTATTTTAGTACATGAAACCTTACTTGCTGCACTTGTCTCTTGACTTATCTTGGATGCCATGACTATCTGTTTCAATCCCACTTTACATTCTAACCAGCACCATACAACTCCTCACCTCCTTGACTTTCTGACACAGCTATGCTGCCAATCCTAAGGACTAGGTGAGTCTTACTATTTGTCCACTTTTCTCCTATTTCTAGGCTGATTAGAATAGCAAACTTTCAGCTAATTCCACTAAAGTCAATGCCACCTAAGTTGAGTTAATCATGATGTTTGCTGAATAGGGATTAATTGGGGGGGAAAGCAACAAATTTGTCTTGCCAAAATTTTATTCTCCCTTGGATGTTGTTTTATTCAATCATTTCAGTTATGTCTGACTCTTCATGACTCCATTTGGGGTTTTCTTGGAAGAAATACTGGAATGATTTGCCATTTCCTTCTCTAGCTCATTTTACAGATGAGAAACTGAGGCCACCAGGGTTAAGTGACTTGCCCAGGGTCACACAGCTAGTAAATGTCAAAGGCCAGATTTGAACTCAGGAAGATGAGTATTCCTGCTTCAGGCCCAGCATTTTATCCACTGAGCCACCTAGCTGCCCTATTCTCCTTTGGATGAAGGAATAAAAAAAAAAAAAAAAAGCTGGATGTTAAGTTCATTATAATGACCTTGGGGAAAGATTTTTCTCAGACAACAAGTACATAACTTATATTTCAAAAACTTATCCATATACCAATTGTTTGGAACTTAGAACACATTTTTTTCATATAAAGATATAAATGGTGGTTGGGTCTCATCCTGGTCTACATGAGCCCATGCAAATGTCAATGAAATTCAAAAGCTGTTTACTAAGTGTGTACTTTGTACAGGGCTCCATGCAGGCTGTGGACACAAGTACCAAAACCAATACTAGGGAGGCAATGGCCAGACCTCTCCCAGATCACACCACCACTTTGGAAGCATCAAAAACTTACAGACCCCCAGACCAAGCTGTGAAAACAGCAGGACATAAAAGCCTGAAGCTTGAGACACTCCCCTCCCCTCCCTAACTCCCCCTTTCCACCCCCTGCCCCAGCAAAGTAAGCAGAACCCAACTCTAACATAAAGTCCAAAGTCAAGAAATAGGTTGGAAAAATGAGGCAACAATGAAAAGAACGATGCAGCTCCTGACTCAGCTTGAAGAATTTACATTCTATTGGGGAACTCCAAGATATATGAGAGGGTAAGCAAGTCAAGGTAATTTGAAGAGGAAGGGAGGACCCAAAGCTGGAGGAATCAGCAGAGGTTTCACAGAGGAATTAGCACCTGAACTGTGCTTTGAAAGAAGCAAGGGATGCTGGCTGAGGTGAAGATTCAGACAACTCCAGGCATGGCTAAGCCCTGTGCAAAGGCATGAGATGAAAAGCCACATACAGGAAAATACCTAGTGTGTCAGTGTCGTATGAAAGGGAATAAATATGAAATAAAAATGAAAAGGTAAGTGGGATCCATGCTGTGTGCTTTAAATACCAGGTGGTAGATTTTTCATTTTTTGCTAGAAGCAATAGGAAACCACTGAATATTTGGGGGAGTGTTTGTCTCTAGAGAACCAACCTAGCTAGGTCCAATGTGTGGAGAGACTCATCCTCAGGAAAGTGGCCACCAAGGTGATGATGTTGGACTCTAACAACTCCTGATGTTATAATGCACTACATCTATGCCAGTGGGAAGATCATCCATGCTAGCTTAAATCATGGGTATTTTGAAGCCTAGACATGAAGAATGATATAATTTTAACTGAAACTCCATTCAGGCCAGCAGAAGCATAACTATGGCTGGAGCTACGGCCACTGCTGGCTGCCTTTCCCATCTAGCCACCATTCTCACTTCTAGCCATGGCTTCTGTTGCCACCAATCAGAAAGGAATGTTCCCACTAGACTGGAAACTCAGGCATTCTCTGTCTCTCGTTTTGAGAGAGACCTACCTCTTTGCAGCCATAGTAGTCCCTAGCTTCCTGGTAACAAGGCAAGAGGGCCACTAGTAAAGAATGTCATCTTTCCTCCTATCCAAGACATACTTGAATTGTTGTTGTTCCTCCTCCATTCTCGAAGAGGACCAATGACATCATAAAGGCGATGTCTTGACTTGCTAGGGGATTGGATTTAAGTGAGGCAAAGCTTCACAAAGTCATCGGGTCTCACTCTTTCCTCTAGAGTCATCTGAGTCCACTGGTAAGACATTAAGTCAAGACCACTATAGAGCCTCCCACTTGGAACTCTGTTCTGATAGATGAGGACTTTCACCTTGTCTTGCCTACAAGCAGGCCACCTTTTACCTCCTGGTCATATCCAAACCATGTTACCTATACTGTACATAACCCACCTCCTCTACCCACTGAAATTTGGTCTAATGACCTGGGGCACTGGGCTCCTGATAGGTGAGTTATCACCTAGTCTTCCTTTGGAACTAGACCACCAGGTCACTTTGTAGCAATTTCTAAACTATGTTACTGTGCATCTCCTCCACACTTCTCTTTCCCCTTCTTTCCCACTCAAGCTTCATTATATGTGTTACCTTCTTTTATTAGAATGCAAACTCCTTGAAGGAAGGGACTATCTCACTTTTGTATTTGTATGCCCATTGCTTCGAATAGTGATTGATACATAATAAGAACTTAATGAAAGCTTTTTCTTTCATTCATTTAATAATCCATTCATGTACATATTATGATTGGATGAACTCATCATATTCCTTTTAATTCTGGCACACAGGATGTTCACAAGCCAACTGGGAGTCAGAAAATCAGTTTGAATTCCCATCATCATGATTCTGTGAAAAGTGAAATTTTGAGTCAGTGATCCAAATAGTTTTAAAATAGCTGGAAGCTTGGCATTAAATGTAGGTGGAACTATTTAACATCCATTTTCACTTTTCATCCAGAATGTGTGGCATATGCAGAAACAAAATGTTTAGGCTACATAGAAACCTAAATATTTTGAAAGTCAAGACACCTGTGCTGTTAAGACACCCACAACATTTTCATGGAAAGTACTGGATTTGGCTGTATTAAGGTAGGCAAAGGGACTTCCAGCCATCCCTCTTGCCTCCTTTGTTTTTTCCCTTAGACTTCCCTCTGTGCTACCTGGCTGAGTTAGCGGATTTGACAGGGCTTCCTAGGGGCATCCCTTTAGAAGGGAATGATTGTCTTGGTAAGTAAACAAATCCAGCCATTCATTTAAGCACTCCCTTCAGAACAAGCACCCTGTTTTGCTGAATCGATTTCCAGGACTCACTTAGGGGTTCCTGAGGCTGGATAGCTAAACTGGAACATTTTTAGCACATTGCCTAGTCAAATTACATAAAAAAAATTTCACTGCCTTCAAAAAACAATACTGATGATAGAAAGTAGGGGGTACTGCCCCAAAGAGATAACTTTTGTCAGTGATTCTCGTAGACATAGCTGGCCCCAGAGAGGTTAATTGTTGAAGGACCTGATGAGTTCCCTGTGGAACCAGAGCAGACCTCAAATCGGATTTCCTCAGTTTTAAAAACGCTACATTAGACATTTAAGGTGCAATGTAATAGAACAACACATTATCCTCTGATAGCCTCTGCTCTGTTGAATTCCAAAGCCTGGGATTTTGTCAATGTATGGAGGTTCCTTGTGAGCAACTCCTTCTGCCAATTCAAATTGGGTTCTGATCTGCAACTGAAGGCCTTAGTTACCTGGTTCACTGGTTAAGTGATTTACATAGTACCGTACAGCCTGCTACCAGGCTGAGACGGAACTTCAGCCTCGCTCTTTCTTAATCCAAAGCTAATTCTCTACCCACTAACCCATGCTTCCTCATTAGGGCCAGGAAAAGAGATTGACGTTGAGTTGTTTTAGTCATGTCCAACTCTCTGGGACCCATTTGGAGTTTTCTTGGTAGAGACACTGGAGGGGTCTGCCATTTCCTTCTCCAGCTCATTTTATAGATGAGGGACTGAGACAAACAGCATGGCTTGCCCAGGGACACACAGCTAGTTGAGGCTGGATTGGAACTCAGGTCCTCCTCACTTCAGGGTGGACACTCTATCCTAGCTACTCAGGAATGAGACTGGACCTGTGATTTTGAACTCCCAGAAGTTCTTCCCAGTTGAGGAAACTCCCTCTACTGGTGCAGGTTGGCACGTTCTCCAAAACCTGTAGTCATAGATTAAACTAGGGCACTGAATGCTTAACTGACTTTCACACAATCATATAGCCAGTATATGTAGTCAGCTAAGTGACAAAATAGATAGAGCAAATCTAGCCTCAGATACTTACAAACTTTGTGACTTTGTACAAGTAAGTCATTTAGCCTCTCTCTGATTCAGTTTCTTCATCTGTAAAATGGGTTGTTATAAGGATAACATGAGATAATATTTGTAAGGTGCTTTGTAAACCTTAAATTTCTATGTAAATAAATACTAACTATTACTATGTCAGAGGCAGGTCTCAAACTAGTTCTTCCTGGCTTCAAGGTCAGCTCTCTCCTACCTCACACTGCCTCTTACTTCCTTATTTGGATCCCAAAATTTAAAACCATATTTATATACACGTACATATTTATATATACATGTATATATGATAAACTATACATAAATATAACATATAGTGCTGTGATTTGGTAGGGATAAATATGGCGATTGGTTGCTAGGGTGAGTGAGTGTGAGGGTGTAGAGCAAACCCTCAAATGTGATTTATACAGACCCCAGCCAGAGCAGGGATGTGATGGGGCTCGAAGGGAATCTCCTCACCAAAGTCCTTTGGTACTTTACAGGAACTAAGACTAGCAACTAAGGGTACAAGAGAAGGTAAAATGAATTTCCTGACCACAGCTCAAATGTGTTTAGACTAACATAGTCTTAGTAATAGCAGAGGGTTTAAATTGAACAGACATACTTAAATTCCAATGGGCTTCTCTAGCTAGTTGGTGGCTGAACACAGCTGGCTGAGGTCTGGAATCACAAAAAAATCTGAGTTAGGCTCAGGAATGTAAGCTGAGCTGAGACTCTAGCAGCTATCATTGACTGCAATTCACTGGAAATACTTTTAGAAGGCATCAGGGAGTAGTTTAGTAGATAGCAAAAGGCATCTTACCTAACTGCAACTCTCAAAGACCATCTTTTAAGTCATGGAGAGGTCACAATTTGCATCAGTGGAGGAATTAAGCTATAGTGATAAGATAATGGAACCATGAAATATTGAATAGGCTTATGAACAAAAACATAGATATATGAAGCACAATACTTTTGACTTTCAAATTAGAAAATTAGAAAGTAAAATGTTAGAAAAATAGTATTGGGCTTCCTTTGGCTTCCTCTACAAAATAAGCTTTTTTTTTTTTTTTTGCTTCCATATTTCAAAACATTCCTGTGACCTTTATTTTCTGTTATAGACCTGTTCAAATGGAATCTGAGGTTGTTTATATAATATTCAAGGACAAGTGCCAGCTAGTTCTCTGAAATACTGCTATCATGGCCTTCCTCCAACTTGGCTCAAAGGTCAATAGTAGAAAGGAGTGTGAGGTTAGGGATGGTAAATGGGGACTAAACCTTAAATTAAAAGATGGAAATAAAGGTTTTAAAAGCCATTATCAAGAAAAAGCAAGCTTCTCATATTAAAACTTAAAGGAAAATTAATTCTTTTTCTAAATACTACTGGAGAAATTACTCTAAAATGAAAATCTTGTGGGTAGCTGGCAACAGTCATCCTAACCTCAAATATTAGGATGATGTAAATGATTGGCCCAATACATGCAAGGGAGTTATCAGACAATAGCTTCCATTAGCTTTTAAGTATAAAATTGTCAAACATAGGGCAAGGATACATTTTTTTTGTTGGTTCTGTTTCTGGTGCTGGTTTAACTGAGTTAAGTGGATTCTATGGAGTTGAATGCCACGCCTTCTTTTGGCTCCCTTTTTCTTCATGAAGAAGGCTCTTGAATGTGGCAGATATGACCAGCATGGAGTGGAGAATCCACCAGGTGGGAGAAGATAGGAAACTGCCTTGGCAGATGTTTTTTGTAGGGTCAGCACGATGCTAGGGACCATATCACCAATGCAACACCCTCAGTTATACATGAAACAAAGAAACCTTTATGCTCTAGTTAACTGCATCACAGGGGCTAGTGTCAATCAGCATCCCCTAATTCCCACATGGTTTGTAAGTCTATGTGCTCCATAGCCTAGGGACTTCCCCCTGGAAATCCCATCTATACCACAGCTTAGAGACTTTTCTAATGAAATTCTATCTGGTTCCCAGGTTCTCCTTTTTCCTTGTGATGTGTATAGGCTTGGGCACAACTAATAAGATTAAACTCAATAGGAATAAATTTAAAATCCATGGGTATAAACAATTGCCCAAGTACAGGATGGAGAAGGTATAACTGGAAAATCTATGTGGGAAAAAAAATGGTCATTGTAACAGGCTGCAAGAGCGCTACAGTGTACTGTAATGGATTGGAGTTAACAGTGCAATATGACAGCCAAAAGACCTAATGAGATCTAAGGCTATGTTAATAGAGGTGTATGTCTAGAACAAGGGAGGTGATAGCCCCATTGTACTTTGCCCCAGTCAGACAACATCTAGAATATAGTGTTAAGTTCTAGGTCTATATGTTAAGAAAGATTAAATCTGGAGTATATAGAAATAAGGGGAACCAGGATGGTGAGAGGATTGGAAAACATTCCATTTGAGGATTGATTGAAGAAAATATGGCTATTTAGTCTGAGGAAAGAAAAGACTTAGGGATAATATGTTAGTTGGCTTCAATAAGGAATAAATTTGTTCTATTTAGCCCCAGAGGGTTGCACTAGAAATAATGTGTAGAACCTGTGGAGAGACAGATTTCCAGGGGTTTGTTGGAGCCGAAGGTACCAGCTAGTAGGAGCCAATTGTTGAATTTTCAGTTTGAGCATTTACACCTCAGAAATCGGCAAATGCTACAAAATCACGTCCTGACTTATTGTTTTATTGATTGCCTAGGCTTACAAAATAATGGAGAAAAATATTAATAAACAAGATTAAACTTGGAAGTGTGTCCTGTGTACTTTTTTAAGAGAACGTGTTGAACATTTTCCAGCACATCACTGCATTTCATATCAATATAAGGAAAAAAGTATGTTTTCCCAAGTGAAATGGGCTTCTTGGGAAGGGAGTCTGTTCCCCCTCAATGGGAGCCTTCAAGATAAGGTCAGATGATTGTTGGGATTGTTGTAGATGAGATTCTTGTTCAGTACGGACTAGCTGACCTCTGAGATTTGTTCCAATTCTGAGATTCTGTGAAATGTAATTTGATGAATTCCAAAGCATAGGGTAGTGTTCTGAGAAGTTGCAAACATACCATTTTATTTCCAACAACTTTCTTAACTTTATTTTGCTTTGTTATTGTTAAATAACTACTTAGGTTTGTGATTTCAGAAGACATTTGGCATTCAATAGACCAAATAACCTAGAAATAAATAAATGAATACATCTCAAATTTCTTATGATAATGATAATGACATTGACTTTTCAAAATAAAAAAAAGTGAACAACCAAAATATAAAAGCATACTGCCTAAACTTAGCTTTGGGCTGATTATACAACTGCACGGAATTTGTACCCATAGCAAAATTAGCATCTTTCCTTCTGAAGCAGTTTTAGAAAATTCTTAGTTATCAGAGGGTACTCTATATTCGCTCTACCTCCCCCACATGGCATTAGTATAGGCTAACTTTCACATTAAAATTATAAGTGAAAATGTTCTGCAGGTACTATCAAAATGTCATCTCTCATCATCATCATTCATATCTAAATTTACAAATACACATCTTTCTGCTATGTTTTATCACTATTTTGACTATAAATTATTTTTAAAGTTTTTAGTAGAGCTACATGCATCAATGACTTTTCCTAATATATAGAATGTAGGAGTTGAAAGGTATTCTAGAAATCATGTGGCCCTTTTGGTTTTCAGATGATGAAGCAAAGGCCTAAACAGATGAAATGACATCTTCAAGTTCTCACAGACATTCAGTGGAAGAGGCTAGACAATAACTCAGGGCTTCTGATTCCCAAACTAATAATCCATATATTAACTATAACTACCAAAATATTTTTCTAACTAGTAAAATTCTTTTGCACTTATTGTCCGTGGAACAAAATCTAGTTTTCTCATACTTTCAAAGAGCTCATCGATTCCTATGTCTTAAAATATCACTCCTATGCTAAAGATTCCGAAATCTCTATCTCCTAGAGATTCTCAATTCTCTTCCACAGTAAATTTACCACCTACCACACTCGTCCCTCCCCCTAAACTGGCTCCCATCCCAATTTTTCTTTTTCTGTCACTAGGAACATCAAAGTCATTCCTAGGGGGTTGTGGAGCACTGGTCAAAGCATACTGTGTGTTTCTTTTCATGTTCTATGATATCATCATACAGGAAAATCTGGTGAAAATGAAGATCAAGGGAATCTTTTGAGAGAAATTATTATTTCTCTCTCATATTAATAGCCAATTATTGGGGCAGCTAGGTGGTGCAGTGGATAGAGCTCCGGCCTTGGAGTCAGGAGGACCTGAGTTCAAATCTGACCTCAGACACTTGACTCTTACTAGCTGTGTGACCCTGGACAAGTCACTTAACCCCATTGCCCAGACCCCCCCCCAAATAGCCAATTATTAAAATTGGGAAGGTCCAAGCTTTTTTCCCTGTCCTTTTTTTTTTTTCTTTTGGTCTGAAGCCCAGCCGCTCAAGGACAGGGCAGATGGAAGATAGGATCAACATTCTCCTCATTCTGGGTATCGCTGCTTCACTCAACTGGATCAGATTTCTAATCTAAAATGAATCCCTAGCCATCATGCTCCACTCAAGCTAATTTGGTGGAGGCAGGCAGATCCTCAATCTAGGTTGCCTAAGACTGTGGGTGATCTATGTGTAGAAGTGGCCCTTTCATCCAAGAGTGACTGATGTTGATCTCCAAGCCCCTCGTTAGAATAGGTCGACCTTTCATTAATTGTTGATTGTCACCCTCTGGAATTTAAGCTATGAGCCTGTCCGTGATCATCTTTGGTCTGAGAGAGACAACCTAATGACAATTCCCTTTATTAATAAAATGCTAGCATCATTAATAAAATGATTAATTACCCAGAAATTGTGTTTATTGAACTTTTAAAATGTCGCACTTTGATCAATGGGACAGAGACTATGAACCTTTAGAATGAATGAGGAGAAAAGTAGATAAGGGGGATGTTATTGTACAAAATAGCAACATATACCCTGAGGGACATGTATGGAAAAGAAGAGAAGGGACAGTATTATTATCAATCAACAGGCAGGGTATCTTTAGACTAAGATAAAAATGAAACAATTGCTGCCTTCAAGGACCTTGCATTTTATCAGCAGAATTAACATGTACGAACATGTTGTTGTTGTTGTTGTTGTTTGGTCGTTTCAGTTGTGGCAGACTCTTCTTGACCCCATTTGAGATTTTCTTGGCAAAGATACTGGAATTGTTTTCCCATTTCCTTCTCTAGCTCATTTTACAAATGAAGAAACTGAGGCCACCAGGGTTAAGTGACTTGCTCAGGGTCACATAGCTAGTGTCTGAGGCCAGATTTGAACTCAGACTACAAAAGGCTTAGAAATAAATAAGAGGAGAGGAATTATAAGTTCCTCTATGAAAACATCAGTGAGACAGAATGACTTACATGGAAATGTGTTTTGCATGACTACACACGAATAACTTACGTCAAATTGCTTGCCTTGTCAATAGGGGCAAAAGAAGGGGAGGGAGGGAGAGAATTTGGAACTCAAAATTTGAAAAAAAAAGTTAAAATTAAGTAAGATTAAAAAAATGATGTAAGTGAGAGGAGCTGTAAGTGAGAGGAGAACCATTATAGATGGCTTTCTCAAGGCATTTAACAATGAAGGTGAGAAGAGATATAGGACAATAGGTAGCAGGGAGAAGGAAATAGCAAGTATCTTTTAAGGATGGGAGAGACACAGACATGGTTGTAGATGACAGGGAAGCAGATAGTGGATGGGAAGACATTGAAGATTACTGAGATATTAGGGCTGGTAGTGTGTGTAATCTACTAAGGAAGGTGGGATGAAACGGAGTCACTTGTACATATAGAGGGGTTTACCTTGGCAAGGAGAAGGGCCATTTCTTCATATGAGACAAAGGTGAGGGAGGACATAGTGGGAGAAGGCACTGGAGTGACATGGGACGAAGAGGAGGGAAGAAGACAGACCTCTCAACAAATAGTCTCAACTTTTTCAGGGAAGTACGAGACAAGACCCTCAGCTTAGACGGTGTGTACTGGGGGGACGTCTTGAGGAGGGATAGAATGGTTTGGGATCGTCACTGTGGTGAGTGCGTTAGTGAATCAATGAGGAAGGCCTAAAAGGATTGCCTAGCTGCAGAGAGGGCCCAGTTGAGATTGTGTAACATAAATTTGTCAGCATGGTTTAAAAAAACTTTTTCCCCAGTTCCATTCATCAGCATGTGAATAGGAATGAAGGCAAAACTTTGCTAGAATGTTCCATTTCCCCACCCTGTCCTGACCTGCACAGTTAACATGACTCGCAATGCTGGTGAAGGGCAAGGTCTGTGTGTGATCCTTTGTATGTGGTTCTGTGCCCTGATGCTTCTTAGTGCTGCCCTCATGAACCACCCGCTTGAACCAACGACTTCTTTGTTCACTCCAGGGACTCCTCAGGGCTCTGCCTGTATCATAGGATCATAGGTTTAGAGCAGGAAGGGACCTTAAGATCATGTAGTTCAACTCCCATGTTTACAGATGAGGAAAATGAAGCCTGGGGAGTTAAGTGACTTCCCCAATATAATGTAGATAGTAAGTGACAGAAGTAGGGTTCAAGGTTCTCTGACTACAAATGTAGCCCTCTTTCCAGTGATCCTAGCATCAACTGGCACTGCCCAGTATCCGTTGCTCCTGTTCAGCATTTCCTGGTCCTCTACCCACTGCAGCTATACTCCATTGCTGTACTCTCTGCTGATGCTTCCTTTGCATACTGTTATAGTTCATTTAGAATAAGCCTACCTAAGGCCAGCATGCTTCAGGGCTAATCAATGCATTTCTAGATTGTTGTTGTTCAGGTCTACAATGCCAGCCAACTTGGTACATAGTTGTCCAGATCTTCTTGAAGACCTCATCCTTTTCAGAGGAACATGTCTAATTCATTCCAAGGTGAATCAGGGCGAGTGAATTCTATTCACCTCTTCTCTACTCTGGGTATAGGTAGTATTTCCCTCCCTGACATAGTCAACACTTCATACCAAATCTTTGTGAGCTAATCACACTCCTTTCTATTTGTCCTTCCAACTCCCACCATCCCCTGACTCCCACCCCACCCTCAGGCACTAGCACAAGGCCATGCAAATTAGGCACAAGGCTCAGAGAAGCCACAAGATCCAACACTGAAGGAAAACATTCAGACTTGGTGACCAAAGCTAGCACTTGTGGCAATGTAATACAAGCACAGGTGTGGACAGGTTTTAAACTGCAGCAGCTATTCTGAGCTAACTGCTCTTTGGTGATTGCTACAGAATACAACCATAACCCTTAAAAGAAAAAAATCCAACAGGAAGTCAAGAGCAATCAAAGCACAAATATTGCTCCCATTGTTCTCTGTGGCATATAGGTTGAATGGTATAATGCAACCAAGGATTTCATATTCATATTGCTTACACTCCTTTCTAAGTTTGCCTAGAGTCATCTTTGTTTGCCAAATCTCCCTGTCCCGCATAAAATATTTCACTTTTTTCACTATTTTGTGTTATTTTTCTCTATGCACTTTCATTTTTTAAAATGTTCATTTAATTTCCACTTTGCAGTGTGCACTAAAGTGATAATGAGCTAAATGTTAAATATTTAAATAAGAAACTACTTGATTTCAAATAGGGCAGGATGATCAGTTTATTGTCCAATCACATTTATGAAGAGCTACTGCCAGATTTCAAATAAAAAATAAAGTAGACTGCCTTATTCTCATGAAATCACTGGCAGCTGTGGTGAATCTGCCACTTAATTTTTCAGAGAGGAAAATAAAAAGCCAGGAGGGCCTCACTGACAGGACATTCTTGACAAATTGAGTACTTTACTGGTTGAGATTCAATGCACACTAGCTGTTTCACCTAGCAAAGATGCTTTAAAATGAGGCAACATTTCCCCTTCTCTCACCATAATTGGAAATGTCCTGCCAAGGTCTGCTAGTTATTGCTAACTTATGCTGACTGGTCCTCTTTCCTCTCAATGTATCCTATCTGGTCTCTGTCAAATCCCACATGTTCCTCACAAAATTTTACAGCTTGGGATGAGATAATTATCATCTGAACAACACCTGCTCTTTGGGATTTGGCCCAAATACTTATCATCGTTCCTATTAATCATATATATCATTTGTTTCCAATTTATACTCATTCAGCAAATTTTTATTCTCAGAATTTTTATGTGTATAAAATATTCACTCTGATGTCACAGTCAAGAGACTGATGTAATCCATCTTGCATATATTTTCTGAATTCTTTGCATCAAACTTCCCCAAACACTTGTTCTGATTCTTAGGTACAGTACTGTAGCTGGGGTGGGACAACCAAGGCTTTTCCCCAGGACCCAGAAATTTAGAGGGTGCTGACACACCTTATGTAGCATACTTATAACAACTGAGTTCAGCACCTGGTTGGCAAGAATAATTGGTTAAAATAAGAAGCAACCAGATGGCATGATTTCTCCTTCCTCTATCTATCTATCTATCTATCTATCTATCTATCTATCTATCTATCT
>NW_020954556.1:58378661-58455855 GCF_900497805.2 Vombatus ursinus
TCTATCTATCTATCTATCTATCTATCTATCTATCTATCTATCTGTCCGTACATCTCTGTCTGTCTGTCTGTCTGTCTATCTATCTATCTGTCTGTCTGTCCATCTATCTATCTATCTACATTGTAGGAGAGCTTCTGCAGAGTCTACCAGCCACCATTATGTCACTCCAGTATCTCTCCCATCAGCACACTCAGCTGAACTGACCTATCATCAAAACTGCTGGTTACAGCTCTGCTTAGGTGAACATATAATGTACTGATAGAACTCTGAATTAACCATTCATTAATGGTCCAAGAAAAGGCCCAGACAATGGGAAGAAAGGCAATGCTAAATAAATTCATTTTAAATGGTTGCCTTAAAAATCATTACCTGGTTCAAGCATCCTTTATTCGTAGCAAAATAGAGTGTCAAGAAGCAACATTACTCCTTTAAAAGTGACAAGCAAATCACAAGCCACTTTGAGTAGAGTCCTAGCTTTTGTCAATGTTGTCCTTTTTAAAAAATAATTTTATTGATGTCATTTTGTTTATATCACCTTAGTTTCCCCCAGCTTCTTTCCCCTGTCTCTCCCACAGAGCCATTCTATATAGCAAATAGTATCTTTGAAGATAAAAAAGAAAAAGAAAAGAAAAAATTAATCAGCATAATTAACCAATACATTGAAAAGGTCTGAAAGTATGTGTAACGTGTAACATTTGTAAACCTCACATCTCTGTGAAGGGATGAAGGTGGGAGTGTCTTCTCAGATCTTTTCTATTGAGTCATGCTTATCTTTTATAATTTGCAACATACATTTTGATTTTGTGTGGGGCTGTTCTTTCCATCTACATTTTTGTACTCATTGTATATATCATTTTCTTGGCTCTGCTTTGTTCATTCTCCATCAATTCACGTAGATCTTTCTATGCTTCTCTCTATTCATCACATTCATCCTTTCTGACAGAGTAGTAATATTGAATTACATTCACATACCATATTTTGTCTTGCCATCCCACAATCATTGGGCATTTACTTTGTTTTGGGCAATTCTTTGCTATCAATATTTTGGAGCGTATGGGGACTTTCTTCTTATCAATGACTTCCTTTGGGTATAAGCCCACTAATGGAATCTCTGCTTCAAAGGGTAGTCACTTTATTTGCATAAATACAAATTGTTTCCCAAAATGTTGTACCATTTCACAGCTCTTTGCTGTAAAAAAAAAATGTTGCTCTAAATATTTGTATGTAAATGGGGATTTTTTTTTTCTCTTATCAATGGCTTCCTTGATGTTATAAACTTAGTAGTACAATTTCTGGGTGAAAAAGTATGGATATTTTAGTAATTTCATTTGCACAATTACAAATTGCTTTCCAAAATGGCTGAACTGATTTACAGTGCCACCAACAATGCCCAAAAGATGGGAGTAATCAATGATTATTGATCATTGATTATTCCCATCTTTTGTCATCTCTACCAATTTTTAGAGTATGATGTGAAACCTCAGGCCAACATTAAATCGTTATAATAAATTTGTTGGAATTTGATTTGCCTCTTGGCTCTATCTTGTTTTCTGCTTATGTCTGAATAAGGTCTGCAGTCCAAAATTTGACCCCCTTAAAGACATGGCCTTTGTACAATAGCTGTACCATATGAGGGAATTCTCTTCTCTTCTCTTTGGAGAAGAACAGACCTTGAAAGATCATTTAGTATGTTCTATGACCCTCATAGAAGGTTTACGGTAGACTCATTGGATTCTGCATGTAAGTTTGAAGGTTTTTTGCCACTGTGGCCCTTCATGCTTAGTCAAATCATGTGGTATCTCATATTGAGCAAGCACCACTACTTTCAAGTGGGCTATCTAAAGAGCTATTCATAAAATTATTTGCAGATCTGACACCCTTAGGTTTTTGTAATGCAATACTTTTTAGGGTACTAGACCTTTTAACATATCCCAAATGTCAATGCCCATTCTTAGAAAAAGTAAGAGCCTCTTGAAGTAAATATATTGTAGGATCAAAAACAGTTATGAAGTTGACAGACTTTGAAGTTGTGGCAAGATTAAATGGACTATACACACCCAAGTCAAATAGGGAAAGATAAGACAGATCAACATTTTTTTTTTCATACTGTTTGGGGCACTCTCAAGACTGCATTTCAAAGAACTGCACATGGTTTGATTTGTACTTTTCCACGTTAGCAATAGCTCATGGGTCCCATGGTTGTTAGGCACTCATTTAGACTGTGACTTAACTTATAAAGGTGACAAATTGACTTGTGGTAAAAATTGGTAATGCTATTTGGGGTTAAGGGAGCAGGGAGCAACAGAGGAGGATGGAATTGAGCAGGTGCCCCAGAAAACTGTGGAGGTGGGGCTCTTGGCTCCTCAGTACATCATTTTCCAATAACTCATTATCATATTAAAATACTCAATTGTGCTTGCTTTGAAAATGCACATGAAACTATCAAAAAAGGTATATGCTGGCAGTGAGCCTGAGAGTGGGAGGTTGAACACAAAGCCTGTCCTCTATCGCTAAAATCTTTTGGAGCCTAGAGTCATCTTGACATTAATAATCAAAGTCCAACTCTATTTAACTAGCTATGTTTGAGAGACTCCCCACCCAAAACTACCTACTAAGTTGTAAAGAGATTGTAAAAAGCATCGGTTGAGAGAGCATCCTATTCAAGAAAATCACAGATCCTTGAAATATTAAAGTAAATGTTCCTCCCACCAGCTCAACATCCTTTCCTATTGTTCATTGATTTAGATGTAATTTTTCTGTTTCCATGTTCCTGGACCTTAGTGATGAACCCATTTTTAGTCATGTTGAAATACTGAAAAGGAAAGCAGGGCTATAGTAAAGATAACTGATTAACTCTAAACTTGCAAGAAAATGGGGCTCCCCTTAATCAGAGTATTTTCTGATGATTTCCACAAAACAACCAATTTTGAGCTGTGGCTCTTAAACTTTTTGTATTATGGACTTCTTGGGCAATCTGGTGAAGCTTCTGGACCACTTCTCTGAATAATGTCCATAAATGTGTAAAATAAAATATATAGGATTATAAAAGAAACCAATTATATAGAAAAATAGAATATTTTTTAAAAGTTAATTAACCACAGAATAAAGACTCCTATAGAGAGTATCTTTAATACCCTAACTCTTTCATTCTCCCTTTCATATCCCCTTTCTATGGGGTTGGGGGAGGTGGAAAGAGAAGCAAAGTTTGGCTCTTGATTAGAAGTAGATTGAGAGAATAGAGATGGAAATAAGGAGATAGGTGGCAGCAAAATAGGGGTGCTAAGGCCAAGGTCAAAGACTTAGAGACTAAGAAAGATTGTGACATACCTCTAGGCCTCTGGAAATGGGAACTGAAGGTCTCAAGATTGGAGATATGCCAGAGTGGAATATCTATTCCGATATTCTTTGATGAGACCTCTTGTTGAGGCATCTCTGTCTGCTCCAGAAGTGATGAGCTAGTCACAAACAGCCAGGTATTTGATGGTCCCTGCCAGCAATGACACTAAATGGAAAAGTCCCCTATCCCAAGATCATGCCCATGCCCATGCCACAAGTCTTTAGTCTGGAGTCTCTCAACTAATAGAGAGTGCTTCTGGTCCTGGCCTGAGTTGAAAATCAGCTGGGAATTAAGTAATAATGTCTATACTCAACCTTGCAGGTGGGGTGGCCATGGAGGGCTAAACAGACTGCCCTTTGCAGTTCTTAGAACTCCCAGCTTCAGAGCAGTCTATGTGCTCTCTGGGGACTAGAGAAAGCTTCAAGCTACACAGCTACAAGGTAGATGTATTACTTATGACTTTTATTATTCCTCTTCCAAGAGTAAAAAACTATGCAGGTGAGCAGGTTCTGTCTGATCCTCTGGTGAGCAGTGTAGCTATGCTAAGTTCCCTTGAGTTGGGTTCAGTGAAATATGGCAGATTCAGGAAAGAGGTGGGACTTCTAGTAGGAGTGGGGCTGAGAGCTGATCCTCACAAGGTATTTAAATATATACCTCATGGACTGAAGAGAAGACAGGGTCACCCACATAGAGGTAGAACTGGGGACAAAAGGTTGTCTAAGAGAACTCCAGAGGGATAGGCACTTTCTCAGCACTTCAGGTTAATTGGCCAAAGGCAGGGGATGGGAAGGGGAGGAAGGGAGAGCAGAGTGTCATGGCAGCCAGGGGACTCTCATGCCTGCTCCTGTAGGTTGAATAGGATCAGATTAGGGATTAGCAGCACCATCTGGTGGTGAAGAGTTGAAGAGTTATCTGATACATTTTACACATAGTCACGAGAGGCTATTGGGACTAGTCACCACTGCTAGTTTTAATTTTTCAACTTTGATTTTCTTCTTAGAGATAGAGTGGTGTAGTGGATAGGGCGCTGAACAGAGTCAGGAAGACTTAGGTTCAAATCCTGCCTCAGTCACTTGCTGGCTGTGTGGTCTTGGACATGTCACAACTTCTCATGCTACTCATTTGTGAAGGTAGGAGGTTGGATGAGATGGCCTCTAAGGTACCTTAAATCTCCAATCGTATCAATTTGGAACTAGCCAGATGAGATGGCTTATTTCAGGCCAACAAACATCATAATACATAACTATCTACCTGCACAGTCATTCATCCATTTTAATTTGTCAAAGAAATATTTATTGAATATCTACTACGTACAAGGCTCCCTTTCCCAAGGCTTATAGTTCAAGCACAAAACCCATCTGAGGACAAGACAGCCCGTGGTACCGTACAAGGCACCTCACAAGTACAAGCAGTGTACTGCCTGGCTCCTCTGCTGCTGTGGACAGGAAAGTAAAATTATTCTCTGTGCTTATGAGCTAGAAATGCCTAGAGGAGTAGCTGAAGCGAACCTTGCTGAGGTTAGCCCTTGGCAATTCTTTAAATAGTCCTTAGTCTTGAGAATAATTGATTCCAAGAGTTTCTTCCCAGTAGTATTTTTAATCAATGTTAATATTACTACCTTCAGGGCTGTCATCGCATGAGGACATTGGTGGGCATTAGGCCCCAGGTGAGAGATTCTTACCCCAAGTTATTTATATGTTTATGTTTCCCTTAGCTATTTCTGGGTCCATGTCAGCACAAAATTCCTCCACATTTTTACTTTACATTTTTGTAGAGTTTAAAAGATTTCAAAGCTTTTCCCCATATACTGATTCAATATGGCATAGTGGAAACCATCCTGCACCTGGACCTAAGAGACCTTAATGTGAATCCTAACTCTAAGACAGACTCATTGTGTGACCACAGCTTCCAGCCTGATTGCTTGACTGACCAGGGGTAAATTTATTAACTCCTTTGAATGTCAATTTCCTCATCTGTAAAGTAGGGAGAATACTGCATGCATTATCTGCTTCATAGAGTTACAGTTAGGAGAGTACCTTGTAAGTATTATTTATGTAAATATGAATGGTCATTTCTATTATTAAATTCAAGAAAATTTAATAGATACCTTAAAGTCTTTTATAAATGTGAGTGATGATAATGATGACCTTAACCATCCTCTGCTGTACCAATAGTTTCCTGATAATGCTATATGTTTGGTAATAATGGCTAATAGAATAATAGTTAACATTTATATAGCACTTAAAATGTGCCAGGCATTGTGCTAAGTGCTTTATAATTATTATCTCATTTGATCCTCACAGTAACCCTGGGACGTAGGTGCTATCATTATCTTTATTTATAGATGAAGGAATTGAGGCAGAGGTTAAGTGACTTAACCAGGTTCACACAGCAGTGTCAGATTTGAACTCATCTTCCTAACTTTAGCCCTGGTACTCTATCCACTGTGCCACCAGCTGCATCTGATCATGGAATACCACAATCTGAGAAGGATCAAAATTTCAGGTGACCCAAATGGCAATGGAAAGGTATATAGTGAGTGTAAGTATGAGGCAGCATATTACTAATGATGACTCAAATGTAAGAAATGATGTGTCATCAAGGGTGTCTATCACTGGAAAAGGACATGGAGTGATCATAGAGTGAGGAAAAAATGTAGTCAAGTGTTTCACAAGACACTAAATAATCAGAGGAAAGTCCTTACTGATTGAAGGATTTGTGAAATGACATGGGTAGGAACTGTGCAGGATGAGAAAATATGGATGAGTTGTAATCTGCACAGCAGAGGGAGTGTCCACATTGAGAGGATTATATATCCGTAAAATGTAGGTATTACTATGTATAGAACATAGCACTAGAATTCTAGTGACTAGATTCTGGGGAAGAAAGTTTTGATAAGACAGTCTCTCTTCATGGAGCTTACAGTCTCTTTGCTACCATCCTGTGAGATAGATAGGGCATTCTTCACAAGAAGAAACTGAGAAGTTATTTGCTGTGTAATGGAGCCAAAATAGTGGAGTAGGAGCAGGAACTCATTTGAACTCTCCCAAAACTCATTTGGAAGAAGAAAAGGTCGAGAATATCAAAGGAATTAAAGAAAAATGCAAAGGAAGGAGGTTGAGCAGTATCAGATCTTAAACTGTATTAAAAGGCAGTGATTTTCAAAACTATCTTGTAGTGTCTAAGAACAGGAAGGTGAATCAGTGGAACAGAATAGATATACAACACACAGTAGTAAATGATTATAGTGACCTTGTGTTTGACAAATGTAAAGATTTAAACTTTTGGAATAAGAATTCGCTATTTGGTAAAAATTGTTGGGGAAACTGGAAATCAGAGTGGCCTCACTAAAAGCATAATTCCAATTTCATGCTGCTGCCCATTGAACATCGGAATTGTTTTGCACCCAGATATAGTCATGTGTGCCTTGACCACCCCTGTTATACAATAACACCAAGGATATGGTAAAATGAAACCTGACAATAAAATCACAAAAACTTGTTAATGGGCCAGACCCTATTATAATATTTCTAACTGTAATAGGCAGGGCCCAGGCACAGAATGATTATACTTTTTCAGGATGCCTGGACCCTCACTGAGAGAACTAAAACTCCAGTTCTGATAAAGTGTGTGGGAAAAGAGTCTGCTTAAAGCTGCAATACTATTGAAGTTTGGGGATAAAATAATCCATTAAAGGATGCTTCAGACTTCCCTCTGATTACAGAGGTAACTTGGGCCTCATCTACCAGCAGCTTCCTTTCCTGGACTCTGTCTTCCCTTGCTCCTAGTAATTTCTCCCTCATCTCAAAATTCCAGCTCTTGATCTTTCTGTCTTCTTCTCCCATTACAAGCTGATATCAGGAATTGGATACCCTTCATTTTCTACTAGACCATATGGAGATAATGTTTACGTTCCTTTTAAATACAGACAATAACAATTCATTCATGCCGATGGTTAATAATGAATCAATATGTTCTCCTACCTAGGATTACTTATATTTCAACTTAGACACAAGCAAAGGATCACAGATTTTGAGTTGGAAGGAAGTTTAGACATTATCCAACCCAATCTCACCATTTTGCAGATAAGGAAACTGAGACCCAGAGGAGTAAAGTGATTTATCTAAAGTCATACATGTAGTAAGCAGTAGGGCCTCCAATTCCAAATCCAATATTCCCTTGAAGGGGATGTTTGAAGGGGCAGGGACTTTCTCCCAGAACCCCTTCAGAGTCACATTATTTAGGCAATTATCCATTTCAAAGCTGGTCCTAATTTTTTAGAGTTGAAAACTGGATATCATGCTAGAGAAATACCTCCTAAATTTCTCCAAGCAACCAGTCAACAAGCATTTATTATACATTTGCTATGTGCCCAGCACTGTGCTAAGCTCTAAGGATACAATGAAAAAGTGAAAACAGTCCCTGCCTTCAAGGAGCTGACATTCTAATGAGGGAGACAAAACATAAATAGGCATATACAAGATAGATATATATAGATATATATATATATATATATATGGAAGGCACTAGCAGGCAGGGGTGATGGTGGGGTGAGGACTGAGAAAGCCTCCTACAGAAGGTGGATTTTGAGCAGAGTCTTGAAGGAAGCCAAAGATTCTCAGAAGCAGAGGAAAGGAGGGAAATCATTGAGGGCATCGAGGACAGCCAGTTCAAAGGCATAGAGATCTAACCCTTCTGTTGTAGACTATGACGGATTTTTAAGTAAAGTAAGTACGTGACTCCGTTGATTACGTGTTCAATATTGTCTTTCACCTTCTAGTCCACCAGCCATTGAAGAAAAGAATTCACTGGAATCTTGTGCCATGGGTCTCCTGTGCTTCCTGAATTGAGAGGATAGCTTTTCTCTAATCTTCTGAATCCATGTGTTTCCTAGTCCTGGGTTTACTTAATACTCAGCATTGTTAGTTTGGTCTTTGAATTAGACATTCTGTGTGTGTTATGGGAGAATATGCAGCAGGACATTCCACTGGGCCAAGTCACGTGCTTAGTGTGCAAACCCTGGGATTGACCTGGGATGAGTTACCCTTTATGATCAATTTGAGATCTTTGGAGAGCTTGTGACTACATTATAGAGAGCCCTTGAGATCATTTGCATGGAATAGCCATTATAAAAATGTTAACCAAGTATGTGGTAGAGATAGAAAGCCAAGGCCCAGATGTGGAAATGTGCACATACTTTGTGCACATGAATAATTGAACAAAAGTGCACATGGTATATATTAGATAATGCATGTGCGTGTGTGTATGATGCACTAGCATAAAGAAACTTGGATCCTGGTGGTTTCTTCTGTCTGTTTTGTCTTCATTAAGGATGGGCTTTTAATGGTCCATTACCTATTACAACAGAACATTCTCAGAAGTGAACCAAGAGTTCTATTATATTGAGGAAGTTTAAAGGCATGGAGACAGTAGGCTGGGGACCCTGAAGACAAATTCAAATGCCTCACATATGTTGCCTAGGGCTAGTCCTGTTGACCTTTGGCCATGGGTGTACAAATAGTTTGTGAGGAAAGGCCTTTTTGTCCTGTGTGGCTCACTGGAAACACTGCTTTTATGTGGCATGGCACATGATAACACTGATTCATGTGACTTACAAAAAAATGGCCAGTTTTATCATAAAGGATCGATATTCCTAGGTGATTCATTCATCCAGGGATTGCAGTAATATACCCTTCATTTTCTACTAGGCTATATGGGGATAATGTTTATGTTCCTTTTAAATACAGACGATAACAATTATTATAATGCAGTTGATGAAGACAAAGCCCCACAGTGATGCAAAATTGAAACTGCAACATGCAAACCATGTGTTATGGTTGGAGTCCACTGTCTGAGATTCCATTACAGAGGGATTGTTTGTTACTGATGATCGTGGTGAACATCTGGTATCCCTGGAATTGGCAATACATTTACAATTTACTTATAATTTTATAAGTAGCATACGCTACTTATATATGACTCACAATGTAAGTCTCCATTAAACCGTGGCTAAAAAGCTCCCTATTTCTGTTGAAGATACCAGCATCCTTCTAGAACCTTTCCTAGGTTCTTAACTTCAGTGTTATCCTGAAGGCTTCACTCTTCCTCACCTCACGTATCCAATCAGTCGCCAAATTTTGCTGTTTCTACCTTCTGTCATATCCCAACCTTCCGTCCACTTACATAGCTACGACCTTCATTCGGATCCTCATCCTTTCTTGCCTAGATTGTTGCAAGAGCCTCCTAATTATTCTCCCTGTCACGAGTATCTTCCACTCCAGTCCATCCTACACATAGCTGCCAAAATAATTTTTCTTAAACACAAATCTAACCATGTAACTCCCATACTTAGGCAATTCCAGTGTCTTTCTATTCCGTCTAGGATAAAGCATAAACTCCTCAGTTTAATTTTTAAAGTCTTCCACAATCTGGGTCCTAACCTATTTTTCCAATCTCACTGGATATTATTCCTGCACTCCGCAATCCAGCCAAGCTAGCCTATTGGTTCCTCACACAGGGAATTCCTTCTTCTATATGCTTGCCTTCACACTAGTTGTCTCCCGTGCCTAGAATGTGCTGTCTCCTTAACTCTACCTCAGAGTCTTTCTCTTTCTTTAAGACACCTGTTAAGCATCATCTTTCTGCATAAAGCTGCTAGTACTCTCCCTCCCAAACTGTCTTTATTTTGTATCTATTTGTAATTATTCAATTTATATTTGTGCCACATACATTTATATATATATATATAAAATATATAAGCACACATATCTTTCGTGTGTGTGTACATGTGTGTGTGTGATCTCTTGTCTTGTCTCCCCATTCGAATGTAAGCTCTTTGACCAAAGGAATTATTTCATTCTTTGTATTGTATACCCAGAGCTTGGCACAGCGTCTAAAATGTGGTAGGTATTTTATTAACACTTATTGATTGATTTGGTCAGTCTGACTTATGGTTCTCAAAGCACTCTTTGGGAAAGGAGTTCAGCTTGAATCAATAATTAGACCCGATGTCCATTGTTTTTTCATTCAGTATTAGCTGAGTGTTAACACACAGTGTTAACAAAGAGTCTTGCACATAGTAGGTGTTTAATAAAGGTTTGTAGACTTAAATCGAGTTAAATGGTTCAGGGGTAGGGAATATGTGTGAAAATAGGCAGGATGAAGAGCTGGGGAAATCTCCTGAATACCCCAGAGTTAAAGAGATGTCTTGGAAGGGACTTGGAAGGTTCCAAAAGTTTTACAGCTGCTACTTACTAGTTCAATAGAATGACTGCATTGGGATTCTAACACCTCAGTATCTGATGTACCATGTAAGGAAGTGGTAAAGACATGAAGGTGACTTTGGGAAGGAGACCTGAACCTTTCCAAAGAAATACAGAAATAAATCTGTACAATTTTAAAGGTACTCAGATCTTGATTTTTTGAGATGGCTCAAGAGAGAAAGGTGTGGAGAGAATTAAAAAGGTCGGACTGAAATGATTCTTATGAACTAAAAGTGGCTAAGAAGACATTAGTACCTATTTTCTCTACAGAATCTACATAAGAGTTTAATGTATGCCTGAATATCATCCTTGGTGAAAATATGAAGAAGGAATATTCAGATTTTTATAAGTGATAGATCATATTTTTGCAGTCACACAACTGACAGAAATGAATAGAATCCTGACATGCATGTTGTTTGTGAATTCTTTTTTGTAGCATTTAACTCAGAAGAACAAAATTCCATCTTGCAGGCTCTCCCTAGATATCTTCCTAGTTTTCCGTGCCTGCATTAAAACCATACGAGAATCTATGACAGATGTGACTGAAAATAGCTTTGTTTATTGATTTACTGCATATTTACATGAAAGAAGGCATAAAATAGGAAGATATAAGATTACATAAAGTCAGAATTATGGAAGATATCCCAAGCAGATGTCCTAAATAAAAAGATTTCCATCAATTGACAATCTCTTTAAATTTTCCTATTCATAGACGACCTTTTGCTAATTGTATCAAGACTAAATCCCAAAGGGAAAGGGACCTATATGTACAAAAATATTTATAGCAGCTCTTTTTGTGGTGGCAAAGAATTGGAAATTGAAGGGATGCCCATCAATTGGGGAATGGCTGAAGAAGTTGTGATATATGATCATGGTGGGATACTCTTGCTGTAAGAAATGATGAGCAGGATGGTTTCAGAAAAACTTGGGAAAGCTTATGTGAACTGATGCAAAGTGAAGTGAGTGGTGTCAGATGAACATTACACAAAGTAACAGCAATATTGTAATGATGATCAACTGTGAAAGACTTAGCTCCTCTAATTAGTACAACAATTTCAAAGGTTTCACAATGAAAAATGCTATCCACATCTAGAGAGAGAATTGATAAACTCTGAGTGCAGATTGAAGTGTACTTTTCCACATACTTTATTTTTCTTGCTTTTTTCTTCAACATGGCTAATATGGAAATATATTTTGCATGACTTCACATGTATAGTTGATATCATATTACTTGCCTTCTCAATGGATAGGGGAGGGGTCAGAAGGAAGGAGAGAATTTAGAACTCAAAATTTCAAAAAAAAATGGATGTCAAAATAAATATAGTATGTTTAATAAAATACCAAACCCCAAAGCTTCAGTGAAATCCACAATAACATGAAAGAGATCAGCCTAATAATACACATTTCAAAAACAAAGTAGATGAAAAATGCATAGTATCCAAATTATGACACACAGCTAATCAAATAGGTACACTGTCTATCGATTTGGTTTATCCCTTTGTCTGTCTCATTTCTCCATACATGTGTATGTATATATTCTATAAAAGAATCCAGTGTCCCTAGGAATAGCTGTGTTTATGTTTTTGTATATATGGATGTATGTTTGTATGTATGTACACATCTTGAGCAGGCACTGCAGCTAGATGATGATTTGGTCCCAGAAGTGAGTTTGAAGAGAATGAGCTGGATGATATTGGGTAAATTACACAGTACTTTTGATGATCTTAAGCTATCCACTGCTACAAAAGCTCATCTCTTTAATACTCATTGATTCTCTGTGGCTGATCTTGGAAGAATCAGCATTATGAATAACCCAAAGGAAGATTGAAAAATGCATAAATAGTCTCTTGGATTTTGTCAACAGTGATTTATGAACGGAAAGTGATATTAAAGATAGTATCAAGGACATGTATAATTGGAAGAGGAAGTGAGATAGTCAAATAACGCAATTGAGAGACAGCAAATGGACCAGTAGACTAAGCATTGCATTGGTACTTTCAGAGTATGAAAAGAATTAGAGTAAATGTGGTGGGTAAATTGTCCATGCATGATTTATGGAAAGAATGCTCTGATTCCTTCTACCTGCATGTTGGAATCCCTGACTTCCTTCAATACTCAGCTCAAATGTCACCTGCTACAGGAGGCCTTTCCCATTCTTGGAACTATTAGTACCCTCCACTATAATGTTGCCTTCATCTACTCTGTAACCATCTTATGTAGGGGGGAGAGAGGGACAGAGAGAGAGAGAGAGAGAGAGAGAGAGAGAGAGAGAGAGAGAGAGAGAGAGAGAAGTAGAGAAAGAGAGAAGGCAAGGAGGGTTGTGATCTGAACCAATGAGAAGAAGCTACCTGCAATGATGAGTTCAAAGCTCCATCAATAAATGTATCCTTAATTAATTCTGTAATGCTCCAATTAATTTGTGATTTCATTTATCATAAATGGTCACCACATCCAGTGACACACATTGCATGCATGCTTGTCCATTCTGTGTGCCTCTTGTCCACATCCTCTCATAAATCTACTTCAAAGACCTTCCTTTTATTCTTTTGACATTGTGTGGGTACCAATGAATGCAAGGGCTGAGCATTAGTTATCCCTTACTGTTGCTATGTAACTAGTCTTTTTTTCTGGTCATATAATCTTCTTATAACAAAGATATAGCTTCTGTGTAATTCCTCACTGTAATCACCTTGACAGCAGGATCATTTAATTTTTTATCTTTATATTATCTCACCTAACACAGTGCCCATCACATAGTGGTACTTAAATGCTAACTTATTGATTATTGTTGTAATTGCATATCATTCATTTTCTAATTTTTAACTACTTCAATTTAAAAAAATTAATTTTTATCATTGCTCTAACAAGTCAGTGGTCTGGTTATACCAGGTAACTGATTCGGACATTAGTCTGTCATCAGTTACAAGTCATTTGCAAGTCAATTCCTATCTGTTAAATAGAATTAGCTTCATTTTGTAATATTATTTGGTACTTGCCAAGTCTAACATCTACCAGTTCTTTTCACAAAAAAGTATTTATGTTATACAAACATGAAACTCTTATACAGTCTACAAGCCTTTGGTCTTTCTTGCAGTTTGCTGTTCAGTCATTTCGGTTGTGTCTGGCTGCGACCCCAATTTGGGGTTTTCTTGGCAAAGATACTGGAGTGGTTTGCCATTTCCTTCTCTTATTCTTGCCTAGGGTCACACAGCTAGTAAGTGTCTGAGGTCAGATCTGAACTTGAGAAAATGAGGCCTGACTCCAGGCCTGGCACTCTATCCACTGTGTCCCCTAACTGTTCCTTTCTTGTGTCTTACAGGTGCTCAATAGATTCCCCCCCTCCAATATATCCTCCTTTGCAATGAAGTTACAGAGTAACAAAGTGATTTTGATTTAATTTAGAGTGTCGTCATAATCTCTCTAAAATTCCTATATCTGCTTATCCTCTGCAACCAATATAGGCACATAAGCTAAAATATTTCCATGGGGTCTTTTTGCAAATGCTTGTTATGAGCACGGCAATAGGTCATGACCAAATGACTCATGGAATGACGCTTCTTGTTGCCCTCAGATACACAATAAAACCATCCCTTGTTTGTTTCTCCAGGAAGACATCATTGAATTTCACTACAACATTCTTTTTGTCTTTCGTTGATAATGAGACTATAAAGATCAATACAATTCATTTCTTTCAGTAGTATTGGCTCATACAGATTACCCGCATCTAAGTGAATGTTCATAGGTGTGACTCTTAGCACCCTTTTCTCCTTTTTTTGCCATTCCTCTGTCATCACTGTGGGAACAGAAGAGACTGACAGTGATGTTACATTTTTCTTTGTTTCATAGGTTGCCATGGCCAAAGAATTCAGTACCAAGGGACCAGACTACTTGTGATAAATTTCAGTACTCCAAAACCTTTCAAGCATGGTAAAAACCTCCCAGTGCCTTTACTCTACTGGCAGAGCCTTGAAGCTCCCCACAGTCACCTCCATGCCGTGATGAGGCATCAGAGTAGAATGTCATGGATACTGTTCATATAATACTTCAGACAATACCTATCTCACAGGTTTATCATGAGGATCAAATGAGATAATATAAGCACTTTGAAAATTATAAAGATAAAAAGTGCTAAACAGATTAAGTGATTTTTTACTAATAATAGTATGAAATTTGTTGTCATTGGTTAAATGCTACAAAGCCAATGTTTACTTTAACCCAAAGGCTGGTTCTCTTCAATCTGTGGCAGCTCTAGGCTGAAAGCAACAAAAAACAGAATAAAGGAAAAGAGAAAATGAAAGGGAGTATGAGAGGAAGGGTAGGAGAAAGAAAAGAGAAAGGAGAACAGAGCAGTAAAAATCCTCTGATGTCACTACAGTACACATCTGTTAGTAAGACTTTCCTGAGAGTGTGTGATACAATAAACTGGGGAATGAGTCAGGGCAAAGTAGATTGGGAGAGTGCACTGACTCAGTTAAATGATTCTCCAAAAGACCTGGGGCACAAATCAGCAATTAAAGCCCTCTAATCCTCATCAAAGAAAAAGTGGACATTACTGCTGAGCGACCTACAGTGATAGTTGAAAGATTGTGGAGAATGAAAAAGATTCTCTAGGGCTGGAGAAGGACAATTTACATGTATATATATATACACATATATATAAATTAAAATTTAACATTTAACTTTAAATTTTTTATTTTTTAATTTTAAAAAGAAAGAGAACAAAGTCTACAAACTACAAGTCAATGAACTTAACTTCAATGTCTAGGAAAATCCTAGGATTTTATTACTGTATCATTGAGGAGGTGATTAGTAAGCATCTGGAAAAGGAAGAAATTATTACAAAGAGCTAGCATGGCTTCCCATTTATTCCAGACTGACCTTATTTCCATTTTTGACAGGGTTACTAAACTGGTAGATCATGAGAATAAAAACAGTTTATTTAGATTTTAGAAAATAATACATAATTGGATGGATTCAGAGATGATCGAATGACTAAATTTAAGGAGCAGGTGTTAGTGGTTCAAAGTCAACAGAGCAGGATGTTTCTGATAGAACACCCAAGGGACTTACTGTCCCTGTGCTATTTAAAATTGTAATTAATGACTCAGTAAGAACATAGCTAACTTGTTCATCGAACTTGCAAATGGCAGAAAGCTGGGAGAAGCTAACACAGTGAGTAATAGAATCAAGATCCTAAAAGAACTTGACAGTATGGGTACTACTGGGTCTCTTTTAAGCATATTTCATATGGAACAATTTAGTGGTGAAAAGGTTGGAAAAGTAGCATTGTATAAAGGAAAATAAATGAATTGTAAAAGATGTAAGGCATTGCTTATGTCATAGTTGAACATTTTGATGCCTGAATGAAACACAGTTTTTAGATGGGGTTAAGCAGTTTTAGGCAGAAATAAATATATTAATACAAACATAAACAAACCTAATATATATGAATAATATATAATAAATGTAATGGAGAATAAATGTAAAGAGAGATGTAGGTTGGTGCTTCTTTGATGGTTTAATGGTATAGAGAAAAAATTTTCGTTTATTAAAAACTGAAAAAAATTAATAGAAACTCAATTTCATGGATACAACATAAGATAGTGGGCCATATTGAGAACTTAGGGCTACAAGACATTATGATCTTTTAACTTATTTGGCTGTTTCAAAACTCAGGAGGGGAGAATTAACAAAATGAGACCTCAGGTGACTATTTGGAATCTAGGGTATGATTTTTAAAAGCCTGTTTGATTTCTTGGGGAACTCTGAGGCATCATTGTTTTTTAAGTGAGAGGAGACCCACTGAGAGTGAAAATGTTCTAACCAAAACTGTTGAAACGTATTGGAAATGAGATATAGGAGACAGACTCTGAAGCTGGTTTAGTGAAGAAACTGAAGAATCTAACTGAAGACGAAATAACCAGCAGAGAGTTGGAAAAGCACCACTATTTGAGCTGCATTTCTAAATAGACCATTTACAGGAGCAGTAAGGTGACACTTTCTAAACTCCCTTCTGAGGCTTAATGTAAGTTGAAGAGGCTAGTAAATGACATGCTGCCTTGGGTATAGAAGAGAAGAGGATTTGTCCAGCTGGAGAGCAATGAAGACGAGCAGACAAGTGGCTCTCAGAGAAGCAGCTCTGTGTGGGGTGGGTGTCCCTGAATGGACCAACAACATCAAAGGCTGCAGTCCAGAATTGTGGGTTACCTTCAAGCACATGGGATTTCCTCCCTCATGTGCTTCCCTGATAGGCTTATTATGTAATATCCCCCACAGGTACTAAATGCATTGATATTCATCTCCCACAAATACTGAGTGTGATACAGTTATGTGTAGATTGGGATGTTATTTTGATGTTTTTGTACTGGTTTTAATATATGAATATTTGTGATATTATCATTAATTCTTTTGCCCTATTACTAATTCTTTTGCCCTATTACTAGGTTCAAAAATGGACATTACCAAGAGTGAGTTGTTTGTGTAAATAAAAATGCTCAAAAGTCAAAGTGGCGCCAGGGAGAGGGTTGCAACTAGTACCCTGAGATATTTGTTTAACCTTGGGATGGTGGTCTGTCTCTGCAAACCTACACCTGCCAGTGTGAGAGCAGTTGTAGCAGGTGGGAGAGGAGCCAAATCAGAGAAGTGTCCCATGGCCAGGTGAGACATACGAAGAGCTGCAGTGTATGGAGGTCATATATGGCCCTTACAATAGGCTACAGCATTGGGCTGATTCTAACAAGGCAAACCAGGATTAAAGTAAAAGTCTTATAATTGGATTAAAAAAGTCAGGATCACAAGTACAAGATCGAGGAAGAGTGGCTAGTGTGTAACTTTTCTGAAAAATGTTCTGGGGATTTTATTGGGTTACCAACTCAGCGGCAGCCATCTTTTAACTTCTCTGTTTCTGTTGGTGGCATCCCCATTCTGCCAGTTATAGATCAATTGCAATCTACATCATTAGAAAGAATACACTAAAGAAATCACAAATCCATTTGTTTCTTTTGTATTTGCTTTTATCTGTGTGTGATATTCCTCCAATAGACTTTCAGCTTTTTAACTACATTTTTTTGTCTTTTTGTCCCCACAGCCTAGCGTAATACCTGGCAAACATAGTAGTGCTTAATAAATCCTTATTGAATGAATGAATCTTGTAAATTTTGCAGAAATATATAGATTATATTAATTAATACATTAATATTAAGCATTAATACAGCTCTATCTCTTTCAGACATTTACTAGTATCACCCATACTGTAAAGTTTAGAGACTCATAGATTTAAAGGTGGAAGGGATCTTTGTAATCATCTAGTTCATCTCTCTTGCATAATAGATGAAGGAAGTGAAGCTTAGAATTACAGTGATTTGTCCAAGATCATATAGGTAGTAATATCAGAGCTAAGATCTAAACCTTAGTCCTCTGATGCCAAATAAAATGCTTTTTAAAAATTTTACTATACTGTGCTTTGTCTTAATACAAAATAGTAGCTCATCTGAAAATTATTTCTATCCTGTTTTAGGATATATTGTTCTCCAGCAGATTTACTATACTAATTATATTTGCTTACTCTAATATTAAAAGAAAAATGAAGCAGGTAGGTGGTGCAGTAAATAAAGCGCTGGGCCTGAAGTCAGGAAGATTCATCTTCTTAAGTTCAAATTTGGCCTCAGACACTTACTAGGTTTGTAACCCTGGGTAAGTTACTTAACCCTGTTTGCCTCAGTTTCCTCATCTGTCAATGAGAAGGAAATGGCAAACCACTCCAGCATCTTTGCCAAGAAAACCCCAAATGGGGTCATGAAGAGTTGGACACAGCTGAAATGACTGAACAACAAAAAATATTAACATTAATTTTCATTTTTTTAGCATACAATGAATCCTGAAGGAGTTAACACAGATGTAGACAGAAAATAAATGGTGAGAATAATACATGAAGATAATAAAAGACTGAGTGTATATTTCAATTCTGAAGTGATACCAGCCTTCTTACCCCCTCCCTCTTTTCTGCCCATATTTGAAAATGTTACATTTTCTAGGCTTGTCTCCCAGTGTTCACAAAACTAAAAGTATGAATCTTTTGGCCAATTCACAATGATTAACATAAATGATAATATAAGTATCTGAAATGAAAAGCTGTGACTTTGGAATCAGGAGGCCTGGATTGAAATCCTTCCACTGACCCTACCTATGTGACTTTGGGCAATTAACTTTAGTTTTTCAGGACTCAGTTTCCTTATCTGAACATGAGTTTCCTTCCAGATCTAGACCAATGATCCTATAAAGTCCTGTTTAATCCCCTGTTTCCTTGAAAAAAAGGTCTATACTTAAGGGAGAGAAAAATGTGAAATTGTCTTTGGTCATGAAGGAAAAGGCATATAGCCAACCAAGAATCTACTATGGGAAAGACACAAGAATTTTAGCCATCCTCTTCTCTGATGAGAAGTCTTAGTGTAAGAAAAAATAAGAATGACATCTGAGAAAATGTTTAGTTTCTGGGATGTTTCAATTTCCCTCAGGCTGGCCTTTGGAGAAGTCTATCAGGCAGGTTGGAATGGAATTAAAAATATTATAGATAGAAGGCTGTGTAATACCCAGTGATGGATCTCACACTAGTCCTACAGGTGTGTGGCCTATCTATAGTGACGTAATGACATTTTCAAGTAGAAAAATAATTAGTTAGGCTTGAACTAGACTTATGTAATCAGTTCATGTCACGACAGTATTTTGGACTTCCATATTGTCTTTGTGAAATATTCTTCATGATCATAGAATCATATAGATTTAGAGCTAGAAGAGATCTGAGACACAACTCTACTACTTGCTGTATATCCTTGGGCAAGACATTTAATCTCTATGAGCTTCATTTTCCATTAGTGAGGATCTTTGGGTCATGATGTTTGGCCAGTTCTGAATCTATCTGATTCTAATATCTCTCCATCTTTTCCACAAGAATAGCGTAGGATATTGTATCAAATACTTTGCTAAAAATCAGTGTAAGCTATACGTACTAGCCTTCCCTTCATCTCACTAATTTGGTAAGCCTATTAAAAAAAAAGAATTGACTACTTGTTCTTAATGACATGACACCAACTCTTTTTGATCATTGCTTCCGTTTTTGGATGGTCACAACCATCCCTTTAGCAATACATTCCAGAATTTTGATAATAATGAAAGTAAAGGTTACCGGCCTATAATTTGCAGGCTCCATTGTCTTTCTATTTTTCGAAAATCAGGACGACATCTGTCCTCTTTTCCCCACTGTACCTCTACACCTTCCAGTCCCCACAGTACTCAGAAATTGAGTTCATCTGGACCAGAAAACCGTAACTCGTCAAGGACGGCTAAGCATCTGTTATGGGATGAAAGATGAAAGAGTCTTTTTTTTCCTTCTTATCTTGAGAATTATCTCTTTTGGCCACACTTGTTTTGCTTTGCTGAGAAAACAGGAACAAAATCAGAATTCAGTAGCTCTGCTTCTTCTCTGTCATTAGCTGGCATTTTCCCACCCACTGTGAGCAGTGTTCCTTCTTCTTTTCCCTAATATAGCTGAATGTATCACCATCTCGGCTGTACCTTCTGCAAGCATTGCCATGGAGATCAGGATATAGGACCTGAAAGGCCCAAAAGGGTTTTTCCCAGCATTTCCCATTTCTGAGATAGCATGATGAAGTGAATGGGGCATTGAACTTGTAATCCAGAAGACCTGGGTTCAAATCTTACTTCAGATACTTACTAGTTGTACAACCCTAGGCAAATCACTTAATTTCCATGCCTCAGTTTCCTTATCTGTAAAATGGGCAAGTTGGACTCTGTAGCCTTATAGCTCCACATATACGGTCTCCTGATTACCTTAAAGATCCCCTGGGGAATTTTGCCCTGAATATGAGGATGAAGGGACATATGGGAGCAAGAAACAGGGAGGAAAATGGGCTGAGGAGGGTCACCATTGCAACTAAAGTGGAGATGTAGGGCCTTGCAAATTTTGAGAGTTAAGTATGCATCAAGGGATACAGCTCCAGGAGGTCAGGAAGAGTCAGGAATAGTCAGGATTAGAAGCCTATGAAGTAGCAGAGAGGAGATGGTATGGCATTCGGCTTGAAACAGCCTAGAGACTGTTAGTCCTGATCTTACCTGTGAGCAAGAGTAGCCCACCTTCCCTGGGCTGCCCTTCTCTACTTTTCTGCTTTCATTTGTCTTAACAGAGCTGCACAGACAGGAATGTCTGTCTATAGCGTCTCTTACTCCTACCCCTTTCTGTCTATATGGTTGTGGGCTATACCTGTTACAGTCTTTAACAGTACTTTTCTGGTTTTATGTTTCTTTGGGGAATGTATCTTATCTGTTTCAGTTGCATTTTATTTGAAAACACATAGAAGACTAGGTGTAAAGGAAGGAAGGAAATAAAAAGGATTAGAGTTTATTTCTCCGTGTAAGGGGGTGCCCCTTTCAGATTTTGACAGTTTTGCTGATGGAAAGGGACATAGACAAACTCAATTATGAGATATATATATATCTGAAGAACACTAAAAAAGCAGCCACAGAGACAAGGCGCTCATGATAAATCTGATCATAGTGTCTCTGCATCTAATATGCATATGAATAGCAGGAGGACTTTGTAGTTGATAACTGGGAAACCCTGAACCCCAGAACTGTTTTGTGACTCTTGAAAACGTGTACATTGCCTAATTATGGCTTATCTGGCAGAAAGGAGGAGTTGTTTATTCACCAGGAGCTACAAGAGAGTTCTCTCATGGAAGGGGCCCTGCTTTAAACTCATATGCTTGGTCTAACAACAGACTTCAGAGCCTGGTGGAAAAAAAGGTTTTTACCTTTTTCTGTACTGCAATGTACTTCCTGGAAGAATTGATTGATTAAAGATTGGCTTTATTTCTCTTTGCACTTTCTTGCTTCCTGTTAGATAGAAATTCTAGATAGCCCACCCAAAGGAGCAGAAATAGAAAAAAAGCCTTACAAATCTCAGGATGAATATCTTTGCTCTTTCTTGAAAGAGTGCTTCATTCTCCCAGGAGTGAAGAGGAACATTCTGGCCCAGCAGAGGAGCAGAACATTCCTCATCTAGCATAGGTGCAAAGTAGCTCAGAAGAACAGTGGTCTGGACCAGAAGACGTGCCACATTTCTATTAATGACACCACATCCATTAATTAACTTTCATTTGGACTGTTCCTGAAGAAAAGAAGGGACCTCAAAGCCCCCAGCTCCATAGTTGTGAGTTGCTCTGGGTGCATGTGTTTCCAACACATGATCCTCATTACCATAGTAATTTGTTTGTGTTCAATTTCCCTCATGGACACTGTATAGATTGGCAGGAGAGTGTATGCAAGGCTTATGGGTGGAATATTATGTTATAATTATTATTGCTTTGCCTTATATTTAGTAAATATTTGATTAAGATTTAATGGAGTTAGCTAGCAGATTTGTTGAATGGAAGGCATACCAGTATAGGCTTAGGAGAAAAAAAAATGTATAGTAATAAGAGAGTAGGCACATGAGGGTTACACCTAGAATCCTGAAAGATTTAATTATAGCAACCACTGCTGCTCTGAGGAACTCTCATCCTATCAGAGGGTGGGGCACTAATTTCACATAAAATCCAAATTAACACAGCCAGAGCAAGTTCCTCAATGGAAATTCAACAAGTAAAGGATTAAGAGAGATGATGATTTGTTTGAAAAAAAGCTAACAGTCCCCAAGACAAGATGGTCCTAGCAAAAGCAAGATGGTACTCAACGAGGTGGCTAAGCATTGAGGTAGGGCAAGTTATATTTTGTCTTGTCTAAAAGGGCAGCTGTCTTTGCCTAAGCACAAGCTGGCCCCAAGTGCAACTTTATGCTCTGGAGAGAATGAATCAACAAGGAAAAATATCCATTTACTAAATGCAAACAAACACTCAGCTAAGATATACAGTTGCAGCTCCTTAGTTTCCCATGCAAAGGACAAATCCAGGTTAATAACAACAATCCTTGAGAGTAAATAACTTGGCAAATCTGAAGAGCTAACCTCCTTTTTGATACAAGTTTATGTAAGATTTCCCCAAAAGAGATTTAGTCTTTTCCTGTTCTGTGGCTCCATGACTAAGGTTTATGTGTGTACTTAAAATCATTAATGACATGAAACCTAAGTAGTCCATCAGGGTCAAAAGCCTGGGTAAAACAAATAACACTTAAGATACCCACACTGGGCTTAAAAGAGAAAGCTATGCCTTTGAAAGCAGATGTTTCCACCACAGGAAAAGGGGAAGTGAATTGCAAAAGGGTGTTCAGTAAGTCCTTGACTTAACTGGATTACTGACCACTCAAACTGCCTTGCTGATCAATACTGTCTATTGGTTATAGAAGGGAACAACTCCCCAGTGATTTTCTTTTCCTCTATAGTTCTGTAAAGTTTTTCATTTTAAAATAGTTTATTTTTAGTTGAAACATTTGCTTTTATAAGATTTTGAGTTCTAATTCTCCCCCCCCACCCCCTCTTCCCAAGGTGGCATGCAATCTAATATAGGCTGTACATGTGTAATCATATTAAACATATTTCCACATTAGTCATGCTGTGAAAGAAGAATCAGAATAAAAGGGAAAAACCATGTGAAAGAAAACACAAAAAACAACAACCACAAAAAAGAGAAAATAGTATGCTTTGATCTGCATTCAGACTCCATAATTCTTTCTCTGGATGTTGATAGCATGTTCCATCATGAATCTTTTGGAGTTGTCTTAGATCATTGCATTGCTCAGAAGAGCTAATTCTAACAAAGTCGGTCATCATGCAATGTTGCTGTGACTGTGTGCAGTGTTCTCCTGGTTCTGCTCACTTAACTCATCATCAATTCATGCAAGTCTTTCCAGGTTTTTCTGAAGACCAACTGCTCACCATTTCTTATGGAACAACAGTATTCCATAACACTCATGTACCACAACTTGTTCAGCCATTCCCCAATGGATGGGCATCCCCTCAATTTCCAATTCTTGGCCACCACAAAGAGAGCTGCTATAAATATTTTTGTACATGTGAGTCCTTTTCTCTTTTTTATGATCTCTTTGGGATATAGACCTAGTAGTGGTATCGCTGGATCAAAGGGTATACACAATTTTATAGTCTGGTGGGCTATAAATTACTCTCCAGAATGATTGGATCAACTCACAACTCCACCAACAATGCATTAGTGTTCCAATTTTCCCATATCTTCTCCAACATTTATCATTTTCCTGTTTGGTCATGTTAGCCAATCTGATAGGTGTGATGTCGTACCTCACATTTCTGTGCAAGTACCTTGCATTTCTCTAATCAATAGTGATTTAGAGCATTTTTTCATATGACTATAGAGAGCTTTAATTTCTTCATCTGGAAACTGCCTGTTCATATCCTTTGACCATTTATCAATTGTGGAATGTCTTGTATTCTTATAGTTTGACTCAGTTCTCTATATAGTTTAGAAATGAGGCCCTTATCAGAAACTCTGGCTGTAAAAATTGTTTCCTAGCTTTTTGCTTCCTTTCTAATCTTGGTTGCACTGGCTTTGTTTGTGCAAAACCTTTTTAATTTAATGTAATTAAAAATTGTCCATTTTGCATTTTATAATGTTCTTTATCTCTTGTTTGGTCACAAAATTTTCCCTTCCCTGTAGATCTGACAGGTAAACTATTCCTTGCTCTCCTAATTTGCTTATAGTATCATCCTTTATGTCTAAATCATATACCCATTTTGACCTTATCTTGGTACAGGGTATAAGATGTTGGTCTATGCCTAGTTTCTGCCATATTGTTTTCCAGTTTTCCAAGCAGTTTTTGTCAAAGAGTGAGTTCTTATCCCAGAAGCTAATGTCTTTGGTTTTATCAAACAGTAGATTACCATAGTCATTGACTATTGGTCTTGTGTACCTAACCTATTCTACTGATCCACCACTCTATTCCTTAGACAGTACCAAGCAGTTTTGATGCTTGCTGCTTTATGATACAGTTTTAAATCTGGTGTGGTTAGGCCACCTTCCCTTGTACTTCTTTTCATCAATTCCCTTGATATTCTGGACCTTTTGTTCTTCCAGATGAATTTTGTTATTATTCTTTTCTAGCTCTCTAAAATAATTTTTGGTAGTTTGATGATTAAGTAAATTAATTTAGGTAGAATTGACATTTTTGTTATAATAGCTTGGCCTACCCATGAGCAATTGATATTTTCCCGAGTATTTAGATCTGACTTTATTTGTGTGAAAAGAGTTTTGTAATTGTGTTCCTATAGTTTCTGGGTTTATCTTGGCAGGGAGACTCCCAAATACTTTGTATAGTCTACAGCTGTTAGGGTAATTTTCTCATGGGAGTTCTAGCTTCTCTTAGCAGAAGCTGAGGGTCACAAGCTGTTGCGTGGCAAAAACAAGGAAGTCTCACAAGACCTCTCCTTTGCCGACACTCAGCTCCCACGGTTGGCTCGGCTCTCCTCTCATTGGGAGAAAAGTCTTACTCATACCCCTGATAGGAGGGCTGCAGGTGTCCGGCAGACTTGGTAATTGGCTATCATGTGGAGATCGTGCTTTGATCAGGTGTTACGAGGGATATAAATGAAAGCTACTAGCACTTAATAAACGGAGCTTCTGCGATCTTGCTGTCTCCCGCCTCATCAATGCGCCTCCAGGTTAAGAGTATTGAGCTGGTCTCATGCTCACCACTGCAGTGGCTGCGTCATACAGCTATTTTAAATGGAATTTCTCTTTCTATCTCTTGTTCCTGGGCTTTGTTTGCAGTATATAGAAATGCTGGTTATTTATGTGGGGTTTTTTTATATCCTGCAACTTTGCTAAAGTTGTTAATTATTTCAAGTTGTTTTTTAGTTGATTCTCTAGGATTCTCTAAGCATAACATCTTATCATCTGCAAATAGTGATAGTTTCGTTTCTTCATTGCCTATTGTAATTCCCTCAATTTCTTTTCCTTCTCTTATTGCTAAAGCTAACATTTATAATACAGTATTGAATAACAATGATGATAATGGACATCCTTGTTTCACCCCTGATCTTATTGGAAATGCTTCTAGCTTATCCCCATTACATATAACGCATGCTGATAGTTTTAGATAGATGTTACTTGTCATTTTAAGGAAAACTTCATTGATTTCTTTACTCTCTAGTGTTTTTGATAGGAATGGGTGCTGTATTTTGTCAAAAAGATTTTTCTGCATCTATTGAGATGATCACATGATTTCTGTTCATTTTGTTATTGATATGGTCAATTATGCTGACAGTTTTTCTAATATTGAACCAGGCCTGCATTCCTGGTATAAATCCCACCTGTTCATAGTATAGTATTCTCATGATTAGTTGCTGTAATCTCTTTCCGTAAAGTTTTTCTAATGCTGCTTCAGTGATACTATCATTTAAATTTTTATTTTTTGCCTCCTTTTTATTCTTTATTCCTCACTTATGCTTTTGGGTTTTGAGTTGAACTTACTCAGCTTTTCTTACTATTTTCAGATTAAAATGATTATAATTTTAATAAACAATTTTTAAATTGTTTCTTTTTTTACTGAAGTTCTATGATCTTATTTACAAAAACAAATCCTGTTTATATTTTTGTTTTATTTTTCTTCTGTCTTTCATTATTTTATTTATGAAATAATTCTTTTTTTTTAACATGTGTTTTTAAAACTTTAGGTTACAAATTTTCTCCCTTCCTCCCTTCCCACCCACTCTTATTGAAAAGGCAAGCATCTCGATACAGGTTATAGATGTGTAGTCATGCAAAACACTTCCATAGTACTCATGTTGTGAAAAACTAAGTATATTTCCCTTCATTCTATTCTGTCCCCCATTTATTCTATTCTCTCTTCTGACCCTGTCCCTCCTCAGAAGTGTTTGCTTCTGATTATCCCCTCCCCCAATCTGCCCTCCCCTCTATCAACTCCCTGCTCTCTTGTTCCCTTCCTCCCTTATTTTCCTGTAGGTAAGATAGATTTCCATACCCCATTGTGCATGTTATTCCCTCCTTAAGCCAAATCCTATGAGAATAGGATTCATTCATTCCCTCTCACCTTCCCCTATTTCCCCTCCACTGTAAAAGCCTTTTCTTGTCTGTTTCATGTGAGATAATTTATGCCATTCTACTTCTCCCTTTCTCCTTCTCCCAGTATAATCCTCTCTCACCCCTTAATTTTATTTTCCAGATATCACCCCTTCATCTTCAACTCACCCTGTGCCCTCTATCTATCTATACATACATATATTTTTTTTGCTTCCCACTACCCTAATACTGACAAAGGACTCATGAGTTACAAATATCATCTTTCCATGCAGGAATGTAAACAGTTCAACCTTAATAAGTCTCTTATGATTTCTCTTTCCTGTTTACCTCTTAGATGTTTCACTTGAGTCTTGTATTTAAAAATCAAATGTTCTATTCAGCTCTGGTCTTTTCCTCAGGAATGCTTGAAAGTCCCCTATTTTGCTGAATGACCATTTTTCCCCCTGAAGGATTATACTCAGTTTTTCTGGGTAGGTGATTCTTGGTTGTAATCCTATCTCCTTTGCCCTCCGGAATATCATACTCCATGCCCTCCAGATCCTTAATGTAGAAGCTGCTAAATCTTGTGTTATCCTGATTGTGTTTCCACAATACTTGAATTGTTTCTTTCTGGCTGCTTGCCATATTTTCTCCTTAACCTGGGAATTCTGGAATTTGACTACAATATTCCTAGGAGTTTTCCTTTGGGGATCTCTTTTAGGAAGTGATCAGTGGATTCTTTCAATTTGTATTTTGCCCTCTGGTTCTAAAATATCAGAGCAGTTTTGCTTGATAATTTCTTGAAAGATGATGTCTAGGCTCTTTTTTTGATCTTGGCTTTCAGATAGTCCAATAATTTTTAAGTTCTCTCTTCTGGATCTATTTTCCAGGTCAGTTGTTTTTCCAATGAGATATTTCACATTGTTTTCTATTTTTTCATTCTTTTGGATTAGTTTTACAGTGCCTTGATTTCTCATAAAGTCACTAGCTTCCAATTGCTCTATTCTAATTTTTAAGGAAGTATTTTCTTCAGTAAACTTTTGGACTTCCTTTTCCATTTGGCCAATTTTGCTTTTTAGGACATTCTTCTCCTTATTGGCTTTTTGGACCTCTTTTGCCATCTGGGTTAGGCTATTTTTTAAGGTGTTATTTTCTTCAGTATTCTTTTGGGTCTCCTTTAGCATCACTCTCAGTTTTTCCTCTAGTCCTACTTGCTTCTCAAAGTCCTTTTTGAGCTCTTCCATGGCCTGGGACCAATTCATATTTTTCTTGGAAGCTTTGGATGTAAGAGTTTTGGCTTTGTTGTCTCCTTCTGGTTGTATGTTTTGATCTTTTTTGTCACCAAAGTAAGATAATATAGTCTGACTCTTTTTGCACTGCTTGCTCATCATCCCGGCCAATTACTTGAACTATAAACTCTTTGTTAAGGTAGGGGTCTGTTTCCAGTGTGGAGAATGTACTGTCCCAAGCTTCAGGGGTTTTGTGCAGCTGTTTTCAGATATACTTCTAGGGACCTGTAAATTTCCAGTCTGTCTTTCATTTTTAAGCTTCTCATGGATATTTCCCACTAGTGCTATAAATCTCTTGCATTCCAATGATGAGTATATGTGTATGCAGTACATACATACATATATATATCATGTATATATGTATATAAACATATCATATTTAAATACATAATTGGTTTATGAATATAAAAGTTTGCTATTCAACATTGCTAATAATACAGTAAGCATGTGTTTTCCTAAAATTTCATGCTGCTGACAATGGTATCAATGTTATACTATTGTTTATTGATGTACCAATTGTTGGTATTTGACAATGGGTCTTTGTGTGGTCGTTAATTGCATGCCTACTTTATGAGTTATAGGCTCAGTATTTATTCCATGATTTATTGATTCACTCTGTTAGTACATCTATTTAATATTTTAAAGGTATATAATTTGATGCTTAAATACTGTCATTATGAATCACTTACCACTAGCAACTTGTCATTAACAACAACAATTTTGGTCCTTTTTATCTTCCTTTTAGAGCCTCAGCTTATTCTAAGCTTCAGCACTCCTGACATTATTTTTTCAGGTCCATGCTACAGTGTTTTATTATCTCTTGTTCTCTATTCCTATTTCCATTTCCTGATATGTTTTTTTCAAATTTAAGGAACTTAATGATTTCTCTGTGTACCTGTATTGATTTTTTTTAGACAATTCTCTTTCCTCAATAATATCTTAATTCACACATTATTATTTTAAGTTTCTGACATTAAAATAACAAGAAGTCTCATCTTCAAATCCCCAAATAATAAATTAGGTACTTAAACATATGAGTGGATATGTAGTTCTCACATGTTGATATTCATAGATTGCTATTGCTTATGAACTCATGCTACTGACATGGTACTGAAAGGATATCACTCCTTATTGTAAATACACTCATAAATAATTTATAGGCATAACTCTGTAGGTCATTGGGAAGCAGTACCAGGAAAACAATATAGACAATTATTATAGTGGTTAAAAAAAACAACAACAACAAACAACAAAAGAAACAGTCTTGAATGCTCTGTAATTATAATGATGAAACTTGGCCCCAGATAGGAGGTTCAAAAATGCACTTCACTCCGTTCTGGTCAGAGATGAGGGAATGGGAATGTTGAACATTGCCAGTGCTGTCAGAGTTAGTTGATGTGTTAATTTAGGTGAATATTTTTTTTTCTTTTTTGTTACAAGTGATGGCTTACTGTGTTGAGGGAAGTGAAGGGATACATTTTGAAATGAAGCTGATGCTAAATCAAAAGTTACAATTTTAAAATACATTTTTAAAATAAATTTTAAAAAAGAAGGAATATTGTTCACATGACAGCTTAAGATGTATATTTTCACTTTTGAGCTGACAATCTCTTACTCCTTCCTAAACTTAACCTGCATCCTAACTTCCCTACTTCTGTTGCAGGTACCATCATTCTCTCAGTTACTCAGTTTCATAATCTCAGAATAATCTTTGACTCTTCCCTTTTTCTTACATATAATCATTTGCCAGATCTTGTCAATTCATTTAATACATCTCCTACATCCATCTCCTTCTCTCTACTCATATAGTCACCCCCCAGTTTAGGTCCTCTTCATCCATCTGTCCCCTGAATCACTGTAGTGCCTTGCTCATGATAGTCTTACAACCTTCTATTCCAATCTATTTCACATCAACTCCCTTCATGTACTTTACATTCCAGTAAAACTGAACAATTAGCTCTTCCCCAATCTCATCTTTTCTTCTTGCTTCCATGTATGCAGTCCAACTTCCATATCTGGAACATTCATTGATTTATTCTCTTTAAATGGACACCCCTATTTCCTTCTTTGCTAGCTGCTCCAGTCTTTGTTCTGTGTGTCTCTTTCCTCTCTTCAGCCAGTTTTGTTTTGTTACTGCTCTAACATTCCAGATTAGTCCATCAACAAGCATTTATTAATGCCTTATTGTGTGTAAGAAACTATACTAAATGTTGAAGACACAAAGAAAGGCAAAATACAGTCTCTGTCCGAAGTTCACATTCTAATAGGGTGTTTTAGGCAAAGTTAAGAGGGTCTAAAATAAACCAGGTGGCTACAGTTTCAGGTTTCTATATATTACCTCAATTCTGTGGAATGTTTTTTTAACATTTACATTGGTTTATATTTTTGGCATCAGACTAGACTCATTAGCATTCACCTCCCCAGAACATTTGGAGAATCATAGAGTAGCATCTTTGACTGTTTATGTCAACTGAGTTTAACACAATGAAACATTATAGTCTTATATATTGTATATAATAATATAACATATATGCAAGAAATATATGACACAATCCTTGCCTGACAAGAACTTAAAATTTGTGTGCATATATATATTTGTGTGTTTGCATACACACAAACATATATCTAAATATACAAATATGCACATATATATATACATGCATATATACATATATGTACATATATGCATGCATACATATATATATATAAAGTCAGTTAATAAGCATTTACTCAGTGCCTATTGTATGCCAGGAAAAGCCCCAAATATACAAAAATCAGTGAATATATAGTCCTTGACCTCAAGAAGCTTAAACTGGAGTAGGAGAGAAAACATGCATATAACTATATAGATATGTTACTCAGAGTATTCTTTCATTAAGTAAGAAAATATTTAAAGCACTTTGCATCCCTTAAAACACCAGATAAATATTAGCTATTAATCTTAGAGGGAATGCAATGGTCAGGGAGGAGGAAAGCAAGAAGGCGAAGAAAGTTCTTCAGCAGAAGGTGATTTTGAGCTGTTTTTAAGGAAACTTGGAAATTATGTGGAGGAGGTGAGGAGGGAGAACATTCTAGGTATGAGAGAGAGTGCAAACACACAGAGTCAGAAGATGAAGTTTTGTGCATAGGGAGCAACAAATAAGCAAATGTGGCTGGATCATAGCTCACATGGAGGGAGTAAATTGTAAAAAGTTGGAAAGGTAGGAAAGTATCAGGTTGTGAAGGGCTTCAAACACCAAACACATGATGTTATATTAATCTGGAAGGTCACAAAGAATCATTGGCATTTACTGAGTAGTGGAAGTGACATGGTCAGACTCACTCTTTAAACAAATTGCTTAGACAGCTGAGTGGAGGATGGTTTGCAGTTGGGAGATACTTCAGGCACAGAGACCAATGAGAAGGCTATTACAATAGCCAGTAGGCAAGAGATAGTGAAGGCTTGAACTGTGATCGTGGCTATTTGAGTAGAGAAAAGGCACATATATGAAAGATGTTGTGAAAGCAGAAACAAGATTTGACAAGAGTTTGGATGTGTGGGCTGACTAAGAGTGAGGTGTAGAGGATGACATCACAGTTGTGAGTCTGGACAGTGATGCCTTCCAGAGCAATAGCAATGTTAGGAACAGGTCAGGGCTTGTTAGGAAAGATATGATTTTGGGTCACATTGAGTTTGAGATGCTAACAGGACATCCAATTCAAAATATCCAAAAGGTAGATGGTGACAGAACTTGGGATTAGGATAGAGATGAAGGGCTAAATGTATAGATCAAGGAATCATGTGCATTGAGATACAATTGAACCTTTTGGGGGGGGGATGGGTGGGTGATGAGGTGACCAAGTGAGATAGTACAAAGGAAAAGGACTCAGCGGATGTGACTTGAATTAATATCTGCAAAGCAGTCTGGGGTAGCAGGTAAGGCAAAGAGAATAGAACAACACAAATCTAGAGAGGAGAGAATATTCAGGAAAGAGTTATTGACTGGAATTTCCAGTTATCACCAGGGGGAGGGGTGATTATCTTCTAGAACTTTAGGGAATGGCTCTGTTGATTCTAAGTGCTTTCACCCTCAGCAACAGCTATATATTCATGTATATAGAAATAAATATATAAAGAAGTTATATAAATTTATTTCTATATACATGTATATATAGCTGTTGCTGAATAGATAAATGGTCAGATGATATCAACAAACCATTCTCAAAAGAACTACAGTGAATTTGCAACCACATGAAAAATGCTCCAAATCACTAATAATAAGAGAAATGAAAATCAAAACAGCTATGAGGCTTTACTTCACATCCTGAAGGTTGGTAAAAAGACCAAAAAATGGTAACAATCAATGTTGGAGGAGTTGTGAGAAAATAGGCACACTAATACATTGTTGATGGAGCTGTGAAATGGAACAACCATTTTGAAAAGTAATTTGGAATTATGCAAATAAGGTGACTCAAATGTATCCATACTCTTTGAACCAGAGACTCCATCACTGGTCTTATGCCCCAAGAAACTATTGATTGGAAAAGTCCCTATAAACTCCAAAATATGTATAGCAGTACTTTTTATGATAGCTAAGAATTGGAAACAAAGTAAATGCCCAGTGACTAGAGAATGGCTAAACAAATTGTGGTATATGAATGTAATAGAATACTAATCTGCTGTAAGCAATGATATATGTGATGAACACAGAGAAGCATGGAAAGATCTATGTGAACTGATGCAGAATGAAGTAGACAGAGTCAAGAGAACAATGTACATGATAACTACAATAATGTAAATGGAAAGAACAATGACACACTAAAATATTAAAAGTAAATGTAACAAAATCATAAAGATCAAGAGATATTCAAATGAAGAGATATGAGAAGACACCTCCAACTTAGCTCTTTGTAGAGGTGGGAGGTTCACAAGTGTTAGATATTGCACATTTACTTTTTCAATGTATCAATCAGTTGTGCTGACTTTTTTTTCCTCTTTAAAAATATTATTTGTCATATGGGATATAGGATGCCATGGTGACATAAGAAACAGAAAACATCAATAATTTTTTTTTTAAGGAAAAGCTACAGAGCCTTTTCCCGAGGTCTTTAGCCCCCTTTCCATAAATTTCTATCCTATTGGTTTAGCAACATTTTTATACTTTTAAGTCAGAAAACACTAATTGTTGTGGGAACCAAAATTTATGGTTTTCAAAACATTCTTTCTGAGAGAATCAATACTGACCATTCTTTTCCATCACCATGTCTTAGAGTATAATTAAGTCATAATCTTGAAGGCAGTATGGCTAAGTAATGGAAATAAGATCTAGAGCATTTAGGATTAAAAGATACTTTTTTAGTTCCATTAAAATTATGAACACCTCTTTTAAAGATGCAACCTAGGATGTTTTAACTTCTCGATGACTCATGAAGGCATTCACTTAATTTGCCATGGAGAGGAGAGGAGAGGAAAGAGAAGGGTGTGTGGGTGTGTGTTTATGTTTATTTGGATAAATGACCATTGTTTGGTTTTGCTGTGAATATATTTGTTTTTCTATTCTTGTTTAGATTCAAGTCTCATGTTGAAAAAAATCTTTTCTAAAAGAAACCCTACACATTTTTGTATGACTCACATTTTGGACTAGCCCATAGACCACATCAAAGATACTCAAAAGACCACACTTGGAGAATCACCAATTTAGAACATACATAGATCCCAGATTATTTTAGGTGGTGACAGAACAAACACGTATCTTGGGCACATGCTCATCAGTCACAAAATAGATGGGACCATTGAAGGTCATTTGATCTATCCTCCTGCCTTCAAGAAACTCTAACCACCCCAAACCCTACCAAATACCTGTAAAAAATGGCTCTAAACAAATTTTAGAGCAGCAGAATCCACAAAAAGACAGAGTGAAACAAATTTCCAGCCCAAGACAACCTGGATGGCTGATTAGAAAGGTCTGTTGTGCTGGGCTGGGAGAGGAACTCAGTTCAGTGTGGGCATGCAGTTAAAGACCAGGCCTAAGTGAACCTGGAGCAGGCCTCAGAGGACTGAATCATGGGCAGCTATGGTGGTTTCCAGACTTCTTAACCCACAAATGCCAAAGACAACTTAGAAGGTCAGTAGGAAAAGTCTGTGACCACGGTGAGAGAGAAGCTAAGTCCCAGCCCCAGTCCCAGCGCAGCCCCGGGGCGATGGCTGCTTCCAGAGCTTCTGGCCCACAGACTGAGGGGGTGTCAAGTGGCTGATCAGAGGGGGATAGCAGGGATCTCTTTGCCGGTGCGAGGCAGGATTTTCTTGCTTTGCCTGTGCTTAGATCTGGGTCATAGTTCTGGGTGGCAATCCTGGGGTGAGGAGGAGTGTTGGCGTGGTGGAGCTTGTAGTGGCAGTGGAAAGGGAATCCTCCTCACAATTCCAAGGCAGAAAAGAGTGCTTGTGGTCATTCATAGACCAGAGCATAGCCAGGAAAGGAGTAAACATCTCACCCTTGATCATACCACCTTGGGAGAACTGAAAACTTATAGGTCCCTAGAAGTATCTCTGAAAACAGCTACACAAAACCTCTAAAGCTTGGGACAGCACATTCTCTACACTGGAAGCAGACCCCTACCTTCACAAAGAGTTTAAAGCTAAAGTAATTAGCTGGGATCATGAGCAAATTGTGCAAAAAAAGTCAGACCATAGAATCTTTCTTTGGTGACGGAGAAGATCAAAACATACAACCAGAAGAAGATAACAAAGTCAAAGCTCCTACATCCAAACCCTCCAAGAAAAATATGAATTGGTCCCAGGCCATGGACGAGGTCAAAAAGGATTTTGAGAAGCAAGTAAGAGAAGTAGAGGAAAAACTGGGAAGAGAAATGTGAGTGATGCAAGAAAATCATGAAAAACTAGTCAACAGCTTACTAAAGGAGACCCAAACATATACTGAAGAAAATAACACCTTAAAAAATAGCCTAACCCAAATGGCAAAAGAGGTCCAAAAAGCCAATGAAAAGGAGAATGCTTTCAAAAGCAGAATTGGCCAAATGGAAAAGGAAGTCCAAAAGATTACTGAAGAAAATACTTCCTTAAAAATTAGAATGGAGCAATTGGAAGCTAGTGACTTTATGAGAAATCAAGACATTGTAAAACAAAACCAAAAGAATGAAAAAATAGAAGACAATGTGAAATATCTCACTGGAAAAACAACTGACCTGGAAAATAGATCCAGGAGAGAGAATTTAAAAATTATTGGACTATCTGAAAGCCATGATCAAAAAAAGAGTCTGGACATCATCTTTCAAGAAATTATCCAAGAAAACTGTCCTGATATTTTAGAACCAGAGGACAAAATAGAAGTGGAAAGAATCCACTGATCACTTCCAGAAAGAGATCCCCAAAGGAAAACTCCTAGGAATATTGTAGCCAAATGCCGGAGTTCCCAGGTCAAGGAGAAAATATTACAAGCAGCCAGAAAGAAACAATTCAAGTATTGTGGAAACATAATCAGGATAACACAAGACTTAGCTGCTTCTACATTAAGGGACCACAGGGCATGGAATATAATATTTTGGAGAGCAAAAGAGATAGGATTACAACCAAGAATCACCTACCCAGCAAAACTGAGTATAATCCTTCAGGCAAAAAAATGGGCATTCAATGAAATAGAGGACTTTCAAGCATTCTTGATGAAAAGACCAGAGCTGAATAGAAAATTTGACTTTCAAATACAAGACTCAAGAAAAGCATGAAGAGGCAAACAGGAAAGAGAAATCATAAGAGACTTAAGGCTGAACTGTTTACATTCCTACATGGAAAGATGATATTTATAACTCATGAGACCATTGTCAGTATTAGGGTAGTTGGAGGAAATAAATTATATGTATAGATAGATTGATAGACAGAGGGCACAGAGTGAGTTGAAGATGAATGGGTGATATCTGGAGAATAAAATTAAGGGGTGAGAGAAGATTATACTGGGAGAAGGAGAAAGGGAGAGGTAGAATGGGGTAAATTATCTCACACAAAACAGACAAGAAAAGGCTTTTACAATGGAGGGGAAATGGGGGAAGATGAGAGGGAATGAGTGAATCATTGGATTTGGCTTAATGTGGGAATAACATACATACTCAATTGAGTATGGAAAGCTTCTTATCCTACAGGAAAATAGGGGGGAAGGGGATAAGAGAATGGAGGCAGGGGGATGATGGGGGGGCAGATTGGGGGAGGGGGTAATCAGAAGCAAACACTTCTGAGGAGGGACAGGGTCAAAAGAGAGAATAGAATAAATGGTAGGCAGGATAGGATGAAGGGAAATATAGTTTTCCACAGCATGACTACTATTGAAGTGTTTTGCATGACTATACAAGTATAACCTGTATTGAGTTGCTTGCCTTCTCAATGAGGGTGGGTGGGGAGGGAGGAAGGGAGAAAATTTGGAACCCAAAGTTTTAAAAACAAATGTTAAAAAATTGTTTTTACATGCAACTGGAAAATAAGATATACAGTCAATGGGGTATAGAAATCTATCCTGCCCTACAGGAAAATAGAAGAGGAAAAGGTTACGAGAAGGGGGGGTGGAGATAGAAGGGAGGGGAGATTAGGGGAAAGGGTAGTCAGCATGCACACTGTCTTGGGGTTGGGGGAGGGACGACACGGGGAGAAAATTTGGAACTCAAAATCTTATGGAAGTGAATGTTGAAAACTAAAAATAAATAAATTAATGAATCTTAAAAAAAAAAAAGAAAAAGAAACTCTAACCAAATAACACCAGGAAAATGGGAGTCTCTCTGGAGGTTTTAAAGAAATTCTACAACTTTCCTCAGTAACTTATCCTCTTTAGCATTTAACATGAATACCTCACATGAATCTTTCTTAGTGGTGCACTCAGGATCCGTGACTCTATTTTCTTGAAAGCTTATTTCTAGCACATGTATACCCTCAATTCTCCAACCTAAACCTGCCTCTCCCTGAGAGTTTACCTTTCAACCTAACCAACTTTTCTTCTTGTCTATGGTTACAGAACCTGAGACTGAAAGCTTAAAAATGCAATTTTATATTTATGTTGAAAAGGCAGACTTACATTTACTCATGTATTGAATCCAGCGGAAAACATGGCATACTCTTCATTCTTAATAGACACAATCTTGTATCTTTAAACGTTTCATGTTTGCATAGCTTGCCTCTCCAACTAGAGTATCAGTTCCATGAGGACAAAAACCATGCTTTAAACCCCTTCAAATACTGTGTTTTGTGACAATAACTGCTTGGTTGTTGTTTTATTTTTGTTGTTGTTGTTGTTGTTGTTCAGTCATGTCTGACTCCTTGTGACCTCATGGACACATGCCAGGTCCTTCTATCCTCCACAGTCTCCTGAAGTCAGTCCAAGTTCATATTCATTGCTTCCATGATGCTATCTATCCCATCCACTGCTCTTCCCTTCTTTTTTGCTTTCAATCTTTCCCAACATCAAGATCTTTTCCAATTAGTCCTGTTTTCTTATTATGTGGCCAAAGTATTTAAGCTTCAGCTTCAGTATTTGTTCTTCCAATGAATAGTCTGAATTAAGTTCTTTAAGTATTGACTGATTTGACCTCCCAGCTCTCCGAGGAACTCTCAAAAGTTTCCTTCAGCACCACAATTTGAAAGCAGATTCTGAGGTGCTCAGCTTTGCTTATAGTCAAACTCTCACAGCTATACATTACTATTGGAAAAACCATAACTTTATCTCTATGAACCTTTGTTGGCAAGGTGATGTTTCTGCCTTTTAGTGTGCTGTCCAAATTTGCCATAGCTTGCCTTCCAAGGAGAAATTGTCTTAATTTCATGGTTGCAGTCACCATCTGCAATGATCTTTGAGCCCAAAAACATAAAATCTTACACTGCTTCCATTTCTTCTCTCTCTATTTGCCAGAGCGTGATGATATCTGCTGTCATGATCTTAGTTTTTTTAACGTTAAGCTTCAAGCCAGCTTTTACACTCTTTTCTTTCACCCTCATCAAGAGACTTCTTAGTTCTTCTTCACTCTCAGCCATCAGAGTGGTATCGTCTACATACCTGAGATTGTTGATATTTCTCTCTGCAACATTAATTCCAGCTTTTAATTCATCCAGCCTGGCATTTTACCTGAAATTACTCTGCATATAAATTAAATAAATAAGGCACCAATATATAGCCTTGTTGTATTCTTTTTCCAATCTTAAGTCAATCAGTTTTCCATATTTGTTTCTAACAATTGCTTCTTGACTTGTATAAGAGTTCCTCAGGAGACAAGTAAGATGATCTGGTACTTCACCTCTTTGAGAACTTGCTACATTTTGTTGTGATCCACACAGTCAAATGCTTTAGTGTAATCCATGAAGCAGAAGGTGTTTTGTAGAACTCCCTTGCTTTCTCCATAATCCAGCAAATATTGACAATTTAGACTCTAGATTCTCTGCCTCTTTGAAAACCAGCCTACTCTTGTGATTCTTAGTTCACATATTGCTGAAGCCTAGCTTGCAGAATTTTAATCATAACCTTGCTGGAATGTGAAATGAATGAAATTGTTTGGTGATTTGAATATTCCTTGGCATTGTCCTTCTTTAGGATTGGCACATAAGCTAATCTTTTCCAATCCAGTGACCACTGTTGAGTTTCCAAAATTTTCTGGCATATTGAGTGCAGCAATTTAACAGCATCATCTTTTAGGATTTTAAATATCTCAAATGGAATTCCATCACCTTCCAGGTCCCCCTGACTCCAGGGTCAGTGCTCTATCCACTGTGCCACCTAGCTGCCCCCACTGTGCCACCTAGCTGCCCCAAGGCAGTGATTTTTGTTATTCATTCATTCAGTCATTTCCTACTTTTGACCTTGTGGACATTATGACCGTGGGGTTTTCTTGGCAAAGATGCTGGAGTGGTTTGCTATTTCCTCCTCCAGTGTGTCCCCATTTGACAAATGAGGAACTGAGGCAAATAGGGGTTAAGTGACTTGCCCAGGATCACACAGCTATTAAGTATCTGAGGCTAGATTTGAACTCAGACTTTCCTGATTCCAAGTCCAGTGCACTATCCACTGTGTAACCTAGCTTAATAACGCATTTTAATTAATTTGTTCTTTCATTCAGCATTCTATAGAGCAAAGTGCTAAAAATATGCTAGGAGAAAGGAAGGAAACATATTTATATAGAGCCTACTATGAGCCAAGTGCTTTACAAATATTATTTTAGTTGATCATCACAACAACTCTGAGAGGCAGATGCTATTATTATCCCCATTTAACAATTGAGGAAACTGAGGCAGGCAGAGGTTAAGTGACTTTTCCCCAGGGTCACATAGCTATAAGTGTCTAAGGCCAGATTTGAACTCAGGTCTTCCTGATGCCAATGCTCTATCCACAGTACCACTTAACTGCCTCAAAATAACATGGCTACCATACTGTTGCTGTAAAATAATGTCTTGGGCAAGGAGATTGTGTGGCATGGCTAATTCTTTCACTGACATCATTCCCCTTTTATAATGTGCATATGTGTCTGTAGAGTGTTTTTAATGTTCCTTTTTTATATTACTGTCACTTTCCAGTAGCTACTTTCCACCAGTAGAACCCTCCCTCTTAACAAAGTGCAGCAAATCAAATCAAACTGACTTATTGATCATGTCTAATAGCACATGCTTCATTCTACACTCACAGTCCACCACCTCTCTACCAAGAAGGAGGAAGTATGTTTCATTGTCGACCTCTGGAATCATTGTATCAATATGAATTCTGATGTCTTTCAGTTCTCTTTTCCCTTAAATTGTGTTTTTAGTTTGTTCTAGTGTCTCTGTTTCCTGCACTCTGCATCAGTTCATATACATCTTCTAATTGTCTCTGAATTCCACATCTTAATTGTTTCTGATGACACAGAAATATTCCATTGCATTTATCTACCACAACTTGGTCAGCCATTCATCCATCTGTGAGTACCCAGTTTGTTTCCAGTTTGTTTTTTTCCTATCAAAAAAATACCACATATTTTGTTATTTGTCGGACTTTCTTCCATCTGTGATGTCCTTGGGGCACCTGCCTAGTGAAGGTATTGTTGGGTCAAAGTGTATTGATGTTTTAGTCTTTTTCTAGCACAGTTCCAAATTATTTTCTAGAATGGTTGGGCCAACTTGCAACTCCCCCAACAGTGTATTACTGTATCATTCTTCTGATTCATTTGGTTCTTTGATGACTTCCTAGATTCAGACTAAAACATAGACCTCTTGGTTTGATATCCTAGACGAATGATTTCTGGTTTACTCTCTTTTTTGATTGTGAGTTGTACCCAGTGGTGTGCTGGAGCCAGCTTAGGAAAACCAATTGTTAAATTTTCAGTATAAGCATTTGTACCTCGGAAACTGGCATGTGCTAGAAATCAGAACTTGGTTTTTTTGTTTTGTTGATTGGCTAGACTTAAGAATGCGTTAATACAGATTAAACTTTAAAAGTATATCATGGGTACATTCCTCTCCCTCTCCCCCAGATAGTTGTTAAACATTTACTAGCACATTTCTGGGTGTACCATGGCCTTTTCTTTAGAAGAGTTCTTTCCTTGGACTCTCTCCATTTCATGTAATTAACACACAAGCAGGCCCTCTTTTCTCCATATTTGGGTGGAAATTTTGATACTAGTTGCCATTAATTAGCAATCAGTGCATCAAGTTCCCCCTGAAAATTCAATGGAGTGAGGGTAAAATGCAAGCCCCCAATTCTCCACTGGTCCTTGACTAATTTTGCTCCCAAACAATGGCAACTCTTTACTTCTTAATTGATCAGCCTCACTGAAAAATCATTCGGACTTTAAATTCATAATAAAGAAGCCAAAACAATTTATCTAATGTAACAAACCTCTAGAGGTCAATAAAATACATCAATAACAAGCCCTTCTCTCACTTCCAGCCCAAGCCAACCCTCTCACCTTTTCTCAGCTTCCCAAGACAGAAGGTTCCATTTTTCTTCCCTTTCTCCAATTACTTTCATGCATGAAAGCTGTCAATGCCTCCTCATAAACCTACCTGTCTGCCAACATTTCTGGGTGGGGTTTGGGAGAATTTTCAGTCAGTCTCACCAGTCAGCAATTCCAATCATTCGCACTGGGATTAGAGAGTGTGGTAGAAGTTTTGGGTCATTCTCATGGTCACAGCTGCAAGGGTGAACAGAGAGTAGAATGGCTCCAGGGTTCTGGGAGTTCTGCTCCAGGGGTTTCCTTGTGAGCTTATCTTCATAGCCCCAGCACTCAAAAGGGGGGATTGAGCAAATGCCCAGGGCTAATTCCCACAGAGTACTCCCTGACTGTCAGGAATCTATGGAAGAAAATAGGAGGAGAGTAGATGTGGTCGTGTTGTTGGCCTCAGCTCCCATTTCTTTGTCCCTCCTTCCTCCTTCAAACTACACATTCCCCTCCTGTATCTGACATCACGTCTGCAACCCAACCCATCCAGGACAGATTGACAACAAAGCCAGCTGGAATTGTGCCAGTCTTGGCACTCCGTATGAAACATTATCCCCAGTGGACACATTCCCCACATCAGGAAAGGGATACAGCTTTCTTCAAGTGAATGGAACTTATTAAGCTTCTTTAGTGGCATGCTTTCTACTCCCAGCCATTGTGTCCCACCCACTTAGACAATTTCTATTATCTTGAGCTTCCAAACCTTCTATCAAACTCACTTTTTTAAGAAGTCATTCTTGAACCTCTGAAAGCTACCTTGAACTAATGATGGATTGGGCATGGTCAAAGTCAATGGAATAAATTGAAGTCAATATTGTAAATGTAGCCTGTTGGAAGGGAGATCTTATCAAGGAAGGAAATTGCAGAGTAGTTTAACTTTTAAGTCTGTTCTTCAGTATCATCTTGGGACTGTGCCTTTTTACCCTTTCCCATGCTTCATCTGGGCAATAGTCCAATACATTCGAGACACAACTCTAGATAGTCAAATGGGATAACTCAAGCCAAAGCACACCATTGTCTAACCAGCCCAACCCAGACTCTTTCAGGACAGTGTTTCCCATGTACCTCTTTTGCATATCGTGCCCTGTTATAGAAGCTCAGATTGTTTCAATTCAGCCCACACTTATCATTGAGTCCATAACTCTCATTTTACAGATGAGGATTCTAGCACTCAAGAAAGGTTAATTGAGTCATTCAAGGTTGCACAGTGTCATGAAATGTATCCTCTGCCATGCCACTAATTATTCTAACCAATTGCTCTCAGTTATTTCTACCTGCAAAGCCCTTGAAGTCACAGCTATGAAAGCTCTTCAGTACAAGTGAGAAGGGGCAGCTAGGTGGTTCAGTGGATATAGTGCTGGACCTGGAGTCAGGAATACCTGAGTTCAAATCCTGCCTCAGACATTTTCCAGTTGTATGACCCTGGCCAACTCACTTAACCCTGTTTACCTCAGTTCCTCATCTGTCAAATGAACTGGAGAAAGAAATATCCTAGGTGAGGTCACAAAGAGTCAGACATGAATGAATAATAACAAGTGAGAAGAACCTGATTTAGAATCTGTGATGATTTAAAAGTTCAGGAGACATAGTTTCTGGGTAATTTAATCATTTTATTAATGAGGCCAGCAGGTTATTAATAAAAGCATGGTCATTTGACCATTTCTCTCAGAAATGGGGGGTCCAGCGGGAGTGAGGTCACAATTTATATGCCCTTTGAAGAGGAGGCATTCCTGAAGGCTGCCTCACCACCTCTGATTGGTTAATCAAGTGAGAGGTGGGCTATCTTGGGATGCGTGACTTAGGTCACTCAACTCTTGGTCGAAGAGAAATCAATTTCCATATCACCTGTCTTCATAATAAGGATAATCAACATTTACCCCAGATCTGTCTGAGCAAACACAATGAGCAACAATACGCACATTGGCCTGAATTTAGAATTTTTTTTTACTGTCCAATTAGATCTTGTCCTGGGTAAATCTCTAAGAGAGATTTGGTTGATTTCTGAATGAGGAAGTAGAAAAGGGGAGAAACCTCGATCCTAATACAATAATCAGCTATTAAGTATTAGAGAGAAATATTTATTTTTCATAAATCTCAGCTCAAAAAAATCATAGATTAAGAGCTGTAAGGGACCTTAGAGGTCATTGAGTTCAACTTCATTTTAAAAGATGAAGAAACTGAGGCCTAAAGAAGGTTAAGTGCCTTGTTTGAGGAGAGTTATTCTCTGACTCTAACACCACTGCTTTTCCCACTGGACCACACTGGATATATCCTACCTGTGTGATGTTAGCAAGTCACCTTTCCCTTCTAAGCTGTAGAGTTCTCATTTGTGAAAATGCAGGAGTTGATTTGGTCACCTCTAAACTCCCTTCCATTTTGGAGATTCTGGGAGATTTTGAAATACTCGCCTTAGCTATCAGGCCTTTTCATCCCAGGGGCATGTATTGGACATAAGCCTCTGACACTTATTTTTTATCCTGCTCCCTCAATTCCCACAGCTTCCTAGCTCTTGGCTGCTCATCTGAACTTTGGAACTACCGTTTTGCTTGGTCATGTAATATTTGCATCCTTCCAGTACTGGTCGGCTTGCTTGGCTTTTGATTTAATTTCATGTTCTAGATTCTCATTCTTAGTGTATGCTTTGACTCTGGCTTTCTTCGGATTATGTTAAAAAGGATTATGTAAAGAAAAACTCCTTCATAATGGATGGAAGAGATATTCCTGAAGCAAAATTGATAGCGATTAGCAACTGATTGGATATGAAGATGTTAGAAAATAAAAAGTAAGGAATGACTAGAAGGATTGCGGTAGATAAACGAGGGAAGCTTTTGGATGGGATGAGTTGGATTTTGAGTATATTGAGACTGATATGCTTATAGGACACCATGTGGAGATATCTAGTATGTGGTAGGAAATGTTGGAATCAATTTATCTCAATTGGTCCTTACTGTGGTATACATCCAAGATATACATATACATATATATATATATGTATATACACATATACATATACATACATATATATATCCAAGAGCACTGAATTTGGATCCAGATGACTGATTCAAATCCTGACTCTTCCATTAATTGTTAGTGTTGCTTTGCATGAGATATTTCAACTGTTAGGGGCTCAGTTACCCCATCTGTAAAATGAGAGATTTGAATTAGATGACCCCTAAAGCCCTTTTGACTCCCCCCAAATCTTATGATACTGTGAGAAATAATTCATTTGGACCCCTACTCTATTCCAATCAACATTAATAAGTGTGATATAATTCTCCAGGAGTAGTAATTATACGTTCTATATCTTAGGCCTCAGAGCTGTGGACTGCAGATTGTAAGTTCACTTGCTTAATCATAGGAAGCTAACTACAGGACCTCACCCTTGCTTTTCCTTGTCATGGTGACCAAGCCCAGTGTTGCAAAGGTAACTCAATTACATGGAAAATCCTCCAACTTATTTTTGTACCTCTGGACCTCTCTCTCTTATCCAACATGGGCAAGTGATCATGTTATGACCATTTAGTCAGTGGAGATATCCCATGCTTCGCCCAACCTATGACCCTCCCCACCACTGATATGTCGTTTTTGGCCCTCAAGAGCAAGGTCTATCAACCAATGAGATTCTGTATTTCACCATGCCTCTTTTGCATATTTGGGTATCAAACCCTATAAGTATAAGGTCCTGGAAGAAGGAAGATCTAAGGTCCACTTCATTAGAGGGGAACATGGACCCTTTAATAAAGTGCCACTGGCTCAGAGCTCTGCCTCAGTTTCTTTTATTGTAGGCTGGACAATTATAGTTCCCATAATCTTATTATCTGTTATGAGCTCTTGAAATCTGTCTCATGCCTAACAATCTTTTATATATCTAGGTACCAACCACTCATTCATTTCTGCCCTACTACCTTGCACTTCTAATTATGGCTTCAAAGGATTTAGCTTTGGGTTTTAGTTGTCACTGATCTTGGTTAGCTTCCTGAAGATTCCAGCTCCTTCTCCCAGTTGATTGAGGTGACCTTGCTTTTGGCCCTACAGTTTTCTCATGTACCAGTTCCTAAACCTCTCTTGGTCTGTAATCCTTGGCTGAAAGTGAAGAACCCTTGACTTTCTTAGTTCTTAAACTTGTTAGACTACTTACCTTCAGAGTACACTGGATAACCTCATTCCCTTTTCTTGTCACTGCCATCAAACATTCTTATTATCATAATATTAATGTTAATTAATATTAATAGTAGTAAAAGTAACAGCTGATGTTTATATAACCCTTGAAGCTTTGTAACTACCTCATTTGATCAGATCCCCTAGGCACTACAGAATTGGGGAATGGGGAGGTTCTTCCATTCACACTTTTAATTATCTTACCTTAGTGCCTTATTTTTATATTTTGTTGTGGTTGGAGTCTATCTACGAGATGGAATCAGGAAGACCTGACTTCGAGACCTTTCTCAGATACTTACTTTCCTGGGCAAGTGTCACTTAACCTCTCTCAGCCTCAGTTTTCTTATCTGTAAAATGGGGATAATAATACCTCAGGATTATGGAAAGGATTAAATCAAATTATATATGCAAAATGCTTTGCAAACCTTAAAGCCCCATGTAAATATTAGCTATTATTATTCTCTATTTACTCAAAAATGATCCCTTAAAAGCATACTTTTATGAAGTGCAAGGAGACAAGGAGAAAAGGAACAGATGATAGAAATAGATAACCATAGTTATTATTTCAAAAAAAATGATTCTATAGGCAGCCTGATAATAAATAAAGATACAGTGCCTTTATTAATGCAGCCTAAGATGGCTGCAGCTATTCTAGCAGCTGTGCCACAGTGTTAGAGGTCATCTCATCTAGTTTTTTTTTCATTTTACAAATGAGGAAATTGAAGCTCAGAGGGATTTAAACCTCCCCCCCAAAAAAAACAGGTCACACAGATAAAAAAAAAGGTCACATAGAGCCAGGATTTGGGCTCATGTAAAGAAAAACTCCATAATAATGGATGGAGGAGATATTCCTGAAGTAGAATTGATAGAATTCAACAATTGATTAGATATAAAGATGGTGAGAAGTAAAGAGTAAGGAATGACTTCAAAGTTTCAAGTACGAGTGATTGGAAGAATAGTGGTAAATAAACAATGGAAGGTTTGGATTCATGAACAGAATTTTGAGCATGTTGAGACTGATATGCTTATAGGACACCATATGGTAATATCTGGTAGGCAGTGGGAAATGTACTGAATTTAAGAACTAGATATTGGGAGTCATCTGTGTAGTAGTAATACTTGAAATAGTTGAGATCAATAAAGGACAGAATATGGAAGAGAGAAGTGAGAGACAGTCTTGAAGCATATTCCCTCCTAGAAAAGAGGAGAAGAAGAATAAGTGAAACAGATAAAGAAGGGACAGTTAGATAGATAGGAGGGTAACAAGTAGAGAACAATGTCATAGAAGTCAAGGTTGGAGAAAGAATTGAGAAGGAGAGAGTGGTTAATAGTAGTGGTTGTGTAAGTGGTAAGATAGTGATGAAACAGGGCAGTCATGATTCTTTCCAGTGCAGAAACCATTTTCTCTGGGGCTTTCTCATTGTGTATCAAAACACATATTCATTTCTCTAGGATCTCTAGGTTGTATATTTGTTAGTCTTTTCTATAATCCCCAATTCATTCTTAATTAAACAGGAAATCTCTTGATTTCATTTCAAGCTTATATCACTCACATTCCTACATAAGCACTCAGCTAGCTATATATTTCTCCTCCTTTCACCAAATGGTCAGGAAAGGATAGAAAGAGCCAGCATGTACTTTTACTACTTTCCTTCTATCTTAAGCAAAGAATCTTTCCACCAAAGTTCTTGATACTGTCAAATTGTTCAGTGTAAGAAATGAACATGACTTTTGTCAGTGGAAATGACATTAAAGAAGTTGCATTACTGTCTGTTTTGCTGTTGTACCATAAGGACCATAAGACCTTTCCATCTGCCCTGCTGAAGCCTCCTTTAATATTTCTTATCTTCCCCAGTGGAAAGTAAGTTCCTTGAGAAACAGGACTGTCTTTGATTTTTCTATTTGTATCCTCAGTGATTGGCACAGTTCTTTGCACATAAGAAGCACTTAATTAAAAGACTTTTCCATTCATTCATTCATTCATTCACAGATAGTTGAAATGATGTGAGGAGTGGGAATGAGGAAGAATCGAAAGGTTACCCATGTCGGAAAGGTAGGTATATTGGCATTGTATGCATTTTACTGCACAAACCTTAACTTCCATTATGAATAGCTTATAGCACTTTAGATAATACATCTGATGATTTTCATAGTTCAGAAATAATAATACTTAGGTAGTGAAAGTACTATTACTATTAGAGATGAGAAAACTGAGGCTCATGAAAGCTGAGTGACTTACCCAAGATCATCCTGCTGGTAAGTGACAGATCAAGACTTTACTGTTAAAATCATGAAAGACATTGTTCAATTCACTAGCTTATCCTCCTCCTCCCCTTCAAATCTGGGCCCAGTTCATTGTACATCCACTGTGTCTATACACATACACACATATACATATGTACACACATACATTTATATGTATAAAAGTCTTCCAAATTCAGGAATAAATAAGAGGGCAAAGGAATAGGGTTGGGGGAGAGGATAAGGGAGGGAATTTTAAAGAGGTGGGTAGGTTAAGGAATAGGAAGGCAAGGCAGTGGGTAAAAGTAAAGCAGAGGAGTTTGGAGAGATAGGGTAAATAGGATGAAAAATAGAGTGAGGAAAAATAGAGAGGAAAAAACACAAAAGAAATTATGGCTTAGAATGTGAATGGGACAAATTTATGCATAAAATAGAAATAGATAATAGATTAAAAATTTGAATTCAACAATATATTGCTTTCAGGAAACATAAAAATGAGAAAAACCCACAAAGATAAAATAAAAGGCAGGAGTAGAATTTATTACGTAAAAAAAAAAGCAGTGATAGTAATCATGATCTCAGACAAAGTTAAAATTAAAATAGATGTAATCAAAAGTAAAAACAGAGAAACCGCACTATGTGTCAGCAATATTATTCAATATTGTTTTAAACCATTTAAAATACCCAGACAGTATAAAATACCTGAATGTATTCCTGCCAAAACAGACACAGAAACTATATGAACATAACCATAAAACACTTTTTATACAAATAAACTCAGATCAAAAAAATTGAAGTAATATTTATTGTTCATGGGTAGGTAAAGCTAATATAATTTTTCAAATGACAATCTTAGCTATTCAATGTCATCCCAAGTAAATTACTAAAAATTTATTTACTGAGTTAGAAAAAATAAAAGCAAAGTTCATATAGAAGAGCAAAAAGTCAGGAACTTCAAAGAAACCAGGAAAAAAAGATGTAAAGGAAATAGATTCAGCAGTATCAGACCTTAAACTATATTATAAAGGAGAGCATTGTTGAAGTGTAAAAAGGATAATTTTGATTATTTTAAATTAAAATTTTCTTGTGAAATTAAAATCTATGTAGTCAGAAATAGAAGGAATACAGAAAATTGAGGGAAAACTTCCATAGACTATCTCTTGGATAGGATATGATTGGGTGGGAATACTGCTGTGGTGTAGGAAATGATGAACTGGTTGATTTAGAAAAATATGGAAAGATTTAGGCCTATGAAGAAAGATGCTAGCCACCCTCAGAGAAATGGATGACAAGTAGAAATAAGTATAGTATGATCTTATATGTATGTGTATGAGGGTATATGTGTATATGTATGTATGCTTATAGATATGTATATGTGTATATATATGCATGCATACGTACATATACATATACACATATATCCACATTTAATTGTAGCCTTCTTTGGGTGAGGGAAGGGGAAAAATAAAGTAAAGAGTGCACAGCAGAAAAACAAAGAAAACATACAAGGAAGCAAAGAAAAGCTGGGCAGCTTTGAAAACAATAGGTAGTATTTATTATATAGTTTTTCTTGAAATGAAAATGTATTGTTTTCTGTTGAATCCTTTCCTGTGGTCTGCTGTATACATGGCAATGGTTTTTTCTTTTCTTTTCTCATTTTGTATTTAAGTTTAAAATGCAAAAATTTATGTTAAATTTTTTTAAATGTCCAAGATCATAGAGCTAATAAATAGCAGAATTAGGATTTGAACCCTGATCAACTAACTGGCACCGAATCTAGCATTCTTTTCCACTGTACAACCTAGAAGAAAGCATTTTTGAGTGAAGCTCAGCCAGTTTAATTCAACAAGTATTTATTGAGTACCTACTATGTGTTTACCCCTGTGCTAGGCTCTTTGACATATAAAAAAGATCCGTTCTGTTTTGTTTTGGGGAGATAAGACATATAACAGTGTATTATGTTTGTCTCATATTGTTTAGGGTATGGTCTTTGATCTTATTGTTAGTTGTGAGAAAGCATTTACAAATCCACTTGAGTTGACTTTAAAAATATGTGTTTTGTGTATGATATAAGAAACAACTGTTCTGAGGGTACAAAGGAAGGGTCTCTCCATTTTTAACCCCATTTTATGCTCAAAGGAAGGCAATCCCATTTCAACAGTGGATAGTTTTGTTATTTGTTATTGCCAGTAGATGGCACTAGTTATTGTCGAAAGGCAAGTCATTCTTTATCTTTGCAAGGTCCTCTCCATCCTTCTCCAGGTGGAAAAGTGACAAGGACTTACTTCCCATGGGGCATGTGGTTGGAATTGGGTGTTTGAAGCTGTTATGTGGTCTAGCCCAGCTTGCTTATACTCAATCTTGGTTTTACTTAGGCAATCACCTTTTAAAGCACTTCTATTGGCTTGTGTTGTAAGAGTCCATTAAGGTTAAGTATAGTAAAACTTCAATTATCCAAAACCCAACTCATTTTTAGCTTTCTATAAACCTGTTTTATGCATGTGTGTACTTGTAAGCTCAACCGATGGGATGAAAGTCAAGTCACACATACACATACATACACACACAAAAATCTTCATAGCAGAGATTAATGCTCTCACACAACTGGACTAAACTCACTTTTCCAGATTTTTCCCATCAAAAGTATTCCCTTTTACAATCAATAAAACAATAAGCATTTATTAAGCACTTACTGTGAATTCAAGATACTTCATCGTCCCTTTCCATGTTTATGCATTGACTGACCCTATGTCTGGAATGTACCTTCTTCTAACTTCTGCCTCTTAGAATCCCTAGTGTCCTTTAAAATTCAGCTCAAGTGACATCTACAATACTAAGCCTTTACTGACTCCTTCCCCCTGCCCCTAGTTCTTAGTGACTTCTCTTTCAGATTGCATTTATCTTCAGTTTATTTTGCAAAATATCTGACACATAGTGGGCAATTAACAAATGTCTGTTAATTTATTGATTTTTAGTGGTACATACGTATAAATATACATATGTATGTGTGTGTGTTTGTGTATATATATGTATACACACACACATACATATTCATTTAAGCATGTTGTTTCTCCAGATTAGAATGCAAGCTCTTTGAGGGCAAGGACTATTTTACTTTGTCTATGTATCTCTAGTCCACAGTACTTGACACACAACAGATGCTTAATAACTGCTTGTTAATTGATTTTAAATATATGTATATGTTGATGTTTATATGTATGCACATGTGTAGTATATATGCAGGCATGTGCATATATAGACATGTGTGTATGTTTCTATATATATATTCCCCCTTCACTGGATATATATGTATATATGCACACATATATACATACATATACATGTATACACATATATGTGTGTGTGTATGTGTATGTATCCCCTTCACTGGAAGCCTCAAAGTAGAAGCTAGACATGTCAGACGTATTGTATTGTGGATTGTTTTTCTGGTGTGACTTGGATTAGAGGCTCCTTCTAATTCTAAAATTCTGTGATTTCATGATCTCTAACCTACAGAGGGAAGAAAGTGTTAGAATGAGTGATGAATTTGCATTCCCAAGACCTGAGTTTGAACCCTGGCTCCTTTAAGACTTTGGGAAAATCGCTTTACCTCTCTGGGATTCAGGCACCTCCTCCTCCATAAAGGGGATAAATCTATGACTCTGTGGGGTACATGTAAAAGGATAAGTAAATATGACATAAATTGAGGAGGAAGAGATTATTCTTATTCTGAATTTAACAAACACCAAGTAAATAGGCATTTGCCTATACACAGTAGATCAGAAAAAGAAATCCAGATCTCTATATGTACAGTTTTTTTTGAAACAAAATATAACAAATTTCAAATCTATCCTCTTTGTGATTCTTTCTGGCCTTCCTTCTGTTCTCTTCTGTCCATTTTTAAAAACAATGCTTCAATAACCCTCTAGTCTTCGTGTCTTGGTGCCTGGAATGCTCTCCCTTCTCACCTCTACCTCTCAGTTACGCTGACAGCCTTCAAATCTGAGCTCAAATACCATCTTCTTGAGGATGACCTTTCCCAATCTGTCCCAGCTGCTAATGCTTTCTCCTCTGAGATCACCTTCCATTTGCATTACAGACCTTTTTATACACATAGTTATTTGCAAGTTGTCTGCCACTTAAAAAAAAATTCCCAGCACCTAACACGGTGCCTGGTACATAGTAAGTGTTTAATAAAAGCTTGTTGATTGAATTTCTACCTCCAAAAATAAAGTGTGGGAGGGAGGGAATAAGCATTTACATGATGCCTTCTGTATGCCACACACCAAACTAAGAGTGCTACAAATATTGCCTCATTTGATCCTCACAACTCTGTGAGATAGGTGCTATTATTATCCCCATTTTACAATTGAAGAAATCAAGGCAAACAGAGGTGAAGTGATTTACCCAGGGTCACAAAGCCAGTAAGTGTCTGAGGCTAGATTTAATCTCAGGTCTTCCTGACTCCAGACCTAATACTCTCTTCACCATGCCATCAAGCTAGCTGCCTCTGTGAAAAGTGGGGGAAAAAAATACCAAACTGGTAATAATAATAATAATAATAATGATTCACTTACAATTTTTATCGATAACTTTCATTTTCATATTATGCTTATTTCTGAATAAATCTTCCTTTACCCATAGAGTCATCTCTTAAGACAACAAAAAAGAAAATAAAATAAAAGAAAGCATAAATAAAAGAATGCAAAACTAATCAACTAAATTTGAAAGTATATGCAATGGTCTACACCCATATTACTCACCATCTCTCTAATGGAAGAAAGGAAATGTATTTTTTCATGTCTTCTTCAGAGACATGCTTGATAATTACAATTACAGAGCTCAGTTTTGTTGTTGTTAGAATCTTGTACATACTGCCACCTTTTCTTTTTTTTCTTTTCTTTTTTTTTTTAGGCAATTGGGGTTAAGTGACTTGTCCAGGGTCACACAGTTCTGGAGTTCTGGTTACTTCACTCTATATTCATTCATAAAAGTATTCTTTTTCTTCTCTGAATTCTTCACATTTATTGCTTATTATGGGACAGTAATATTCTACTAGAGGTAGTTAGGTAGAATAATGGATAGATTGCTGGATTTGGACTATAAAAGACCTGAGGTCAAATCTTCCCTCAGACATTTACTTAGATATGTGACTCTGGGCAAGTCACTTAAGATTTTTTGGCTTTTCTCAATGAAGTGGGGAGAGGAAAAGGGGTGGACAGCAGAATTTAGAACTCAAAATTTTAAAATATAAATGTTAAAAATTGTTTTTATATGTAATTGGAGAAAAATAATAAATCATAAAAAAGAAAGCATAATATTAGTTTCACTTAAAAAAAGATTTCTTGGCTTCAGTTTTCTCATTTGTAAAATGGGAATAGTAGTAGCACCTACCTCATAGGGTTATTATGAGGGTCAAATCAGTTAATATATATAAAATGTCTTGCAACTTTAAAGTAATATATAATAATAACAGTGATATATAATAATAACAGATCACATTTATATACCCCTTTAAGGTTTGCGAAGTGCTTTACATATTAAAGCTATTATTACTGAACAATAAATAATAATAAAGAGCAGCTAGGTAGTGATGTGGATAGAGTGACAGACCTGAAGTCAGAAAGACTCATCTTCTTGAATTTAAGTCTGGTCTCAGACCCTTAGTAGCTGTGTGACCCTGAGCAAATCACTTAACACTCTTTGCCTCAGTTTCCTCACCTGTAAAATAAGCTAGAGAAGGAAATGGCAAACCACTCTAGCATCTTTGCCAAGAAAACTCCAAATGGTGGGGAGGGGGGCCTGGTCACAAAGAGCCAGATACTACTGAAACAACCAAAGAACAAAATTATTATTCAATTCATGTACCATGATTTGCTTAACCATCTGCCAATCGATGGGCATCAATGGGAAAAATACTTTATTTCCTGTCCTTTGCTACAACAATAATAAGAAGCATTTATTTAGTGCTTACTGTATGCCTGGCACTGTGCTAAACACTGGGAATGAAAATACAAGCAGAAAGAAAAGTCTTTGTTTTCAAGGAACTTACATTCTGAGGGGGGAGAGGGGCAACAGTATATGAAAGGAATCAGAAAAGCAGAAGGATGGGGGAAGAAAGAGGTAAAAATGCTGGGTGATAGGGCATGGTAGAGGAAATTCAGGATAGTCAGGAATACAGGTGGAGAGGAATGAGGACATTATTAGCTTGGGTTTTCCCCTTAAAATGGAGGTTCTGAGAGGAATCAGTCAGTCAGAGGAAGAAGCTGCAGGGATGGAGGATACCTTTAATATTTGAAGACCAGTTATATGCTAATAAAATTGATAATTTAGAGGAAGTAGATGAATAATTGCAAAAACATAAAATGTTCAGATTAACAAAAGTAGAAATAAATTATTTAAATCAGAAAAAGAAATTAAACAAGCCATAAATAAACTCCTAAAGAAAACAAACAAATAAACTCCAGGACCAGATGAATTTACAAGTAAATTCTATCAAACATTAAAAGAACAATTAATTCCAACATTATATAAATTACTTGAAATAATAAAAAGGCACCCTTCCAATCTCATTATATATAGAAATGTGGTATTGACACTTTAACAAGGAAGAGACAAAAAAGAGAAAGAAACCTGGAGATTAATATCCCTAGTCAATATCATCATAAAGAATTTTAATAAAAATGTTAGCAAGTAGGCTGTAACAACATATGAGAAAGATTAGATACCATGACAAGCTTAGTTTTATACTAGGAATGCAAGTTTGGTTCACCATAAAGAAGACTATAATATAATAAACCATTTTAATACAAATAATAAAAAACATTATCAATAGATGCTGAACAGAATTTTGACAAGTTCAACACTTATTTATAACAAATGCTATGGAAATAATAGTAATAAATGGATTCTTCCTTAATATAATAAATAATATTCTTCTAAATCCAAGATAAAAATTATATATAATGGAGAAAAGTTAGAGGCTTTTCCAATAAGAACAAGAGAAAAGCAAATATGCCATTATCACTGCTACTATTCAACATAGTAACAAAGATTCTATTTATAGCGATTAAAAATGAAAAACAAAATGATGGAATAAGTATAAGCAAAGAAGAGACAAAATTTTCATTCTTTGAACATGTCATGATGGTATATTTGAGAATATAGTCAACTAAAATAAATTGAAATAATCATGTCAGCAAAATTGGAAGATACAAAACAAATCCACCTTTTGGCCAATTTTGCTTTTTAGGGCATTCTTCTCCTCATTGGCTTTTTGGAGCTCTTTTGCCATTTGGGTTAGGCTATTTTTTAAGGTGTTATTTTCTTCAGTATTTTTTTGGATCTCCTTTAGCAAGGTGTTGACTTGTTTTTCATGATTTTCTTGTATCACTCTCATTTCTCTTCCCAAAATCCCTTTTGAGCTCTTCCAAGGCCTGGGACTGATTCATATTTTTCTTGGAGGCTTTGGATGTAGGAGTTTTGGCTTTGTTGTCTTCTTCTGGTTGTATGCTTTGATCTTCTTTGTCACCAAAGTAAGATAATATAGTCTGGGGGCAGCTAGGTGGCGCAGTGGATAGAGCACTGGCCCTGAAGTCAGGAGGACCTCAGTTCAAATCTGGCCTCAGACCAAACACTTGACACTTACTAGCTGTGTGACCCTGGGAAGTCACTTAACCCAATTGCCTAAAAAAGAAAGAAAGAAAAAAAAAGAAAAAAAAAGATAATATAGTCTGACCCTTTTTGCGCTGCTTACTCATGATCCCAGCCAATTACTTGAGTTTTAAACTCTTTGTTAAGGTAGAAGTCTGCTTCCAATGTGGATAATGTACTGTTCCAAGCTTTGGGGGTTTGCACAGCTGTTTTCAGAGATACTTCTAGGGACCTGAAAGTTTCCAGTTCTTCCAAGGTGCTATGATAAGGGGCTAGGTGTTTCTCTCCACCACCACAACAAGCTTCACCACACCAGCATTCCTCCTTGCCCCAGGACCGCCCCTCAGAACTGTGACCCAGATCTAAGCACCGGTAAAGCAAGAGATTCCTGCCTCAGCATGGGCAAAGAGATCCCTGCAATGCTCCCCTGATCAGCCACTTGATTCTACCTCAGTCTGTGGGCCAGAAGCTCAGGAAACAGCCGCGGCCCCAGGCAGCACTCAAGATTTGCGGCTGAGACCTAGCTCCTCTCTCACTGCAGTCACAGACTTTTCTCACTGACCTTCCAAGTTGTCTTTGGCATTCGTGGGTTGAGAAGTCTGGAAACTGCCACAGCTGCCCGAGATTCAGTCCTCTGAGGCCTACTCCAGGGTTGCTGTGGCCTGCTCACCCATGCTGAATTGCGCTCCTCTCCCCACTCGGCGCAATATACCTTTCTGATCAACCATCCAGGCTGTCTTGGGCTGGAAATTTGTTTCACTCTGTGTTTTTGAGGGTTCTGTTGCTTTAGAATTTGTTTAGAGTCATTTTTTTAGGTATTTGGAGGGGTTTGGGGGGAGCGCTCAAGCAAGTCACTGCTTTCCCTCCACCATCTTGGCTCCAAAACAAATCCACCTAAACCATTAACATCGCTATGTATTCCTAACAAATCCCTTCAGGAAGATCTAGAAGAAGAAATTCTTTTCAAAATAACTGCAGAATCTACAAAATAGTATTTGCCAAAATTCATTCATGGACAATAAAAACACAACTACAAAACACTTTTTGCAGAAACAAAGACAAACTTTAATAACTAGAGAAACACTAATTGCTCATGGATAGGTCAAGCTAACATAATAAAAATTATAATAATACCTAAATTAATTCATTTTTTGGTGCTGTGTCAATCTAAATTTCAAAATAATATTTTATAGTTAGTAAAATAACAAAATTCATATGGAGGAAGAAAAGTTCAATAATTTCAAGGTTAATAATGCAAAGAAGTGTGAAGTAAAGGAATCTATCAATACTAGACCTCAACCTGTATTACAAAGCAACAATAATTAAAACGATTTAGTAATGGATGAGAAAGAGGGAGAGAGAGAGATAGGCAGAGAGGTATAGAAAGAGGCAGAGAGAGACAGAGACAAAGAGCCAGAGAAAGAGAGAAAGACACACATCTAGAAAGAGATTAATGGAATAGGTAGATTAGGGTATACAATATACAGAAGTGAACAAACATAGTAGCATAATGTTCTAGAAACCCAAAGACCTCATTTACTCACTATTTGACAAAAACTGCTGAGAAAATTAGGCAGCAGTTTGGTAGATATTAGGTTTAGATCAGCAGCTCATACCATATACCTCCAAATGGATCTATGATTTAAGAATTCACATCATAAGTAAATTAGAGCAGCAAGGAAGAAATTACTTTTTGGAAAGTAATAGAGGAAAAGTTCTTGACTAAACAACTCATAGCAAGGATCATACAAAATAAAATGAACAATGTTGATTATATAAAATAAAAAAATTTCTTGCACAACCAAATTTAATGTAATAAAAATCATAAGGGAAAGAGGTAGCAGAATTTTTTTTCACTAATGAGAATCATTTTTCTAACATATACAAGGAACTGATAAGAATAAGTGCTACTTTCCAATAGATAAATGGCCAGAGGATACAAACAGGCAGTTTTCAAAAGAAAACAAACATTTGAAAAAAATGTTTTAAATAATTAATCATTAGAAAAATTCAAATTAAAGGAGTTCTGAGGTTCCATCTCACACCTATCAGATTAACAAAGATGACAATATTTATAGCAGTTCTTTTCACGGGAGTCAAAAATTGGAAGCTAAAGTGGCATCCTTTTATTAGGTAATGGCTAAACAAATTGCTGTACCTGAATACAACGCAATACTACTGTGCCATAAGACATGATGAAATAGTTGCCTAGGAAACTGGGGATACCTTTATGAACTGATACAGAGTGAAGTGAGTAGAACCAGATTCATTTATACAATGGTAACAATATTGTAGAGAAAAAACAACTTTGAAAGATTTTAAGAACTCTTATTGATGCAATGATGAATCATGAGACCAAAGAATACAGATGCAATAAACCACTCACTTTCTCCTGACAGAGAGGTGATAAACTTAAAATACAGACATATATTTTCAGAAATAGCCAACGTGGGAATTTGTTTTACTATACCATGCAGCTGTGTATTAAGATTTTTCTTTTTCAGTCTTATTCTTTTTATTTGCTCAGTAGTGAGAAAAACAGATTAATTTTCAAAATAAAGTAATAAAAATCAATATTTTTAAAAATTAAGAACAAACAAAAAGTCATAAAAAATCAATAATTTTTTTTAAAAATTAAGACCAAACAAAAAAATTAAGAACAATTACTCAGATCATTTTATGGTGTTGCCACAGCCATAACTAGGCAAAGGCAACCAGAGTGTTGCCCAAGGGCATGGAAATTTTGAGAGCATCCTATTATTTCCATTCCCTCAGCAGTATGAAGCACAGAGCTTAGCACTTAGGGAGCTAAATGACTAAGTTAAAATAGGAAGTTACCAGTTCATTGGCTCATGGCCACACCCCATTTGAGTACTTATCCCTGAAATCCCTCATGCCAGAAGGCCTCACCAGCAGTATTTGAGGTCATTCTTTGCATGTCTGGCCTTTGATGCAAATGTTGCTATTAACGGCTCTTGTTGGACCTCGGCTCAGTCTGCAACTTCATGAAGAATCTTATCATGGTATATCCTACTTTAAGAAAACCCCAAATAGAAAATTCATGCTTACAAAGCAGACCCTTTTTTGATATTTCAAGGATCTGTGATTTTGTCTGTGTGGATACTCCCTCAATTGTCACAGTGACTTAGTAAGTAGATAATCTTTGAAAGTTGCTGTGCATAAAAAATTCATCAGGCTATATTCAGTCTGGTAACCATAGAGTTAGAACTGGAAGGGAGCTCAGAATACATAGGGCCAAATGTATTTTATTACAGATGAGAAAAATGAGGTCCGATAAAGTTATGTGACTTGTCATAGAGATCACACAGGAAGTGAGTATCAGAAATGGGTTTAAAATTCAGGCCCTCTTAAAATAGTGCTATACTTAATATAAATAATAATACTTATTATTAATATTAATTAATTAATAATTAATATAAGTAAGTGCTATACTTAGTAATACTTAAATAACCTTATCTTAGAAAAAGAAATTGAACAAGTCATAAATGAGCTCCCTAAGAAAAAATTCTCAGTACCAGATAGATTTACAAGTGAATTCTACCAAATATTTAAAGAACAATTAATTCTAATACTATATAAACTATTTGAAAAAAATAAGGAAGTCCTCTCAAATTCCTTTTATGATACAAATATGGTTTTGACACCTAAAACAGAGAGAGCAAAAAAAAAAAAGAGAAAGAAAACTATAGCCCAATTTTCCTAATGAATATTGATGCAAGAATTTTAAATAAAATACTAGCAAGGAGATTACAGAAGTATATCACAAAGATCATATACTCTGACTGGATTAGATTTATACCAGGAAAGCAGGGCTGGTTCAATATTAGAAAAACTATCAGCATAATTGACTATATCAATATCAAAAACAACAAAAAATATACAGTTACAACAATAGATGCAGAAAAAGCTTTTGATGAAATACATCAGCCATTCTCATTATAAGAACACTAGAAAGCATAGGAATAAATAGAGCCTTTCTTAAAATCTATCTAAAAACAAGAGCAAGCATTATCTGTAATGGTCATAAACCTGAAGCCTTCCCCATAAGATCAGAGGTGAAGCAACGATGCCCATTATCATCACCATTATTCAATATTGTACTAGAAACACTAGCTAATAAGACTATCACTCTTTGCAGATGATATGATGGTATACTTGGAGAACCCTAGAAACTGTGCATATCCTTTGACCTAACAGTATCATTACTAGGTCTGTATTGCAAAGAGATTAAAGAAAAGGGGAAAGGACCTATTTCTCCAAAAATATTTTATAGCAGCTCTTTTTGTAATGGCAAAGAATTGGAAATTAAGGGAATGCCCATCAATTGGGGAACAAGTTGTGGGATATGGTTGTGATGAAGCACCATTGTTCTCTAAGAATACCTGTCCAGAGATAATCAGTAGAAGTACAGCTAAATCAAAGTAACTTCCAAAAGTGGTGGGCCAATGCTCACAGGATAATTGGTAAAAGGCACTTAAAGAGACTCATTAAATCAGTATTTTAAAAATGGAAAATAGTATAAATGTTTATCCGTAGTGGAAAAGGAGGGAAGGAAGGAAGAAATGAAGGAAGGAAACCTTTAGTATAAGGTTCTAAGTCTATGGCAACACAGTATCTTCAACCAGAAGTAGAGAAGAGATAAATGTATTTAGTCTCTGGAACATTCAGCTGAGAAGGGCAAGTTTAAAAGTCTTCTAATTAATTGCCTAAAGTATCATTTGTGTACCAACTGGGTAAGATGGTTAACGGGAGACTTGGAATTCAGGACTTGGAGTCAGAAAGACCTGAGTTCAAATTCAACCATATACTTATTAGCCGTGTGACTGTGGGCAAGTCACTTAATCCCAGATTCATTTTCTTTATGTCTGTCTCAGTTTCTTTATCTGTAAAATAGGAATAACAATAGCATGTATTTCACAGGGCTATTGCAAGAACTAAATGATATAATATATTTTAAGTGTTTTAAAAACCACAAAGCTTTATATAAGATGATGATGATGAGAATGAGTTGACTAGCCCTGAGGATCATTGTCCAGGGTCTTATCACTCCAAAAGAAAGATGAGAGAATGCTGGTCATATGAACAAGATGGTTGACTAGATGTTTTCTCTGACCTTCTCCAAAATAGAAATTATGCACCAAAGATAAAGCAAATGTCAACTGTTTTCATGATCTAGGATACCTAGATCCCAAAAGAATTTTATAAAAAAAAAACCACCCAGGAACTGATGTTTATTGACCCTGAACTCACTGAGCAGTCATCCCCCATCTCCCATACTACTGGCAGACCCAAGGACGCTGTAAGTGGGCTTAGATCAAACCCACCTCTGTTCCCCATTCCTCCTTTTCTCTTTCCAGTGCCATAGAGACCCCAGCTCCCAGCTGCAGAAATCTAGGGCCTCAACAGCCAGCTTGGCCACAGTCCCTTAGGAACAAAAGCTGCCAGGGGCTGCAACTCGGAAGCACTAGTGTTGCAAAGCTCAGAATGAAGCACCAAAAAACTCAAAAGGAAATACAACAAAATTATAAAGATCAAGTGGGACTTGAATGAAGAAATATGAGAAAACATCCTAACCTACCCTTTCATGAAGGGCTTAGGTACACAAGTACTACACATTGCAAATGTTTTCAAGTTGTATTGATCAGTTGTGCTGATTTTTCCCCCTCCAAAAAAATATCATTTGTTATATGGGATGACTCACAGGGCGGGGGATCAGGAGGGATATGTGAGATATTATAGTGATGTAAGAAAGAGAAAATATCAATTAAAAACTTATAAAAACAAAAGAAAGCTGGCACTTATGGGGCAAAGAGAAGCAGATAGAAGTAGTAGGACTGGGCAGAGTATCGTCAAATATCAGCTCTGGACGTAGCAGCAAGTGATGAGCTCCTAAGCCTTAATGAGAGTAGATGGAGCAGCAGTAACAACAATGGAATTCCTAGACCATGTGAAGGAGTCATGTCGGGTGAAGCAGGAAGCAGCAAGGAACCATGTAGATGCCAAGAGACAGAGCTGTGAGGACTCAAGTGAGACAAGTCGCTGTTGGCGTGCTTCACCTAAAGTGGGCGTATTCTGGGGAAGCATTTCTCTCTTGGTATGTGAGTCTGTTGGGAGACTGTACTCATTGATGGCATTGTACTAGTTCAAAGAACTGTCATATGGAAGAGGGATCTTTTTTTTTCTTGGTGGCCTCAAAGGGCAAAATTAGGATGATTGGGTGGAAGTTCAGTTAGGCTAAAGCCTAGGGTATAGCATGAAAGAAAGCTGGTGAGATAGGTTAGACCAAGATGGCAGATGGTCTTACATGCCTGGTAAAGGCATTTTTTACTTTATCCGATAAGTGTAGAAGCTGTGATCAGGAGAACTGATTTACAAGATGGGGACCCCTCCCATGGAGCTGGACATGCCCCTTAATAAGGGAACTGCACCTTGCTGGTGTAACATAGAGAACTTTTCATTGGTTCCTAGTGACATTTGCTGATTTGCAAATAAAAGTCAGGAAAATGGACTCCTGTCTAGAGGAGCCACCCTTTTCATGGTCTGTAAGCGCTGTCTATCTCTCTCCTTCACTGTCTTTCTGTGTCTGTGTCTGTGCCTGTGTATCCGTGTTTGTCTCTCTTTCTGTCTCTGTCTGTCTGTCTCTGTCTCTCTCTCTCTTCTCTGTTTCTCTGATGTCTCTATGTTTCTGTGTGTGTGTCTCTATGTGTGTGTGTGTCTCTCTCTCTTTGTCTGTCTTTCTGTCTTCTGTCTCTTTCTCTCTGTCTTTCTCTCTCTGGTTCTCCTCTTTCCCAGCATTTATTCTATCTTGGGTTTCTGGCTGGGGTGGGGGAGGGGATTTCTCTACTCTTGTTCCCCTGTAGCAATAGTAACTTACTTAGGGGAAGAGGAAATAAATCCCTTCTCCCAATTTACTGGAAGTCCAAGGGTGAAAAAAGAGCTGGAAATGGGGGGGAGGAGGGAGAGAACTCAAAATGTGAGAGAACTCAAAAGTTGACAAGAATTTTGATTTGTTTTTACATGTAATTGGAAAAAATAAAATATTAAATTATAAAATGTAAAAAAATAAAAATGAGCTAGATGGTTCAAAAAAATGAAACCATTTCCATAGCTCATAGAGTTCCTGTAAAGGATGGCTCCTCTCATCTAGAGTCTATCCTCCTAACAGTCAGTCCTACACACTGGAGAGAAGTCAGGAGTTTCCTACTTTATCCTGGGCACATGTCCTTCAGCTAGGGACCAGAGCACATATTTGGTTAATGGGAGGTACCTCAGTCCAACAAATTAGGAGTTCCCCTGATTACTCCTCCTATGTACACAATAGCGAACCACTGAAATTTTTTGAGTTGAGGAATGATGTGTCCAGACCCATGCATTAAGAAGATTATTTTGACAACTCTGCAAAAGATATATTGAAGAGAGGGAAGGATAAAGGAAATGAGATGATCTAGAAGCAGCTCCAGCAGTCCAGGTGAGAGGAACCTTCTCATAAGTTTGCCCAGCGTGTTGGGAGCCTTTGGTATGGAGCTCCCTCAGTTATCCTTCATTCTCCCTACCTTACCAACCCATCTCCATTTTTACTCATATATTTCTTTGATGATATTCTTTACTCTGACTCTTCTTTATAGTTCCTTGTTTGTAATATGTTGTGATCTGCCCACACTCACCACAGGTCTTTCTATTGCCTTTTAAGTGATCTGTAATTTTGCTTCTTCAGATCTGAGGCATACCATGCAATATTCCATTACTTGGGCTGAGACCCTGTCTACAGGAGGCCTACTCTGATCTCTCTGGTTACTGGCTTTCCAAAGGAAATCATTTTGTATATGTTTTGTTGTTGTTCTGTCATTTCAGTCATGTCCAGCTGTTTATGATTCCACTTGGAATTTTCTTGGCAAAGATACTGGAGTGGTTTGCCATTTCCTTCTCCAGCTCATTTTTATTTATTTATTTTTCACATTTTATAATTTACTATTTTATTTTTCCCAATTACATGTAAAAATCAAAATCAAAATTCTTTTGTCAAATTTTGAGTTCCAAATTCTCTCCCTCCTCCCCGCCATTGAGAAGACAAGCAATTTGACATAGGTTATACATGTGCAGTCATGCAAAACACATTTCCATGTAAGTCAAGCTGTGAACGAAAACACAGACCAAAAAACAAACAAACAAACAAGAAAAATAAAGAAAGTAAAGAAAAAGTATCTTCAATCTGCATTCAGACTTCATCTGGAGATGGACAGCACCTTTCATCATAAGTCCTTCAGAATTGTCTTGGATCCTTGTATTCTCCAGCTCATTTTTATGAAGAACTGAGGCAAACAGGGTCGCAAAGCCAGTAAATGTCTGAGGCCAGATTTGAACTTAGGAAGATGAGTCTTTTGACTTCAGGCCCACTGTTCTATCCATTGTGCCATCTAGCTGTCTTATGTATTTATATTTAATTTGGGGGCTACATATAGTTCCCTCCACTAGAACGAAATCCAATTAGCCTTTTATTTAGTCCTTATCCTTCCTGATATGTAGATAGCTTGTATACTGTTGACTGCCTCCTTCCACTGGATATTCTATCCTATCTAAGTGTCTAGAGATAACAATGGCTCTCTCACTCCCTACCTGGCCATCTATCTCTGGTTCCTCATCCTCTTCCTATCCACTTGTGTTTGGTGTTCTCCCAGTGTCTTTCTTCAACCCTCTTCTCTTCTCTCTCTACTCTCTATCCATTGATACTCAGTCACTCTCATTAACTACCCCCTCTATGCAGAGATCTGCCAAATTGATAATGTCTCATTTTAACTTCTGAGCTCCATGAAAGTATCTTTACCTACAAGACATGGCTACTTGGATATTTCCCTGTGACTTGAAACATAACATGTCCTAAAATGAGCTTATCATATTTTTCCCTAAACCTACTCCTTCTTCTGACTTCATTGTTTCAGTCTGAGAAAGACCAAGTCAAATAAAGTAAATGAGAATTTATTAAGAACTTATGTATTGACTTACATGGAGATGTGTTTTGCATGACTACGCATGTATAACCTATGTCAAATTGCTTGCCTTTTCAATGAAGAGGGGGAAGGAGGGAGGGAGAGAATTTGGAACTCAAATTTTGAAAAAAAGAATGTGAAAATTGTTTTTACTTGTAATTGGGAAAAAAATATTAAAGTGTAAAAAAAGTGCTTTTGTGCTAAAGCAAGTATGTTAGCTATAAAGAATATTTTAATTGTGAGATGTGTTCTATTTTAGAGAGATTGTCACAGCTTTACTGAAGACCATTCAACTTCTTTTCCTACCTTGCTTCTGTTTCTGAATTGCCTGCTATAGTAATAAAAATAATAACCATGTATTTGGAGTTTTAAGGGTTTGCAAAGCACTTTATACATGCCATCTCATTTAATCCTTGAAACAACTTTGTGAGATCATTGTTATAATTATTACCCTCATTTTACAGACAAGGAAACTGTAGCTGAGATGTTAAGTGACTTGCCCATGCAAAATTTTAATTCTAGTTTTCCAAATTTCAAGGCCAATGCTGTATCTCCTAGGCTATCTAATTGCCGACGTCCAATTAGTTGTATAACTTCAATGGGAAAGGACAAAGCACGAAAATGATGTCTCATTCCCAGCTGGTAAGAGGGGATAATAATGGCTGCCTGAGTAAGTCATCTAGAGATGGAAGGATTAGAAGATGATATCCTCTGGGAAATCTAACCTCCTTACAAAAAGGTACCGATGGGGAAGGCAGTACCTCCCAACCCAGAGAGGTCTAGTTGGAACCTGCACAAATCTCAGACTGCTTGCAATTTCTGGAAAGGCCTGTTTTCCTCACTTTCCATTGAAGCCCACCTCAACTTTTTAAAGATATTTTTTTAAAATCTTTTTAAAATTTTAGACTTAAATACTAAAATTTAAATACGCAATAAGAAAAGAAAAAGAAACGTATTATGAACTTAAATATTAAAACTTAAATAAAAAATAAGAAAAAAATGTGCACAGCAGAAAGTAAGAGAGTATTCAAAATACATAGCAATAAATTTTCCTTTCAAGAAAGCCTATGTAATAAATACTATGCGCTGTGTTGAGAGCTGTCCATCTTTGCTTCTTTGTAAGTCCTCTTTTGTTCTCCACTGTGCACTTTTTACTTTGTTCTCTTTTCTCCCTTCCTCCTCACTCCCCCTGCCCCATGCTACAATTAGGCGCAGATATGTTTATATCTTTTAAAGCCATTTAGAGGGAGCCAAGCGACAGGGCTCGTAACCACCGTTCTGCGAAGGTGCCAGTGACCTGGGCTTGGAGCCTGGAGGGTCATTCAGTCGGAGGCAGCATGAGTGAGGTCACAGCGGCTGTGGGGCCTGTTGCATAAGCGCCCCAATGGCTCTGCAGAGCTGTCTCAGGGAGTGAGTTCACAGCAGGACACCAGCACGCTGTCAGTGTCTACTTCCAAATTAGGAAGGAAGCCTAGAAGAATTGGAGTGAATCGAGGAGGAGCAAAGACAAGTGCCAAAGGAAGGCTCTGTTAATCTCTCTGCTCTGATAGGGAAGCAAAGGGTCACTGAGTTACGTTTCCTGCCCCCGTCAAGATTATGAGTGTATAGAATGAACATCCCAACACATCAGGTCCTGCTATCAATTTGTGGTGCATTTTCAAAGCTTAAATGCTTTTCTTTTCTTTTTCCTAGCAATGAGAATTCATCCTAATAACACTGGGGGTCCTTGGGGAAGCACTGGGTGTGGTGGGAAGAGAGCTAAGACTAGAGTCAGGAGACCTGGGCTGGAATCCCAGCTCTGACATTTATTAGCTGTATGACCTTAAGGCAGTCTCTTTATTTCTCTACACCTCAATCTCCCTATCTGTAAAATGGGTTTATTAATGCCTGCATTACCTAACTCATGAGGTTGTAAGAAAATCTCTTTGTACCCTTGTCCTTGTACCTTTGGACTCCCCTTTAATGTGCTGTCTTTACCCATGTGTCTGGGCAAGTCACTTAACCTCTGTTTGTCTCAGTTTCCTAAACTGTAAAATGGGGATAATAACAGCACCTATCTTCTAGGGTTGCTGTGAGGATCATATGAGAAAACATTTGTAAAGCACTTGGTACAGAGCATGGCGCATAGTAGGCTCTATAGAAATGCACATTCCCTCCTCTCTTCCTCTGCCCTCCCCTCCCCTCTTAGATCATGGAGGTAGGGACACTGATGGTCACATTCCTTGAGTGCAGGTCTGTCACCTCCATTGAATAACTACAGTGGTCCCCTATTACCTCCAGGATTAAATATAAATTCTCTGTCCAGCATTTTAACCCCTTCACAAATTGGACCCTTCCTAAAGGTCTAGTCCTCCTCACACTCCGCTATTTAGCTACATCAGCCTCCTTTTTGTTGCTCTTACACAACACTCCATCTCCAGATTCCACACCTGTTTGACTCTTCAAACCCTTCACAACCTGGCCCCTTTCTCCATTTCCAGTTTTCTTATGTCTTCCTCCCTTCTGTTACTCTGCCAGTGATACTGGTCTCCTTTCAGTACCTCCCCCCAAGGCACCTCTTCCCCTGAGTGCATTTTCACTGGCTATCCCCCATGCTGGAATTCTATCCCTCTCATCTCTACTCCTTGGCTTCCCTGGCTTCCTTCAAGTCCCAGCTAAAATCCCACCATCTTTCCCAATGCTAGTGTCTTAATGCTAGTACCTTCCCCTTGAGATTATCTCCAATTTATCCTGTATAATATCTTTGTACATGGTTGTTTAAATGTTATCTACCCTATTAAGCTATAAGCTTCTTGAGAGCAGGGACTGTTTTTTTGACTTTCTTTGTATCCCCAGGACTTGGCACTGTGCCTGGAACACAGTAGGTGCTTAATAAATGCTTGTTGCCTTAACTTGATTGACTTCACTAGGGAAATTGAGAGTACGATCATTCCTGTTGGTGGATGAAGTGAGGTGAAGATGGATGTCGTGAGAGTTGAGCAGGTTCATCAGGTGAGACTTCAAGGTATTTGTAGGGACATTATTATATATATTGAAGTCCAAGGGGAAGGGCAGGCAATGAGGTGGATGGGAAGGTTGTGAACTAAGTGCTAAATTCTCCCCATCCTCCTCCCCTATCCATTGAGAAGGCAAGAAAAGAAAAGCCCATTACACATATGAATAGTCATGCAAAACAAATCCCCAGTTAACCTTGTCAAAAAGAGAAAGAAAGAAAGAAAGAGGAAGAGAAAAAAATGTGCTTCAATTTGTCCACTAAATCTATCGGATCTCTCTCTGGAACTGGATAGCATGTTTCATCATGAGTCCTTTGGAACTGTGATGGGTCATCCATGTTTCTGACTCTTTCCAAGTTGATTAGCTTTATAATATTGTTGTTTTTGTATAAACTGTTCTATAGAGAGAAAATGGAAGGATCAGTGGACTGTCTTAAAACTATGCCTTCCAAAAGAGCCTAGACTTCATATTTCAAGAAACCATAAAATGCCCAGATCTTTTAGAACTAGGGCACAAAGTAGAAATAGAAAGAACCCACTGGTCAACTCCTAAAAGAAGTTCCAACATGAAAACTCTCAGGAATTTTATAGACCTAGTCCAGAGCTTCCAGGTCAAAGAAAAAGCACTGCAAGAAACTAGCTAGAAAGAAAGAATTTAAATATCAAGAAGCAACAGTTAGGTTCACACATGAGTTACCAGACACCACCACAAAGGAGCAGAAAACTTGAAATAAAAATATTCCAGAAGGCAAAAGATATAAGTTCACAACCAAGAAAAACTTAGCCAGCAAAACTGAGTGTAATCCTACAGGGGAAAAAAATATACTTTAATGAAATAGAGAACTAAGAGGGAAAGAGGAGAAAGGGAAATTAGAGAGATGGCAGGGAGAAATTGGTCCCAAGCAAAATAGACTCTAGCTAAGAATATATGAAAATATTTGTAGTTCTTTCTATGGTGGTAAAGAATTGGAAGCTGAAGGGGTATCCATCAATTGGGTATGGTATATGTTATGGTATATAAATGTGATGGAATATCATTACTCTGTAAGAAATGATGGAGCAGATAGATTCAGATATAACTAGGAAGATGTGTATGCACTGACAAAGTGATGAACAGAATTAGAAAAGGGGTTTATACAGAGGCAATGATATTTTAATGACAAATTACTTTGAAAGACTGAGGAACGTGGATCAGCATAACAATCAAAAATGATTCCAAAGGACTAATAATGAAACATGTTTACTTACCTCCTGGTAGTAAGTTAAAAGACCCAGAGTGCAAAATGAGTTATTTTTTGGACACAGATAATGTGAAAATTTGTTTTGACTATTTATAATAGAAGTTATATATTTTTTCTTTCTCAATAGGGGGAGAGTGTGAGGAAGAAAATTCAGACTTTTTCTGCATGAAAAAAATTTAATTTTAAAAAAAGAGCTAAAATCCTACCTTTCCTAGTCCTCCTCTCCATACTTCTCCTTATTACCCCTACCCTACTCTCTTAGTACCTTTCTCTGAGATTGATTTCCATTTACACTTCTGACCTGGTTCAGTCAGTAAATAGTTTTCTTGTTCAGTTAATATTTATAAAATGGCTATTATGTGCCAGGCACTATGCTAAGGTCTGTGGATACAAAAAGAGTCGGAAGACAGTCCCTGCCCTTAAGGAGTTTACAATCTAATGGGGAGGGAAGGGAATGCAAACAAATATGTACAAACAAGGACAGCTAGGTGGTGTGGTAGATAGAGTGTCTGACCTGGGGTTAGGATAACTTAAGTTCAAACACTTACTAGCTGTGTGACCCTGGACAAGTCACTTAACCCTGTTTGCCTCAATTTCTTTATCTGTAAAACAAGCTGGAGAAGGAAATAACAAAGCTCTCCAGTTTCTTTGCCAAGAAGGGGTCATAAAGATAGGGTCATAAAGAGTTGAGCATGATGGACAACAACAAATAAACAAACAAGCCATATATAGAATAAATAGGAAATAATTAGGGGAGGAGTTTACATGTTGTTCCCTCCAACCTTACCTCATAGAATCTTTGCTCCATAAGGGAAAGAGATTGTATTTTGGCCTTTGTTTTTAGTACAATGTGTGGCACATAATTAGCAGATTCCGCCTCTTGACTTGACTTGACTTCACCTGGTTCAGGTGTGTCAGGGGGCATAAGACAAGAGGAGCCCAGTACGGGAGAGGTGAAGTTGGTCAAACCAAGCTGTCTCGTTGTTGGGTCATCTGTTTGCCCTCAATAAAATTCCCTCTCACCTCATTTGAGAATGAACTGGAGGGCCTCCTTCTTAGTAGAGAACTGTGTTCAAACTATAGGCCCCAAATCCAAGGATATAGGAGGAAATGTGAAGGGGCATTCAAGAAAAATTCAAATATTCTATAGAAGTTTTTAAAAAGCTATCATTTACTCATATGCATGAATTCTTCAATGAAAGTAGGAAAAAACCAACAACCCAGTAGTGTGCTGGTTCTTCTACCTGGCCCTGACTGTCCCCAGACCTCAGTGCTGTTTCTCTACCACTGTGGGCTTGGCCACTGCTGAGTTTGCTTTCTAATATCCTCCTGGGGCAGGAGGAGGCTAACTGGAGAGACGATAGTGTGTGGGAAAGAGACAGAGAGAGCAGAAGGTGAATGAGACGGAGCCACTGGTAGCTGCCTCATTGTTCAATCTCCTAAAAGTCTTGTCTTGGGCCAAAGAGATCATTTGGCCCTGGCGAGCTGCCCTGGAGGGTTAGTGGGTGGGGAGGACATTTGTTTTTCTATTTAATTTTGTGGCTACTTTAAATACATTTAATTCTTATCTCAGGAAATGAGCTTTGAAATTAAACAGACTTGCCTGGGCAGCAGAGCAGCCTCCCTTAACCTAAAAGAGTCACAATTTTCATACCAAAACTAAGGTCCCTGTGCATGCACTGGAGTTTGCCGCTATTGACTTACTTTGTCACCTTGGCCAAGTCAACCGACTTTCCTTCATTTCAATTTCCTTACTGGGAGAGGCAGAAAAACTTCTTGTAAAATATCTTGAGGGTCCTTCACTCAGGGAGCTGAGGAGGGATGCTCATGTCTGAGATATATATGACTGGCTCATTTGGGGTGGAGAGGAAGGAGAGGAAATCCTGTGGAAAGTCAAGTCAGTCCATCGACTGGTCTGATGGCATGTCAGAGAGGGAGAGTTGGCACCCTGCCATCAGCTGCACCTTGGATCTGGCCCTTAACTGGGTTGTGCCAGACTTTGGGATGTCTGAAAACAACATGAATAAAATAAAAAAAGTCTTTTAGTCAGATGTATTTGATTTCCTGGTTTTAGCTGTTGGATGAGGAAATTCATTTGCTCCCTTCTTCATTCTACATTGTCTGCCTTTCTATTTTCCAAAGAAGTCACACACCATCATAAACTCACTGCCTCTGTTTCCCAGAGGACCAGGAGGGGCCCCTCCTAGATGTTATATGTCAGGGTTAAAACACCTTGGCATCAAGTCAGAAGGGAGCTTTCCAGGCCCCCACCTCCACTGGGTAGGCTTTCTGCCAAAACTACTTTTTCCCACCCTTTACAAACATTCTGTCTATCCCCAGAACTTCTTAAAGCAGAACAAAATAAAACAAAACCTCATTCACTTGCTAAACCTTCAGGTGATCATGGTGAGTACCCAGGGATGGGGGCCAAAGTGACTGATTTTATATTGGCCCCCCTCATCTGCTACACTGTACATGGTTTATGGATGAGGGCCACCAGGGCACCCTTCCCTGGCACCTGTCCACAGCTAATCTTCCATCTCTAACAATAGACATTTCTCCTGCCAAGGAAAGTTGGCTGAAATATTGGACCTCAACACCCAACTGGCTCCCCACCCTTAAGTCAGAGCCAAACAGGGTTAGCAAACATGGTGCAAAGAAAGGCTTTAGAAATCAAGTTCAGCTAACAAATGTTCTTTGAAGACCCTCCCCTCCACCTCCCTTCTCTCTAGCACTGTGTCCAGTTTCATTGAGGATACCAAAAAAGTAGGGTAGAGCTTGTATTAAAATCTGGTTAAGAGGCAAGATTTACACATGTGAGGCAAGTGGAGAATAATTCAAGACAAAATAACAATAATATATTATACTGACCTGTGGGCTGCAGACTCTAAATGCTGTAGGAGTTCAGAGAGGGAGAAATCAGTATCGGATATAGTATCATGGAGGTTCCTAAGACAGATTAGATCTGGTAGATAGAATGCCTGAAGTACTGTGGACATAGGGTCTCAATATTGCACAGGTAGCAACAAAAAACATCCCAAAGAAAAAGATCAAGAAAGCAAAATGGCTGTCTGATGAGGCTTTACAAAAACTGATGAAAAAAGGAAAGTGAAAAGTAAAGGAGAAAGGGAAAGATATACCCAGCTGAATGCAAAATTCCAGACAATAGCAAGAAGAGATAAGAAGGTTTTCTTATGTGAGTAATGCAAAGAAATAGAAGAAAACAGTAAAATGGGAAAGACAAGAGATTTCTTCAAGAAAAGTAGAGATATCAAGAGAATGGTTTCGTGCAAAATGGGCATGATAAAAGACAAAAATGGTAGGGACTTAACAGAAATAGAAGAGATTAAGAAGAGGTGGCAAGAATATACAGAACTACACAAGAAGGATCATAACATCACTCATAACCGTGAATGGTTACTGATCTAGAGTCAGACGTCCTGGAGAACGAAGTCAAGTGGGCCTTAGGAAGCATTGCCAACAATAAAGCTAGTGGAGGTGGTGGAATTCCAGCTACACTATTTAAAATCTGAGAAGATGATGCTGTTAAAGTGCTGCACTTCAATATGCCAGCAAATTTGGAAAACTCAACAGTCACTGGATTGCAGCAGTTCAGTTTATGTCCCAGTTGTAAAGAAGGGCAATGCCAAGGAGCGTTTAAATTACCGAACAATTGTATTCATTTCACACGCCGGCAAGGTTATGCTTAAGATTCTGCAGGCTAGGCTTCAGCAATATGTGAACTGAGAATTACCAGAAGAGCATGCTGGTTTTCAAAGAGGCAGAGAATCTAGAGTCCAAATTGCCAACATTTGCTGGATTATAGAAAAAGCAAGGGAGCTCCAGAAGAATATCTGCTTCTGCTTCATTGACTGCACTAAAGCCTTTGACTATGAGGATCACAATAAAATGTGGCAAGTCCTCAAGGAGATGAGAGTGCCAGATCATCTTACCTGTCTCCTGAGGAACCTGTATGCAGGTAAAAAAGCAACCGTTAAAACTAAATTTTAAATTTAAATTTAAATTTAAAACCAACAACTGATTGGTTTAAGATTGGAAAAAGAGTTTGACAAGGCTGGATTTTGTCACCTTAATTATTTAACTTTCATGCAGAGCATGTCATGTGAAATGCCAGGCTGGATGAATCGAAAGCCAGAATCAAGGTTGCTGGGAGAAATATGAACAATCTCAGATATGCAGATATACATTCTGATGGTAGAAAGTGAAGACAAATTAAGAAGCCTCTTGATGAAGGTGAAAGAGGAAAGTATAAATGCTGTCTTGAAGCTTAACATTAAAAAAAAAACCAACCTAGGATCTTGGCAACTGGTAACTTTCTGGAGAATAGAAGGAAAAGAAATGGAAGCAGTGTCAGATTTTATATTCTTGGGCTCAAAGATAACTACAGATGGTAACTACAGTCATGAAATTAAAAGATACTTGCTCCTTGGAAGGAAAGCTATGGCAACCCTGGACAGCATTCTAAAAAGCAGAGACATCACCTTGCTGACAAAGGTCCATATAGTCAAAGGTATGGTTTTTTTCAGTAGCAATTATGGTTGTGAGAGTTGAATTACGAGGAAAGCTGAGCTCCGCAGAATCAACGCTTTTGAATTGTAGTGCCGGAGAAGACTCAAGAACCCGTTGGGCCACAAAAAATATTGAATTAGTCAATACTTTAAAAAGTTAACTCCAACTATTCACTAGAAGGCCAAATGTTGAATCTGAAACTTAAATACTTTGGCTACATAATGAGAAGACAGGACTAATTGGAAAAGACCCTGATGCTGGGAAGTATTGAAGGCAAAGGAAAAAGGAATGGCAGAGGATGAGAGGGATAGATAGCATCATGGAAGCAATGAACATGAGCTTGGACAGACTTTGGGAGATAGTAGAGAATAGAAGGGCCTTGCATGCTACGGTCCATGGGGTCACAGTGACTGAACAACAACAATGACAGTCCCACTCTGCCTTTCATTTTACAGATAAGGAAGTGGAGTCCCAGAGAGGTGACTTGTCTCATCCAGGTCATACAGGTGCAGGGTTGGAATGTGAACCTAGGGCCTTCCTGCTCCAAACCCAGTGTTCTTTTCATTATGTACCATGCTTCTTTCCCTCCTTCTGTAACACTCCTAACCTGTGTGTATGGCTTTTTAAGCCTGTGATATTATAAAGCTCCCTTGCTGACACTTTACTTTGATGGTACAGAATGGTTGGAGTGCTGGATGTGGATTTAGGAAAAGCTTTCTTCAGATGCTTGCTTCTGACACTGGTTCTGTGACCTCTGTGAGCCTTACTTTCCTCATCTGTAAATGGGCATAATTATGTCCGAAGTACCCACCTCTCGCAAGACTCAAAAAGAGATCATGTATGTAAGATATTTATTAAATTTTAATAGGTGAAGGAAATAAAATAAAATGTATCAAGGGCTTACTATATGCCAAGTACTATGCTAAGCTCTAGGGATACAAATAGAAAAAAAACTAGACAATACCTTCTTTCAAGAAGCTCACACTATAATTGGAAGGGGACAGCACAAGTCTCAGGGATTTGGAAAAGCCTGCGAGTCCTAGGAGTGCTGCGCTGGAGCAGATGGAGGAGCTGAGAAATCGTTAAACTGCATTGGAAGTCAGATGACAGTGCCGGGGCTGTAGGACATAAACACACGACAGCGGATGGCAGGGCTTGGAGCACCTGAGGAGGAAGTGACATTGCAGATGGTAAGGACCAGCGGTCCTCCTTCTCGTTGGAAGGAATCCACTTGGTGATACTCCATTTATCCCAGGCACTCGGGCAGTCAAGTTGTCCTGGGAGGGGAATGAAGGGGGAAGGCAAGAGGGCTGGATGGGTCCCCTGGCCCTCCTACTCTTCCTACCCATTGACCAACTGAATGGGTTCTGGAATAAGACAGAGGTGAGGAGGCAAGGTGGAGGAGGGTGCTACATAAATGTCAGTTGTTCCTATTATTTTTGTTGCTATACTCTAATAGATACGAGAATTCACCATGTGATACTTTCTCCATTGATATGGATTGCAAGCTGTCCAGTGTCTTTTCATCCACTGTAGTGCTTATCCATGTATTTTTTAAATTTTATTTTTAATTTATGAAATAATAGAAGCATTTCTCTAACAGCACAATAAAAAAGATGATTACACATGAAACTATAAATCTACTATGCACAACTTGCTATTCCTTTCAAATATACAACAAAATTATGTAAATTTCTTTCTTCCTTCCTTCTTTCCTTTCTCTCTCTCTCTCTCTCTCTCTCTCTCTCTCTCTCTCTCTCTCTGTCTCTCTCTCTTTCTTTCTTTCTTTCTTTTTTCTATTAGTCCTCTGTAGAGTATCTTCCAGTGCCCTGGACACCTTCCTCTGGTTCTTTTCACACTTTGGGAATTCCAACGTACTTCTCCATCTGTGAGTTTTCAATTAGCCAGGACTTGTGCCTGTTCATATTGACAGAAAAACCTTAGGGCTAGAACTAGGTATGGAGTCACTGAATCCCTCACAAATTGGACACTCCCCCCATCTGGCTCCTCCTGCTGCCCTCCCTTCCCCCTCAGCTCTTAGTCCCAGGGGAACCTAGCCTGTGGCAAAATCCATTTGTGGAATGAATTACTCTAAGAAACTTTCTCTTTTTACATCTGTTGACAACAAATTTCCTCTTAATCCTTTCCCACATGTTAGGAATAAGGAAATTGTATTCATCCCTGATTCCCCATTCCACTACATCATAGTATCACCTGCAGCAGATGCCTCTTAATTCCAAGAAGTAAAAAATTGAAGAATAAAGTAAGAGGAAGGGGTGGGGGAAAAGGGAAAATCTGTCATAGAATCTTTTATATTAATTTATTAGTGAAAGAAATTTTGTTTGAAGAAGACCTTTGAAGGTACATTTTGTTCTACTGAATCACTGCTTTTAAAAAAATCAACAAATAATAGGCATAATAGGATTTTATATATTCTATATTTTCCAGTCAATTGTGTAACTACAAAGATATCTTCTATTGAGGATAATTTGCTGGGAAAGCCTGCCTGTTTCCTTTTTGTAGTTTCATCAATAATATACTTAATAAATGAACACACTATCTTTTTTAGGGAAAGTCAAATGTGACTTGGTAGTTGATGATGTCTTTTCAGTCATTTTTTTAAAACATGAAAGCACAGATTTTTCTTCTGTTCTTTCAGAATTTTTTTTTTCCTATTTAGGATAAATTGAACGACTGACTCTGAATGTCTTCGAAATTGTATTGTGTGAAGCAAGGATTACTTCTCCACAGTCAGTTCCAGAAACTCTTTTTTTCTTCACTTTTCTTTAATTTTTAAACATTTTTCTTTAAAAAAAATTATTGATAACTTTTAGTTTTATATCACCTTCATTTCCCAATATATTCCTCTCCTTATCCCACGTAGAGAGTCATGCCTTATAACACAGGATAAAAGAGAAAGAAAAAGAAAAGCGGTCAAGCAAAGCTAACCAGCATATTTACAAAATCTGAGAGTGTGTACTGTGTTTCACTTCTGCAGACACGGAAAGAGGGGAGGTGCATTCGAATAGCTCATCTTCAAGGCCAGGCTCGTTCATCATAATGACACAATATTCTCCTTCCTTCCTTCCTTCCTTCCTTCCTTCCTTCCTTCCTTCCTTCCATCTTTCCTTCCTTCCATCCTTCCTTTCCTTCCTTCCTTCCGTCCATCCTTCCATCCTTTGTTCCTTCCTTCCTTCCATCCTTCCTTCCTTCCTTCCATCCTTCCTTTTCTTCCTTCCATCCTTCCTTCCATTCTTCCTTTCCTTCCTTCCTTCCATTCTTCCTTTCCTTCCTTCCTTCCTTCCTTCCTTCCATCCTTCCTTCCTTCCTTCCATCCTTCCTTCCTCCCTCCCTCCCTTCTTTCCTTCCATCCTTCCTTCCTTCCTTCTTCCCCCTTTCTCTCCTTTCCTTCTTGCATTACAATGGTATTGATCACACATATAACATAACTTGTTCAGTTGTTTCCTAACTGAAGCACATCGCCTCAGTTTCCCATTCTTTGCCACTCAAAAAGAGCTCTGAATATTTTTGTACGTTCTTGGAGTCTATTTTTCATAGAATTAATCCTTCCCTTAATCCACTCTCCCTTTAATTCCCCCTTCTCCCTTTCCCCTCTTGTTTCCCCATTGAGTAAAATATATTTCTCTGTGTGTGTGTATGTACATTCTTCATCACCTAAGTGTGTGTGTATGTACATTCTTCCATGCTCTAAGCAGTTCACATAAGAGTGACGTACAAGTGTCAACTTCTCCTCCTACCCCTTCCTCCTTGTTTGCATAGATTTTTTGGTGCACCCTGATCATTGAGGTAATTTCTACCATTCTTCCTCTCTCTTTACCACCTCTGGAAGCTCTAGATTTTGGCTATTATGTTTCTGGGAGTTTTTATTTGGTGATTTCTTACAGGAAGTGACTGGCAGTATCTTTCTATTTCCACTTTGCCCTCTGGTTCTAAGAGGTCTGGACAGTTCTATTTTATGATTTGCTGAAAGATGATGTCTGGGATCTTTTTGCAGTCATAGCTTTCAGGTAGTCCAATGACTCATCTCTTTGATTTGTTTTCCAGGTCAGTTGCTTTTGCTATGAGATATATTACTTTTTCTTCTATATTTTTCAGTAATTTTTTCAGACTTGTTTTAATATTTCTTTTTGTCTCATGGAATCATTATATTCTATTTCACACATTTAAACTTAGTTCTAATTCATATCCAATTTAATTTCCTTGCTCCTTGGTTAGTACACAATGTAGAGCCTATAACCACCCCTTATCAGGGATACCACTCTTAGACTCAGTCCCCTCAAATCAGTTCTGAGTCTGTAACTCAGAGCTGGGTGGCAACACTCCTTATATTCTTCATATTTGCAATTGTTTATAACTCAGAAATATTCCTTTATATTCACATTTCACAATTTGTTGATTTAGTCCCCAAATGATGAACATGTATCTACTTTGTTTCTGTTTTTTTTTTTTTTTTGGTGAGGCAATCGGGGTTAAGTCACTTGTCCAGGGTCACACACACACACACACACACACACACACACACACACACACACACAC